>NW_006408529.1:3168044-3204794 GCF_000296735.1 Chrysochloris asiatica
TTGTGAGTTTCTTTATAGTTTAATGTTTCCCTGATCTTCTTGGATTTTGATTGTCTTGGTATGTTGTGTAGTTTTAATGTTCTTTGAGGTTACCTTACATTCCATTAACTTTTCCCTTCATTTAGTGCAGTCTATTTTATCCTGTAATCTACCTGACCTTCTCACCATCTGGATCTCTGTTCCTAAGTGTTTACCTTCTTTTTTACATTGTGATTGTTTTGATCATAGACTGACCTTCCAGATTCTCTGAGTTTGTTCTGTTCTCGACTCTTCCATCTGTCGATTTGGTTCTGGGAGGTGCTGCCACGTATGTCAGTCTCTGGTTGTTGTCTGTTCTTGTTGATTCCCAGTACACAGAACTCCCTTTAGGATGTTTTGTAGCACAGAGTTGGCTTTTACAAAATCCTTTAACTTCTGTTTATCCTGGAATGTTTTGATTATACCATTGTATTTGTTTGATAGCTTTACTGGATAAAGGATTCTTGGTTGACTTTTTTTTTTTCTTTCATTCAAGGTTTTATATATGTCACCCCATTACCTTCTTGCTTGCATGGTTTCTGCTAAGAGATCCAAGCTTAATCTGACTTGCTTGCCTTTGCATGTAACGCTTCTCTTTTCCCTAGCTGCTTTCAGGATTCTGTCCTTTTCTTTGATTTTGAAAGCTTAATTATTATATGTGTTGGTGATTTTCTTTTGGGGCCTATCCTTCCTGGGATTCGTTGAACTTCTTGAATGTTTATCTTTTCACTTTTCATCATGTTAGAGAAATTTTCTTCCAGCAGTTCTTCAACTATTTCCTTTCTTATTGCCTCCAGGTAGATGTGATCAGAATGTAGGCTTCTCTGTTCACTCTTGTTATTGCTTTACTCAGAGTAACTTTCACAGGTGTTGTCTGCCTCCCTGGTATATGGTAGTTTGTATTGATCCTTGCCTGGATTTTGGTGTTTTATAGAGTGTGATTGTAGGTTGACTATGTGGCAGCAGTTGCTGTCTCTTCTTGGGTAATATAGGGAGAGAAAGTGTCTCCCAATGGTAAAAGGTGGAGCATAAAACAGCAAAACAGCAACAGCAAAATAAACAAGGAAAAAGCAACAACAACAACAAACAAAAAACTAGATTGGATACTGTAGTGTATAATCGCAGAAAAGGGAGAGGAGGGAGAGAAGGAAAAAAAAAAATTCTGTAGCTTAATATGAGTATGACTTTAATGTCCTCTTTCAACTTCTTGACTTCAAAGCCTGCCTGATACATTTCACAGTGCCACTGTTGTTTGTTATGGCGGACCTCAGGATTTAATTTAATTTTCAGCCTGTTTTGTTTTTAAACTCTTTCTCTCTCCACCCCCTTGTTCTGGCGTTTTCGTTATTAAAAAACAGTTTAGGGCCCGGCTCTTGGACTGAGAGTTTCTGTGCACATTTGTGGCAGAATAATCCACCAGTGGTGGGGGTGGGGAGTGTCCACTCTCTCAGGCACCCCCTGTAGTCACCAGAATGGAGGTGTGCAAACAGTGGGGGGCCAATGAACAGATACCAAAAAGAAAAAAAGTCATAACCAAGCAAAACCAACAAAGTGTATTGTCTACCTTTGCTCCAAGGTTCCTGCAGCATCATTCCATGACTGATCTGTTCCCCTGCTTAGTCTTGCCATTTGGTCTTGCCCAAGTTGTTGTCTCAAGGCCACTGAGTTCGGCAGATTAAAAAATACATGGTTTCTTACTTCCGTTACAGTTTCCACTAGCTGTAAGCCTTCAAACTTTTTAAATATTCTTACCTATTTGGTTCAGAGCTTTGGAGCTCCACCCTGAACCCTCTTCACCTGGTATTCTGTGGTATTGCTGATGGCTAACTACACTGCACCTCTACGCCAAGACCTGCCTCACACTTCTTTATTTTAGGCCTCTATGGAATCATTTCCTAAACAGGAGACAACTGTAAAAGTGTGTTCTTACTTTGCTAATTGCTCAAGTTTGCTTTGCCAGTCATGGATAATCAGTGATAGAGCTAGAATTCATCCAAGAGAGTGAAGAGAAGCCTGAAGCCCATGTTCTGAACCCCAGGTGATGTATGCACCTTTATTTCCTGATGCTAGTATCTCCCACAGGTTCTTTTTGTGGTTGATGGCAGAATTTGAAGATCATTTTAAGCCTGTGGTTGATTCTCGAGACATGATTTTGCAAGGAAGGCATGCAAAGTCAGTTCTTTGAATATCAGGTTGTTGGAAATTTCTGGCATTGGCTGAAGTCATTATAACCTTAGTGTGGTTAGTGGAACGATTGTCTCTGTTCTCAATATTTTAAAATAATTTTTCTTACTACTTTACCTTTGAGACTGATTTCATAGAGTGTAGTGGACATGTTATAAACATTTGTTGTTGTTGTTAAGTGCCCTCAAGGTGATGCTGATTCATGGTGATCCTGTATAGCATTTCTGAGGCTGTAAATCTTTGCTAGACCAGAAAGTCCCATCTTTCTGTCACAGAACAGCCGATGGACTCAAACCGCATGCCATTCTACAGTTGCATGACATATTTCTGTAAAGCCAAAGTTGTGTTTTGTTTCTAGGGTCTATATCGAAAATCTATTCTGTAATTATCATTCTGTCACCCTCATCCCACCACCAGTATTTCTTTTCTTTCAGGTTCTAATTAGGATCGCTAAGTCCATTTGGAAAAAGAAAAAATAAATTTAAATGTTAAAGTTATGTGAGAATTGTTAATTGTATTAAATATTTGTTAAATGCCATCAAGTCAATTCTGATTCATAGCAACCCTATATAGTGTTTCTGAGGAGTGGCTAGTATGTTTGAACCACTAACCTTGCGGTTAGCAGGTTTATATAATATTTATGCAACTGTAATTAGTTTGTTTCTTTTATGAAATTTGAGTGTAAATTTAAATGTTTAGAAAGCATACGTAATGAAAAACAACATGTGAAGAAGAAAAAGGACATTACCAATATTGAAGCCTAATCCCAGTCCAGTGCTTATCCTATAGTGCTGAGAAAGGAGTGGTGTTGGTGTTGATGGTTTTGTGCTGTCAGGTCAGTTACAACTCATTGTGACCATGTGTATGGTTTCCAAGGCTATAAATCATTATGGGAGTAGAACACTTTATCTTTCTCCTGTTGAGTCACTGGTAGATTTGAACTGTTGACCTTGCAGGTAGTAGCCCAGCTTGTAACCTTCTATGCTACTAGGACTTCTTGAGAAAGTGAGTTAATTTTTACTTTATTGCTGATGTTGTGGATATGGGCAAGCCTCCTAACAGATTCTTCCACTTAGGTGGACACAGATTTTATCTCTGATCCTTTCTTCCATGCCCTGCCAGACCATGAAATTGAAGCTCTGATTCTCAAGGTACAGCAAGTAACTTCATGATTTCTGCCTACCTCTTGGGATTCTTTCCCACCATTCCCCCCCTCCCCCGCTTCTCTTTTATTAGTCATTACTGGTTTATGAGTTCTTCAATGCATTTGCAACTTTTTTTTTTTTTTCCATAATTTGTCTACCATTTGAACTATTTTTATCTCTCAGATAACCTGGGAATGGAAGACCCCTATATTCTAGTTTTCAGTTTTTAAACATTTACATAATTCTCTGCTGCTTTCTTTTCAGGTGTACACATTTATCTGGTTCTGGAAGAAATTCATGTTGATTGTATGTCCTTTACTTTTTTTTTGGCCTTTTTCTTTTTGAATGACTGCATAGTAATTTGACACAATGTATGTAAACAGCTGATTACATTACTTGAGTTGTTGGAAATTATTCTTCTTATTAGGATGCACCTGGACATGAAGTAATATAAATACATTAAGAATGAAATGATAATTTGTTTAGAGTTTGTATATGCGTTTACCTGTGTGTATGTATTTTCTACTAGGCTGGTACACTGAATAATAAAGAGTCCAGCTGGAATTTCTTGAGACTGTTTAATGGATATGCTTACAATGGTGTAGAAACTTTGGGGAAGGAGCTCTTTCTATACTTTGGGCCAAAAGCTTTACGGTAAGATAAACCTGTGCAATATATTTTATCTCTCTGTGTTTAAGGATGTATTGAAGGTTTTTCTTGCAGTTTTCCGGGTGTCACATTTAATCATATGGAAAGTACTCTATTTTTAAAAGCGCTCTCATATAAGAGGTTGAGATTCTATCATGAAAGGCAATAAGCAGCAGAATAATAAATTGTGATATCATCATTACTTGTAGTACCAGTCAGTTTATTTCTTTAAAAAAAAATGATATAAGAACTTGATTGAACCTCAGCATAGTGATCCTGCTTGGTCACCTTAGAGCAGGTGGTGGGCTGGCAACGTCTTGCGTATGGGGTCCCCAGCCGATCTCCTCCCTCCCTGCCTTCCTCGGATGGCGGCTGTTTATGCTGGACATGTGGCCAGAGACGGGTAAGGATCACGTGGAACCTCGGCAACTTAAGATAGAGCCATTGCCATGCTGCAATGAGTTTCAATGACTGGTAAGACTGAGGAATTCGCACTGACTGCCTAAGACAGGCAGCGTCCCTTAAACAAACAATAAATAAGGAGGATTTGGATGCAGACCGTGTAGACCCGGTCAGGAGGCCAAGCCCCTGTGGGCCCAAGCATTGTTGACCGTCCAAACCATAGGCTCTGAGGATCAGACTCTAGCTACCTAGTAGACATAGCAAACTGTCCCTCATCTGATTATTCAGTAATGCTTGTTAGTAATCTCATACATGAGCCCTGGATATCCACAGACAAATGCAAAAACCTTCCCTAAAAGCCGAGACTGTAAATTCCAAAAAGGCAAGTCCCCCCCCACCCAAAAAAAAAAAAAAAAAGCTAAAGAGGATAGAGAGAAACACTGTTAACTGATGATATATGGAGGGGATAATAATCAATGTAATGAAACAAGCTATATGAATGGTTGAATGTGAAGCTGATGATGTGCCCTGTAAACTTTCACTCAATCCAAAATAAAAATATTTAATTAAAACAAAAAAATGATAGACTAGTGGGACTTCCCAAGATGCATTAGAGCAACAAATCTCTATTTTGCTATTTCCCATAGTCTATACACTGCTATTCTTCTCTCTTGTTCCCACCAAATGTTTATTCCATTCAGTGATATTAGTTTCTTTATATTTGTGACAGCTCCTCATTTAGATCAAATATATCACTTAATTTTTATTATTTTCTGTATTCTTTTTTTTAAAAAACCTGAGTAGAATTCTAAAACTTTCCACAGGAAAACATGTTCTCCATTGTTTCACAGAAACTTATGGAAATAGTCTGCAACATTTGTTGACTTAATGATAAAAAGGATGTTGAGATTTTTTTGTAATTTCCAGGGTATAGTAACCTGTTTAATTTTTACAGGAAAACAAAAATGGTCTGGGAGTTAGTATGTCTGTTATAGCTCTGTTTGTCTTTTCTGAGTTTAGCCAAAGTTATTCCAAGTGATAGAAATTAGTACTGCTTCTTTGAACCTTTTTAAAATGTTTCTTTAGGATATAGAACACTTATCCTATTACTTGACCCTGTTCTTGTAACAGAAGGTATATAGCCACAAAGAACTAACCTGACTACATGATGATTACTTACTACATTTCATCTACCACATATTTAGAATACTTAAGAGTTTATGTAATTGCTTTTCTTTTGAGGTGTTCTTTCCTCATTGTTAGCAGCTGCTGCCCTTGGACAACATTGTCACTTCATGATTTTTCTTCGTCTGGAATTGGTATTATGAGTATATGCCTACTGATTCATGCAGTAATGATATATTGCAGGTTACACTATGGCTGTAGTAGATTGATGTGATTGAAAACTCTTAGGTGTGAACAAAGGAGTACACAATGGAATCCATATGAGATAGTAGAAAACATTGATATGGTATTGATTCTCTGTTGTTAGGTACAGATTTATTTCGGTAGGATGAGCGGGAAGTGTTTATCAAGTTCTCTCCACCAGACAGATAAGGAGGAATCATTTGTCAGTGCTGAGCTGTCAGTAAGTGTTCCATGAAGTTCTAAACAAGGGCAATTGTCTCTTCAAACTAAACAAACTAGTACAGTCCTTAGAGAGTAGGTATCTCTGGGTATGGGTGGGGGGGAAGTATAGTGGCATGCTTCCTTTCAGTTTCCTCAGTCTTAATGACTATTGGATATAACAAGTCAAGGTCAGTGGCAGTTCAGTTGTTTCAATTTAGACTGTTGTTGTTGTTGTTGTTAAGTGCCTTCGAGTCGGCAATTTAGACTAAGCAACCCCAAATCAACTATCCTCTTTGCCAATCCACAGATATTTTTTAAATGCACCCCCAATCTACATTTTCAGAAAATGGATACCTGTGTCAGAGAATTGTGAGCTAGTGTGAGGCTGCAGGTCTGTGAGCATGAGATAGAAATGTGTAGAGTTCGTGTTTGATCCATTGTCCATACACCAGACTGGTCTGTACCTTAGAGAATAGTAAGAAACATGCTTAAATATAGCTTACTGTTTTCTCTTAATCAGTATTTCATAATCAAAATTACCCACAGGATTTTAGTTCTAATGCATGTGCATCTCACAAGGCAAGTTGTGAATCTTCTTGGGATTCCATTTGATTATGACCGTAGAATGCAGGTATATGGCCCTCTTTGAAATAATATGCCATGTAAAAACCCAGACTTCAGAAAGAGACAAATTATTGTTGTTAAGTGCCACTGAGTCATTTTCAACTCATAGCAACTCTGTATATGGTTTTCAAGGAGCAGCTGGTGGGTTTGAACTGTTGGCCTTCTTGTTAGCAGTCCATTGCTTATCCTATAGCACCACACCAGAACTGCAAATTAAATAGTGATTATTCCAGTTGCTAAAGATTTATTGAAGTGCTCATAATAGTATCATGTTATTATTGACTGCCATTGAGTAGGTTCTGATTCATAGTTACCCTGTATAGGGTTTCCAAGGCGCGGCTGGTGAGTTTGAATTGCAGGCCTTGTGGTTCAAACCTACCTTAAGGTCCAGTGCTTTATCCCACAGTGCCACACCAGGACTCTAATAGTGCCATTGTCATTTTACATACATTTACATAGCAGTACAGCTTTTGGTGTTATATGTGATTACTATCTGTGGTACTTTGAAACACTCACTGAAGCTTTTCAGCTAAAACAAATTCTTCTCAGGGTTTTTTGTTTGTTTGTTTGTTATAAAAGTAATTACAAAAACTGACAGTATCCATCCCTCCCATGACACACTCTACTTCTCATCTGGGTTGGATAATTAATTGCAATGGCCACACAGGACTCAGAGACGTGGAATTTATTAGGGAATTTAACAGGTTATATAATTCAGGGATAGAAATGTTCACTGCACAGTTCTTCCAGTCAGAACAGCCACTTTCAAGCAAGCATCCTGCCCAAAGCCATTCAGCTTTACTTGTTCCATGGGCTGGGATGCTCATTCTCTGTCTTGTGCTCTGGCTTTTGGTTCTGCTGCTGCTCCTCTGACACTTCTGTTACTCCTTAATACCACAGTTTTGTGTCGCTGGGTTATGGAGTTTCAGTGTGCAGAGATCTTGGGATTAAAGGACTCACTCCACTCCTTAGGCTTCTTGGATGGCGGTGAAATCCTTCTCTCTTCTGCTTCTGAGATGGTTGATTTTATAACCAGCAGGATGGCAAATGTGGCCAATCACAATTAGTCTTGTTAATAATTCTCACAACTGAATCATAATCCATCAGCATCTTCCCCTACCTTCTCTTATCTAGAACAACTTACAAAGAGTATGGCTAGAAGAGACATTAAATAATATACTGTACTACAGTAAAAAATGCTCACTAGAGAAAACAAATAAGAGTAAAATAATGCTTTTGCAATCCCACTACCAAATACAATATCAGTAAACTTTGTAGACATACCTCCTCACCCATGTTGTTGTTGTTGTTAAGTACTGTGGAGTCGGTTCTGACTCAGTGACCCTGCACAGGGTTTCTGAGGCTGTAAATCTTTATGGGAGCAGAAAACCTCATCTTTCTCCCATGGAATGGCTGGTAGTTTTGAACTGCTGACTTTTAGGTTAGCAGCCCGATTTGTAACCACTACGCTACCAGAACTCTTCACCCATACCCACCATTAAGATGAAAATGGATACAGCTGTTACATTTTGGATTAACATTTAAAAAAATGTATTCTTTTAATGAATAGCTCCAAAACACAGAGCTATTTCTGAGCTGTAATTTATATGCTTCAGATTGTTTGCAAGTTTCATACATACTTAGAGACCAGAAATTTCCCACCTCAGAAGATTCTGGATGGAATTCAGGATTCCCCTATAGTCTTATGTAATGCAGAGGTTCCACAGGAAGCCTCCTTCACTGGGCATGTTGTAACCCCATTTTAGGTATTCCAATCAATTATAGGCAAAAGATGGACTTGCAAGTTTCTATGGTGATATTTCTGGCTATTCCTTTCTCTCCCCCTCAAGTGTCTATTTTAATAAAAAATACCTCTTTTGAACAACATAAAATACACAATGACCTCACCAGATGGAATACACAGAAATCAAATAGACTACATCTGTGAAAAAAGACAGTAGAAAAGCTATACATCTTCAGCCAAAACAAGGCTAGAGACAGATTGTGGAACAGACCATCAGTTGCTCATATGCAAGTTCAGGCTGAAGTTGAAGAAAAAGAAAACACATTCATGAGAGCCACAATATGAACTTGAATATATCCCCCCTGAATTTAGAGATCATCTCAAAAACACATTTGATCCATTAGACAATAAAAACTAAAGTCTTGAAGAGTTGTGAGATGACATCAAGAACATTATATGGGAAGAAAGCAAAAGATAATTAAGAAGAAAGAAATAAGGAAAAGACCAAAATGGATGTCAGAAGAAACTCTGAAACTGGATCTCCAGTGTAGAGATGCTAAAGCAAATGGAAGAAGTGCAGAGATACAAGAGCTGAGAAGAAAATTTCAAAGGTCAGCTTGAGAAGACAAAGTCAAATATAATAGATTGTGCAAAGATTTGGAGGTAGAAAAGCAAAAGAGAAGAACACGCTCAGCGTTTCTCAAGCTGAGGGAACTGAAGAAAAAATTCAAGCTTCGACTTGTGGTATTGAAGGATTCTATGGACAAAATATTGAATAATACAGAAAGAATTCAAGATAGAAGGAATACACAGAGTCACTGTACTCAAAAGAAATGTTCAATGTTCAGCCATTTCAAGAAGTAGCATATGATCCAGAGCCAATGATCCCAAAGGAAGAAGTCCAAGGTGCATTTTAGATATTGGCAAGGAACAAGGCATCAGGAATTGATAGAATACGAATTGAAATCTTTCAACAAACTGATGTGGCACTGGAGGCATTCACTTATCTTTGCCAAGAAATATGGAAGACAACTACCTAGCCAACTGACTGGAAGAGATCCGTATTTGTGCCCATTCCAAAGAGAGGTTACACAATGAAATGTGGAAATCATCAGACAATTTTATTGATATCCCATGCAAGTAAAGTTTCTCTAAAGATAATCCAAAGACAGCTACAACCATACATTGACAGAATACTTCCATAGATTCAAGCCAGATTCAGAACAGGACGTCGAACGAAGGATAGCATTGCTGATGTCAGATGGATGTTGGGTGAAAACAGAATACCAGAAATATGTTTGCCTGTGCTTTATTGACTACATAAAGGCTTTCAGCTGTGTGTCTCATGACAAGCTATGGACAACATTCAGGAAAATGACTATTTTGGAACACTTAATTATGCTCATGTGTACACAGACCAAGAGGCAGTTGTTCAAACAAAACAAAGAAACATCCAATGATTTAAAATTAGGAAAGGCAAGTGCTAGGGTTAGATTTTTTTCACCATACTTATTCAGTCTGTATGCTGAGCAAATATTCTGAAGCTGGATTATATAAAGAAAAATGTGCCATCAGGATTGGAGGACTCATTAAAAATTTTCAAAATGCAAATGATACAACCTTGCTTCCTGAAAATGAAGAGGACTTAAAATACTTACTGATGAAGATCAAAAACCACACCCTTCAGTATGGGTTGCATCTCATTGTAAAGGAAACCAAAATCCTCACCGCTGGACAATAATCAACATCCATATAAATGGAGAGAAGATTGAAGTTGTCAAAAACTTCATTATGCTTAATCAACCATTAACACTCATGGAAACAGCAGTCAAGAAATCAATTGATGTATTGCACTAGGTAAATTTGCTGCACAAGATGGCATTAAAGTGTTGAAGAGCAAAAATGTCAGTTGGAGGACTAAGTTGTACCTGACCCAAGCCATGGTACTTTCAATAACCTCATATGCATGTGAAAGTTGGACAGTGAATAAAGAAGATCATAAAATAATTGATGTATTTGAGTTATTGGAGGAGAATATTGAAATTTCTATGGGCTGCCAAAAGAACAAACAAATCTGTGTTGGAAGAAGTATAGTCAGAGTGGCCCTTGGAAGCCAGGATGGTCAGACTTTATCTCTCATACTTTAGACATATTACCAGGAGTGTCCAGTCTCTGAAGGATATCATGTTTGGTAGAGTGGAGAGTCAGAGAAAAAGAATGGACTTATCCTGGACTCCTGAATAGATGGATGAGATAGATTGGCACAGTGGCAGCAGCAGCAATGAACTGAGGCATAGCAACAACTGTGAGGTTGGTTCAGGACCAGGCAGCATTTTGTTCTGTGATGCGTAAGGTCACTATGACTCAATAGCCCTTACTAACAACAACATTATGACTGAACTCTTTGTCGTGTGTACCTGGCGAATTTCTATTATGCATGGAGCTATTGCAAATTTGAAATGGTCTAATCAAACTATGTTCATATTTAAATATTCTTGTAAATTTTCATTAGTTTTTTTTTTTTTTTCTTTTTTTTTTTTAGTTTTTATTGGGAATTGAATGAACATTTACAGAGCAGATGCATTGGTTTTATGTTCAACAAATCATATAGTGTCCTTCGTTACAATGACTGCAATACCTTGCATGTACTAAGAGTTAACAGTATTTACCTGTATTCACTTTAATATTTCATTCCATGTACATCTCTTCTACCCATACTCAGCCACAGGTGAAATAATTGATGTATTCCTCCCTTTCTTGGAAGGGTTTTTCCACAATTTGAAATTTAGTTCACCTGGTTGCCTTACAATCTCATGTCTCCACTAAATTCAACAAAGTTAGGGTTATGTAGATTATGTGGGTTCCTCTGTAAGAGCTATGGCTCCCTTTTAGCCTTGGGCTTCCTAAGGAAACGCAGAATTACCTTTATCCCTTTTAAAGTGGTAAGAATGACATTCTCCTCTGACTTTTTTTAAAAAGCTTTTTATTTTCAGAGTAATTTTATAATGATTTTATTTAGCTATTATTTCATACTCTTTTTTTATTAGGAAACTTTTGGTACTGTCTATAGAAAAATCACCTTATCTGTTATGTGTAGTTATCACCATAGACCAGTGATAAAATACCTATGGATATTCAGGAGTCCAGAATAAAGACTGGACTGATAACTGCAAGGTCTGTTGTTCAAACCCACTTCTTGCTCCTTGAAAACCATAACAGAGGGTTGCTATGACTCAGAACTGACTAGACTACACTTAACAACTACAACAGCAATGAGTATCCAAGGAGACCTGGTAGCATAGTGGGTTATGCCTTGGGCCGCTAACCACAAGGTCAGCAGTATGAATCTACCAGCCATTCTGTGGGAGAAAGTTGAGACTTTCTGCTCCCATAAAGATTTATAGCCTCAGAAACCCTGTACAAGAAACTGACTTGATGGCCCACAGCAGCAACAACATGGATGTTCAGTTTATTCTGATAGTGATAGCTTGGAAGAGTGCGACTAATGTTTAAAACATGGCAAGTTGTTTGTTTTAGGAGTCTGCTTTTAACTAGAAGAATTTTCTCATATTAATTTAATTTTTAAATGTGGACATAATTTTCTATTAGAACTTTGGTAGTAAGTGATAGAAACCTAATTCAAACAACTTCAGGAATTATAGAATTGTTGCTGTTATTGTTGCATCATCAAGCTGGTTCCAACTTATAGCGACCCTGTATGTAATAGAACAGAGCACTGCCTGGTCCTGCTCTATCCTCACAATCATTGCTATGTTTAAGCTCGCTAGTGCAGCACTGTGCCGATCCATCTCTTTTTATTGAGGGTCTTATCCTTTTTGCTGACCCTCTACTTTATCAAACATGATGTCCTTCTCCAGAGACCCTCCTGATAACATGCCTAAAGTACGTGAGACAAAGAAAGTTTCTCCATCCTCACTTCTAAGGGGCTTTATGGCAGGGAATCTTCTGGAACCTGAAGATAATACATCCAGGCTTCAAAAAAAACCAGAACCAGAACCAAAACATCTACTTCATAGTAGTGAGCCCCCTCCCCACACCTCTTAACCTGTAGGATAGGCTTTTTTTTTTTTTTTTTTTTAAATAAGATAGCAAACTTGATCTATCCCCTTGGTGGGCCACAATTGCCTTATTTGCAGTCCCTCTCAGTCATTTTGTGGGCGTTATTAGGACTCTTCTTAACTCTGCTTTTTACTGAGATTTGCTATCATCTTCCTTTCTGCATAGATGCCTCTTTGGCTTCACTGGTATACATAGTAGAAACATTACCAATGACAGCTCTTAGGTTGTCCATTAATAAGAAACTAGATCAATATAAGAAGTCTTCACAAATTTGTGAAAATTTTCATTATCTGTAATTCCCTTTTTTTCCATAAGGAAAAATATATGAGGCTCCCTCATATATTCAGTGGATTCTTGGTATGGCACTATAATATCATCACTGGACTGTGAATCACAAGGTCAGTGGCTCAAACTCACCGACTACTCCTCAGAAACTTATACAGTGTCACTATGAATTAGAACCAACTCAACAATACTTAACAACAACAAAATACCTGTATGAGTCATAAGTTATCTGCACACTGGCAGTAGAATTTATTTGAATCAACTTTGAGAAAAAAACAAATACATCATTTTTCAGCGTAATCTCCTTGCCTTTCAATATACATTGTACATCTGTCAACAAGCTTTCATATTCCCTTATATAAAAATGTTTTAGGCTGAGCTGTAAGCCATGAATGCACCGCTGTCTTCACTTCTTCATGACAAGTGAATCTTTGTCCTTGAAGGGCTACTTTCAAGGAACCAGATAGGTACAAGTCTGAAGGAGCAAGATCAAGACTATAGGCTTTAACACCTCAAAATGAAGTTTTATAGAGTGTCAACAGTGTGGGTAAAGGTGTGAGGATGTGCATTGCCATGCAACATTACTAGGCTCTTGGATAGTAGCCCTCTGAATTTAATCTAAATTTAGGCTTCAGCTCTTCAGTGAGCATCTCACTGTAAGGAGCGCTGTTGATTGTTGAACCTTTTTGCTCATGTTGCTGTTGTTAAGTGCCATCAAGTTGGTACCGATTCATAGTGACCTTATGCACAGCAGAATGAAACACTGCCCGATCCTGGGCCAACAGTTGCCACACTTGAGTCCATCAATGCTGCCACTTGGCCAATCCATCTCATTGGAGGGGGTTTTCTCTGACCCTCCACCTTACCAAACATGATATCCTTCTCCAGTGACTGGCCCCTCCTGACAATATGTTGAAAGTATGAGAGACAAAGTTTGGTCCTCTTGGCCTCCAAGGAGCACTCTGACTGCATTTCTTCCAAAACGGATCTATTGATAGTGTTCCAATACTGGCCCATGAGAATCCCAGAAAACTGTAAGCCTCAATTTTCCAGCTAATGGTTAACTTTTGAACTTTTTCTTGGTTGGCAATTTAGAATGGTTCCATTCCATACTATCAGGCTTGTAGTAAGGAATTCATGTCTTGTCACCAGTAACGATTTTTTTTTTAGAGAAACTTTTACCTTCCTTCAAGTATCGGTCCAAATTTTGTTTGCATATGCCTAAATACTTGTGTATTCTCTTCCATGAAACTTTTCAAAACCCAAGTATGTTGTGGATTATTTCACAGGCATAGCTATGACTGATTTGTGAATGATATGCCACATGAGCCACTGTTACTTGTCTATTTGAAAAGTGCATGCTTAATGTCATCAGCCATGAATGTGGATGGGCATTTTACTATAACTGAAGTGCAGGCAATTTTTGACTCACTTTCGTATATTTAGTAGCTAATGATGACTTGAATTAAATACTGATGGGTCCGGCTTGGGTCATGTGTCCATTTCTTAATCAACTCTGTCTGAGTAACAGCGGCTGCATAAGCAATAAAGACCAGTCCAAGTTGGACCTAAAGTCCACCTTTGAACCACAAAAGGTTAGCAGACAGAGTCAGATTATGCAGAATGAATGCTTTCATGTGACCAGTTGGATTGGGTGTAGAGGGGCCTTGAGATGATCAGGTGAGGAAATAAAGATCTAATACAACTTAGATAAGCTAACTTATGAAAAATCTTGAAAAGCAATCCTAACTCTTAGAATGTTGTTATGTAGTAGAGTCAGAACCATTTCCTAACTTTAGGAGAGAAACGAGAATGGAGGTCAACCCAAAGCTGATTTCTACGAGGTGAAGATCAAACAGGCAGACATCTCTACTCTTCCTTTATACCAATTCCAATACCAACCATCCATTCCACAATACTCTATATTCCTCTGCTAGGTGTGATAATTCACTACAATGGTCACCCACAAACACACAGACCACAGACCATACTGATGAGGGTAAGATTTATTATAGAAGTAGCAGGGTGGAATTCAGGATCAGGATCAAGTTGAAAATAATAGGAACAACTCAGGAGACGGAATACAGTTTATCAATCAGTGTAGCTTTAAACCAAGAGCTCTCAACTCCTTTTTAGTCATGCCCACAGTAAGTCACACTTGGGTTTCTGCCACTGACCTCTGTCCTGCTGGAGTAAATGTTATCTGCCAGTAAGTGTCTGGAGGCACCTCACTCTACCAGAAGCCTTTTTACCAAAGGCAGTTAGCTCTGTCATCCATCAGTCAGCGATCCCACTATAGCCTTCCATGTGTCCTGTCCCACTGCCATCTTCAGCTGTCTCATGCTGCGTCATGCCACCTCCAGTATTATAATTCTCTAGTGTTGCAACTCTTTGTCTTCTTTATCTAGAAGGTTCTCTGTGTAGGAACGCTGGGTCCAATGGTTCTCTGCTCCTAAATTATTCTTGATGGTTGTGAAATCTCCTTCAACCTGTAAGGTTGGCTTTTTTTTTTTTTTTTTTTAAGCCTATCAAGATAGCAAAACTGACTAATCCCCTTGAGTTTATCAAGCTGAATCACATTTAGGTAGTTTATTAAAATAAAATTAGGAAAAACAAAACTATTACTATTAATAAAGTTTGGAGGATTTCTATTTTGTGAATAGTTTTTTCCCTAAAATTAATAGATTTGTAAAAGAAAAAAGTCATACTTACTTGATTCAGTGTTCTTATTGGGGTTACTCTTGCATAAGATTGGGGTTACTCTTGCATAAGATTTGAGATTTTTGATATGGATGTGGTTTCATTATAAAAGTGATTTAGAATCCACCTTATGAGCTATGTAGCTGAAAAAATTGTAGATATGATGGCTCCTGGGCATGACAGTTGTACACCTTTTTCTGGGGGTGAAACTTCATAAGCTAAATTATGGAGTACTTACAGGCACACATTTATCCTGTCAGGAACTATAGGGCATGTAAAATGCATTTCTGATTGATCGTAGGGCACATAGAGTTTAAAACTCACATTTTTAAAGTTAGACTGGTTAACCTTGTACAGTACTATAACATGGTGCTTTGGAATTAGAAGCACAGAGCAGTAAAATTTCCTGCCAAAAGGACCATATTTGTTACCTCAAACAAGCTAGAAGGAGAAGGATCTAAAAGACAGAACACAGTTTTTCATCTTGAGAATCATTTTTGAGCATCATCAGATGTTTCACAGAACTACTTTTTTTTCTTTTCTTTCTACTGGACATGCTAATCAATCCTATAAAAATTGAAAGGTTATGAATTTTTCATCACTGCATTGTGGCTTTAAAGTTAACCGTAAATATTTATAAATTTCTTCTTCCCAATACATATAAAAGTAAAAGAAAACTAAAAGAATTGTCGACACTTGCATTTTGACTTGTTCTCTTTTGATACATATGAATTTGGAAAAGGAAAAAAAAAAGTTTTAGTCATTAGCCCAAAACTGAGGAAGAAAAGAATAAGGGCTCTTAAAGTGTAAATAGTATTTGGGAATAGGTAAACATTTCCAATTCATTGTAGCTAGAAATAAGAAACTTGAATGCTAGTAGCTTTGTAGAATTTATAAAAAACAAACCATAGGCAATTTAAATTTAGCCTTTTCTCATCCCAAGCCTTTGAATCTGAAAAAATAACTGAGAGACACTAGACTATTCTGAGAATAAAAGGTGCTTCATGTGACAAGAAACGAAGAACAGGGATATATATTTTCTTGTGTTTATTGTTGGGGCCTTATTATTTCTCTAACAAATATATTTTTTACAGGTTGGAAAACTGTCACATCATTCAACTTTATAGCATACAAAAACTGTAAGAGAAAAATATTTAATAGCATTAACTATCATTTTTGCCCTTTGAAATGCCTTCTTTGTTAATGTTTGTTTGCTTATAATAACAAAAAGCAAAATGAAGGAACAAAAAATTGATCCATCATATACTTTCTGCTACTTGAAATAATTGGTTTGGTTTTATTTCAGGATTCATTTTGGAATGAAAGGCTTCATCAAGATTAATCCATTTGGGTATAAAAATAAAAATGGAGTTTCTCCTGCTTTTGAAGTACAGCTCACCAAAGATTTGATTTGTTTCTTTGATTCATCAGTAGAACTCAGGTAAAATTAAAGTAAAAGCACTGTAGCAGCAAAGCTGTAACACTTGGATTTACAGTTTGATTTGGCATGTCACAAGTGTTAGAAAAGAATAAATAAATTGATGATCTTTAATTGATAAAACCTCATTTTGATTGTACTATCAAATAATACAATTTGTTAGGGTCTTCATTGTTTGCCTATTGAACTGTTATGCTTAGATTAACATCAACTATTTATAGTTATATCAAGGCTCATTCTAAATGACACTTTGTGACGATATTGTAACCAGATTTAGGATTAATGTGTTTTGTATTTCTTTTTATAGAAATTCAATGGAAAGCCAACAGAGAATAAGAATGATGGAGGAGTTAGATGTGTGTTCACCTAAATTTAGTTTCTCAAGAGCTCAAAGTGAACTTAAAAAGCAGAAAGGCCGGATGCTATGTGATGTGTTAATGGATCAGAAAGTGTTGCCTGGGGTAGGAAATATCATCAAAAATGAAGCTCTCTTTGACATTGGTCTTCATCCAGCTGTTAAAGTATGTCCTAAGTACTTTTTAAAATGGTTTGTATATTTTAAAATATAGTTAGGGCAACAGTGTGGAGCACTTAACATCTGTGTTGCAGTAACATAACTGTTGCCAAACAGACTTAGGTCTCTTCCAAGCCTTAGTAGTATCAGCTTTCCTAACCAATGTACTTAACTTTGCAATATGTATCCCCCCTCTTCCACTTCTCACACTCAATCTTTCCTAACATACTTTGCTTTTTACATTCTTCCTAATACTTATCAACTTCAAATATCACATAACAATTACTGTATTTGTTCTTTAGATTTTTCTCATGCTAGAATGAATGCAATCTTCAATGACGATAAACTATGTGTTTTGTTCACTGTTGTATCCTAAGTGTCTAGAGCACAATGTCTGGCATATGATAGGCATTAAATAAATATTTGTTAAATGTGTGAATGAACTGAGGTCACAATTTTCTTTTTCTATCTGGCATATTACCTACATCCAAACACACATGTATTTCCTATATATAGCTCTTGGTGGCATTAGCAAATACCCTTTTAGTAAAATGGTAAGAATAAAATTGGGTAGCAGGAATAGGGAATCAATGATCAATGAGGAAATAAAGATAATTGAGTGTATTTTTGCAAGTAGCTTGGAGTAGAATGAAGGGAAAATAATAGACATCTAGAAAATTATGTCAAGACAAAGAATAGATTTTTATTTTTGTTTATTTTCTTTTTCTTCAATTGAAAGAACTTTAACTTATTTATATTATGAGCAAGGAAAATAAACTTATTTGAATGGGAGAGAGCTTACAGTTACAAAAATAAAATAGTGATTAACAGGGTCACAGGTTCTGAAAAGATCAAGGGTTTAGAAGCCAAGATAGAAGGATATGTATTTTTTATTTTGTTCATAACAAAAAACTCAGTGTTGCTGTTTTCACAGCTGATTTGCCTAATGCAATTTGAATAGCTTCTCTTAACTAAATTGATTTTCTGTCTTTTCCCCAATGAATCCAAAGACATCTACTTTATTTTATATAGCTATTCCCTTGATGTTACTGTTGATGTGACGTGCCCTCAAGTAGACTTTGACCCATAGTGACCTTGTGTATAACAGAATGAATTGTTGCCATGTTGTTTGGTAGCAACAAACATTTCTTTGATAGCCTTCCTGAAATCTAAATCAGTAGAAATTAACTTTTAAATAAACTAGTTATTGTTAGTTCTAGATGAGGTTCAACTTTTATCCTTTGGCCAGTGTAGTCAGATTTCTGTAATATGGGAATAATGAATTAAAATTTTAACAAGTATGAGCTTTTAAAAATCACTTAGAACCCATTTGACCTAGCCTCAATGGCTTGATAATCAGAACTCGACTAGAGGAAGATTTAAAAAAATAGAACAAAACTATGTTTTACAATTTTTTTTTTTTACTGTAAAACTGATCATCTGCCCTGTAAGCTTTCACTCAATTCACAATAAAAACCTTAAATATTTAAATAAATAAACTTAGAGTTAAAAATATATATATTTCCAAAAAAAAAAAAAATCACTTAGACCACTTTGGGAAATGCATTACAAAATACCACAGTATTGTTCTTATAAACAACATTCTTATCAATGGATAAAAGATTGAAGTTGTCAAAGACTTCATTCTTGGATCAACTATCAACACTCGTGGAAGCAGCAGTCAAGAGATCAGATGATGTATTGCATTGGGCAAATCTGCTGCACAGGAACTTTTTTTAAAGTGTTGAGGAGCAGAGATGTCAGCTTGAGGACTAAGGTGCGCCTGACCCAAGCCATGGTATTTTCAATAACCTCATATGGATGCGAAAGCTGGACAGTGAATAAGGAAGATAGAAGAATTGATGCCTTTGAGTTGTGGTGTTGGAGGAGAATACTGAAAGTGCCATGGGCTGCCAAAAGAGCCAATAGATCTGTTTTGGAAGAAGTGCAGCCAGAGTGCTCCTTGGAGGCCAGGATGGCTAAGCTTCGTCTCTCATACTTTGGACATCTTGTCAGGAGGGAACAGTCTCTGGGTAATATGGAGGGTCAGAGAAAAAGAGGAAGACACCCAACGAGATGGATCAGCCAGGTGGCATCATTGATAGTGTCAAGTGTGGCAGTGGTGTGAGGTTGGCCCAGCATCAGACATTGTTTTGTTCTGCTGTGCTTGGGATAGCTATGAGTCAGTTCCTGACAACAACAAATTGTTCTTATGTAAAATAAATTGAGAATTTATTTTTCATTTGTCCACCCTTCTAGTCTATCATCTAGTAAAAGGTTAGTTACTAGTAATGTCAAGGGTTGTAAAAGTTAATGATATTTCTGAAATTATTCTATTAGTTCCTTTAAAGCATACACATAATTATTGAAAAAGTATAGTTTAATATTTCAAGATATCACTTAATACATTATATAAGCTATTGTTGTTATTGTTAAGTGCCATAGAGTCAACTCCAACTCATAACAACCCTGTATAGAGTTTCTTAGAAGTAGCTGGTGAGTTTGAACTACCGACCTTGCAGTTCAAACCAATTTTATGGTCTAGTGCTTATCTTAAGTTCCACACCATGAGAAATAAATGAGTTTTGAAAATATATATGGCTTAGATTTATATTTAATTTGAATATACCATATAAACTATTGAAAAATACATATAATGGATTTTGATTGGTTATATTGATTAGAGTATTCTGATTTTATAGTCACTGATAAACTAATTTCTGTTATATATAGATATGTATATATATGAGGAGATTTTAAAACGTTCATGGGAAAAATCAATTCCATTTTTTCTGTGAATTTTTTTTGAAGCCTCATAGTCGTAGACATACTACAAGGATAAGGCATTGGATAGAATTTCATGAAATTACTGTTGAAATCACATGTGCCAAATGATAATTAATTCTGCAATAATAACATTGAGATTTATGCCAGATTTTGTCACACACACAAAAAAACAAATAACCTCTTTAGTTATATCTGAATTCTTCCATGTGTTAACAAGTACTTTGATATCAATGCGTGTGTATAGATTCATATCTTTTAAAACTGTGATAGTGACCTTGATGGTCAGCTATTCTAGTTCCTTCTCCTACCCTCTTTTTTCCCCTTTCCTTCCTTTGTGCTTTCTGGGTTTGTTTTTTTCCCTTTTTCTTCTTCTTATGATTAAGACTGAATAAGAGTTTTCAGGTGGCTGATAGACAATGCTAGAAATATAAAGATGTCTTATACAGAATACTCAATTGATTCTTGAAATAATTAAAATTTCTAAATAATAAAAGTTTTTATTTATAGTATACCACTTCAACTATTGTTAACTATAGTAAACGGAAATACGAGAAATAGAGTTCTAGATGGTTTAAATATTTTTAATTGATTTACAATATCTAACAAACTTGAAACTGCTTTTTTGTTTGTTTTTCTTGTAATGAACAAATGATGAAATTATCCTTACTTTTCCATTTTAAGGTTTGTCAATTAACAGATGAACAGATCTTTCACCTTGTGAAAATGATACGTGATTTCAGCATTCTATTTTACAGGGTAAGAAAGTTCAACTATGCAATATGTTAGTGTTTTCCCTTTTGTTGTTGTTGTTGTTAGGTGCCCTTGAGTCAGTTCTGACTCATACCAACCCTGTGAACAAAAAACAAAATCATCACAATCATTACTAATGGACTTGAACCCATTTCTGCCTCTATTTTGCTGACCCTCCACTTTACCAAGCATGATGTCCTTCTACAAGGACTGGTCCCTCCTGATAATATGTCTGAAGTATGAAAGATGAAGTCTCACCATCCTGGCTTCTAAGAAGGATTCTGGCTATACTTCTTCCAATTCAGATTTGTCTGTTATTCTAGCAGTCCACAGTACTTTTAATATTCTTCTCTAACATCATAACTCAAATGCGTCACTTCTTTTGCAGTCTTCTTTATTCACTGCCCAATTGTCACATGCTTATGATATTAAAATACCATTGTTTGATTCAGGCACACCTTATTCCTCAAACTTACATCTTTGCTATTGAACACTTTAAAGAGGTCTTGTGCAGCAGATTTGCCTAATGCAATATGTCATTTGATTTCTTCACTGCTGCCTCCATGGGTGACCCTGCTAGTATTTATAATACCTGTGGCATAGCATCCATCATCACATCAAAACACAAGCCACCACGATAGACAAACTAACAGACAAGTAGTGGAGTTTCCTTTTTGTTGCATCAAAAATGGCAAAGCTGTACTTCGTTACTCAGTGGTAGACAATAGGAGTTTGGTAGTTCTGTAGGAGAAGCACTGGATTGCCAACAACAGTGTCAGAGGGTCAAGCCCACCAGTGGCTCCCCAAGAGAAAGATGAGCCTTTCTGTTCCAGTAAAAGATTTACAGCTTTGGAACCCTATACATAGTATGTGTTGGAACCTATTTGAGGGTGCTTAATAACACCCTCGGAAACCCTATACAGGGTAGCTATGGGTCAGACCCGACTCGATGGCACTTAACAACAACAACAACAATAATATTGATAAGGGTATAGAGGTAAAATGAAGGAGAGTGACATTTTTTGGGCGTAAGTAACACCTTGAAATTCTTGAAATCATTGGTCAGTTCAAACTTGTCTAATAATAATGATGTGAAATTATCTTCTAAATGGGGATTCTTGTTTTGTTTTCAGACGTGTAAAAGAAAATATAGAAAGCCTATGGAGATTAACGTATTTGAGATAAATACATAGATCTCAGTGTCATTCCAGGTGTTGCCACTTATTATCTGTATGGTTTAGGTTATTTAGATAACTTTGCTATTTTTATTAGGTGCCATAGAGTCGGTTCCAGCTCATAGCAACCTGGTGCACAACAGAACAAATCACTGCCCTGTCCTGCACCACCCTCACAATTGTTGCTACGTTTGAGCTCATCACAGCTGCCACTGTGCCAATCCATCTCATGGGGGTCTTTGTCTTTTTCTCTGACCATCCATTTTACCAAACATGATGTTCTTCTACAGGGTCTGGTACCTCCTGACAATATGTGTCAAGTGTGAGAGACAAAGTCTGGCCATCCTGGCTTCCAGGAGCATTTTGTCTGTCCTTTTTCCAACACAGATTGGTTTGTTCTTTTGGCAGTCCATAATGCTTTTCATATTCTCCTCCAACACCATAACTCAAATGCATCAATTCTTCTACAATCCTCCTTATTCACTGTACAACTTTTGCATGCATATGCAATTATTGAAAATACCATGATTTGGGTCAGGCTCACCTTAGCCCTCAAAGGGACATCTTTGCTTGTCAGCACTTTAAAGAGGTCTTATGCAGCAGATTTGTCTAGTTTATTGAATGCTGGTTCCATGAGTGTTGATGGTTGAGCTGAGCAAAATGAAGTCTTTGACAACTATAATCTTTTCTCTTTTTATTGTGATGTTACTTATTGGTCCAGTTGTGAGGATTTTTGTTTTCTTTACATTGAGGTGCAACCCATAACAATGGCTGTCTGTGGTCATTGATCTTCAGCAGTAAGTATTTTAACTCCTCTTCACTTAGGTCTATCATTTGCATATCACAAGTGGTTAATCAGTATTCCTCATTTCCTGATGCCACATTTTTCTGCATATAATCCAGCTTCTCAAATTATTTGCTTAGCATACAGACTGTATAAATATGGTGAAAGACTATGCAGAAAAGGTGGCAAACACCTTTCCTAATTTTAAACCATTCAGTGTTCCCTTGTTCTGTTCGAATAACTGCTTCTTGGTCTATTTACAGGTTCCTCATGAGCACAATTCAGTGCTCCAGAATACTCATTCTCTGCAATGCTGTCCATAGTTTGTCATGATCCACACAGTCAAAAGCCTTTGTACAGTCAATAAAGAAAGATAAATATCTTTCTCGATTCTCTGCTTTCTGTAAAGATCCATCATCCATCAGCAATGATATTTCTCACTCCATATCCTCTTCTGAATCTGGCTTGAACTTCTGGAAATTCTTGGTCAATGTATGCTTGCAGCCTTTTTCCATTGTCTTTAGCAAAATTTTACTTGCATGGGATATTATTGATATTGCCCAAATATTTCTACATTCCATTGGGTCTTTGGAATGGGTACAAGTTATGGATCTTTTCCTGTCAGTTGGCCAGGTAGTTGTCTTCCAAATTTCTTGGCATAGATGAGTGAGTGCCTCCACTGCTTTATTAGTTTGTTGAAATTTTTTCAATATGTATTCCATCGATTCCCAGTGTCTTGTTCTTTGCCAGTGTCTTCAGTATACCTTGGATTTCTTCCTTCAGTATCATTGTCTCTTGATTCACATGCTACCTCTTGAAATGTTGGAATATCAACCATTTTTGTTTGGTACAATAACTCTGTGTATCCCTTCCATCTTTTTTTGATGCTTTCTGCATCATTCAGTATTCTGCTCATAGAATCCTTGTATATTGAAAGTTGAGGCTTGAATTTTTTTCCAGTTCCTTCAGCTTGAGGAATGCTGAACATGTTCTTCAGTTTTGGTTTATTAACTCCAAGTCGTTGCACATGTCATTATAATATTTTACTTTTTCTTCTCGAGCTGCCTTTTGAAATTTTCTGTTCAGCTCTTTTAGTTCCTCATTTCTTCCATTTTCTTTAGCATCTCTACATTGAAGTACAAGTTTTAGTCTCTTCTCACATTCATTTTAGTATCTTCCTTCCTTCTTGTCTTCTTAACGACCTTTTGCTTCCTTCCTGTATGTTCTTGATGTCATCCACAACTCTTTTGGTCTTCAGTATTTAGTGTCTAATGGATCAAATCTGTTCTTCAGATGATCTCTAAATTCAAGTGAGTTGTGTTCAAGATCCTATTTGGGCTCTCATGACTTGTTTTAATTTTCTTCAGCTTCAGCCTGAATTGCATACGAGCAATTGATTGTCTGTTTCATAGTATGCCCCTGGCCTTGTTTTGGCTGATGATATGAGGCTTTCCCAACATGTCTTTCCACTGATGTAATCAATTTGATTTCTGTATGTTCCATCCGCGGTTGGTGTGTATAGCCATCTTTTACGGTATTTTAAAGAAGGTATATGCAATGAAGAAACCATTGATCTTATAAAATTCTATCATGCAATCTCCAGCATCATTTCTATCACCAAGGCCATATTTTCGATGTGCTGATCCTTCCTCTTTGTTTCCAAACTTTGCATTCCAATCACCTGTAATTATCAGTACATCTTGATTACATGTTTGATCAATTTCAAACTGAAGAAGTTGGTAGAATTCTTCAATATCACCTTCACTGGCTTTAGTGGTTTGTGAGCAAATTTGAATAATAGTTGTACTAACTGGTCTTCCTTGTAGGCATACAGATATTATTTTATCACAAACAGCATTGTGCTTCTTGACTGGTCTTGATATGTTTCTTTTGATGATGAAAATGACCCCATTCCTCCTGAATTTATCATTCCTGGCATAGTAGACCTGTAATTGTCAAATTCAAATTGTCCAGTACCAGTCCATTTCTGCTCACTAATGTTCATGTTCATATTGGTATTTATGTGTTCCATTTCATTTTGACCATTTCCAATTTTCCTAGATTTGTAATTTGTACATTCATGTTCTGATTATTAACAGATTTTTATAGCTGTTTCTCTTCATATTGATGTGCTCATCAGTAAATGAAGTGGTGGTGGCTTTGTTCCATTTGCGACATCACGGCCAACTCTACTTTGACAAGGCTGCTCTTCCCCAGTTTCATTCTGAGTGCCTTCCAAGCTGAGCAGCTCATCTTCCCACCCTATATCTGTTAATATTCTTGTGCTCTTCATCATGTTTCAGTATTCTGGTAATAACCCTGTTGGTTATTCATAAGATTTTCAGTGACTAAATATTCAAAAAGATGAGGTTTTCTGCTCCCGTAACGATTTACAGCCTCGGAAACCCTGTGCAGTGTCACTGTGAGTCAGAACTGACTCCACGGTACTTAACAACAACAACAAATATTCAGAAGTAGTCAGTCTCTTTCTTCCTCGTCTGTCTTTTTCTGGAAGCTCAGCTGAAATCTGTCCACCATGGGTGACTCTGCTGGCATTTAAAATACCCAGGGCATAGCTTCCAGCATCACAGCAACATGCAAGTCACCACAGTACAACAAACTCTCTGACAAATGGTGACACATCATTTTATTTATGTTTAATTTTTTCATCTGTAAAATGTGATAATAATACTTATCTGTTTACCACAAGGTTTTTTGCAAATGAAATAAGTGCTTCCCAAATTGTGGCCCTGTGGTATAATGCACTGGATGTGAAGGTCAGTTTGAACTGCAATGGCAACTTTTCAAATTCACCAGCCACTCCTGAGAAACCTTATACAGGGTCACTATGAGATGGAACTGACTTGATGGCATTTAATAGTAACAATATATAACAAAGGAGAATAAGCACTGAACTGAAAATCTTAAGGTCCATGGTTCAAGCCTACCAATTGCTCATGTTAGAAAGATGAAACTCTCTGCTTCCTGGGTGATTAAAAGTCTCGAAGCCCTATACTGGGACACTAGGAGTCAGAAGTGACTTGAAGACACTTAAAACAACAACAGTATTATAAAGATATGTCAATAACTGTGTTTTATTTTTTAAACAAAGTATCATAAACTTTTTTTTCTCTAATGTCTATTTGTTATATTCAACATTATTAATTTTATTATGTTTAGAAAGTACATGCTTCTTGGAAAATACACAATGTTGCTATAAGTCAAAAACAACTAAATGACACTTAGCAACAACAGGAAACAGATGACATTGAATTCTACATTAATTTACTTAACTCCTAGTATGGTGCTATAGGATAAGCATTGGACTGCTAATCACAAGGTCCGTGGTTCAAACCCACCAGCCACTCCTCAGAAATACTACACAGGGTTGCTATGAGTCAGAATCAACTGGAAGGCACTTAGCAACAACGTGGTGTTAATAGACATTTTGCTTTATATGTCTTCCTTGAGTAATTGTAATTATTTTAAAATTTCATATGCTCTTTATAAATTTTTTTTTTTTTTTAAGGGAAAGGTGATTATAGAAAACCATCCATTTCCTACTAACATTAGGCATTTCAATAATTTGCTAAAATTTTTATGTGACTTGTGTAATTTTCTGCTTTTAAATGGTGAGCCATATTTCGGGGCTTTTAGATTTTCACAGTGCTATATAAATCCAAAATACTCTTTTTGTAAGAGCTCTAAATATATGTAAGTGGAATTAAATTTGACAGAAAATACCAAAGTGTCTTTTGAAATAGAACTTACATCAAAATGGAACATATTCTCTGCTCGAATGACATTTGAATGTATATTTTCTTTTTTTAGTGAATCTATAAGATTTAAAATGAAAAACTGTCCTTTGTCAGGTCAACAAAGGAGATAATCCTGTTAAATTTTGCCCCTAGAAATTAATTTTTGCTCGTTAAACCTGACTGTGGGCAGCTTAGGTTTTGTAAAAAGTATTAGATTTAAAGCTAATCTATTCTTTTTTGTAACCACATAATTATGGTTAATTAAAAAAAAAAAAAAAACTTAAAGCATGAAAGACATTTTAAATTATAGAACTTTTATATCCCATTTAGATAAGAGGGTAAAGCTATGCAAAGAACAATTTTGAATGCTATTGAGTTATGAAATAATGACTTGTTTCACACAAATCTTAGTTGTCAAATATAGCTGATTGCTGATTCTTACCAATACCTTTTCCCAGTTAAAAGAACAGATTATATGCATGTAAGTAATTTTCAATACCCTTTCTTAGAAGAGACTGTATGCACATAAGTACAAACATATGTAAATTTTTAACAAATTTTGTTCGTAGATGACTTACAGTAATATAGGTTTGGCACCTTCCCAACACTGCTTTTGTAGATAATATGCTAATTTGTTTGTTTGTTTGTTTGTTTTTTAGTGCAATAAAGCAGGATCTGCTATAGCTAAACACTATAAGGTTTATAAGCGTCCTAATTGTGGTCAGTGCCACTGCAAAATAATTGTGTGTCGCTTAGGGGAGAACAACAGAATGACATATTTCTGCCCTCAGTGTCAAAAAGAAAATCCTCAACAAGTTGACATAAGGTAAGATAAATATTATTTTTCTATTGCTGGGGTGATCCCGTGTATGTCAAAGTAGAATTAAGCGCTAGAGATTTTTTAGTGGATGATTTTTCAGAAACATAACCAAGCCTTTCTTCCCATACTGTTTATTATTGTTGTAATGTGCCATAGGTGGTTCCACCCCATAGCCACCCTGTATAGGATTTGCAAAGAGCAGCAGCTGAGCTTGAACTGCTGACCTTGCTCATCAAACCGACTTTGTAGTCCATTGTATTAACCCACAGTGCCACACCAGGACTTCTGATAAATAGTTTAAAGGGATGTTATTGGCCTCGAGTTCTGTAAATTGTTGTTGTTGTTATGTGCCGTGGAGTCGGTTCCGACTCATAGCGACCCTGTACAGGGTTTCTGGGGCTGTAAATCTTTACGGGAGCAGAAAGTCTCATCTTTCTCCCACGGAACAGCTGGTAGTTTTGAACTGTTGACCTTGTGGTTCACAGCCCGAATCATAACCACTACGCTACCAGAGCTCCTTAGTTCTGTAAATAGCAGGTATTAATAAATGAACATAAGTATTTGAAACTTAGGAAAGAAATAAGAAATAGCATCACCAAAGAATGAGAAAGGGTCAAAGATGATTTATGGATGACTTCTGAATTCACATAGAAAAATCACTAACTCCAGCCTTAAACTTTGATCTACTTTTTAAAATAAGTACCAATAAGTATAGCTATGTCAGTAGTTGAAAAAATGCAACTATCTTCAAAAGTCTTTCCTTCATTCAGAAATATTACTACAAACTATGAACATGATGTTTGCATAGATTTCTATCTTGTTGATAAAACAACATACTGCTTATTAAAGACTTAAATATCTTCATAAAGTACATGTGATTATTAACCAAAATAAGTAATATAGACATGTTGTCATTGTTGTTAAGTGTCATGGTGTCAGTTCCAACACATAGCAACCCTGTAAAGGCTGGTGATTTTGAACTGCCCACCTTGCTGTTTAAACTGACTTTGAGTTCCAATGCTTTATCCTACAGCATCACACCAGGACAGACATTAAATATGACGATAGATCAGGGATGTTAATGCAGACCAATTGCTTTGAATTAATTCTGACTCCTGTGACCCCATGTGTAGAGTAAAACTGTGCTCCATATAGTTTTCATTTGTTAATTTTTTAGAAGTAGATCACTAGGTCTGTCTTTTAAGTTGTTGCTGGGTGGGCTCAAACCCTATCCTTGTGGCTTATAGTCAATAATATTAGCCATTAGTACCATTTAAGAACTCCTCAGGGATGTTAGAGGTTTTATACATAGGAAAGAAATCAAGAAGGTCTCAGAGAACATATAATTTGATGTTGTTGTTGTTAAATGCCATCGAGTTGGTACCAACTCGTAGCAACCGTATACACAACAGAACAAAACACTGCCTGGTCCTGGGCCAACCTCACTACTGTTGATGCTGCCACTTTGACAGTCCATCTCGCTGGGGGTCTTCCTCTTTTTCTCTGACCCTCCACCCTACCAAACATGATATCCTTCTCCAGCGACTGGTCCATCCTGACAATATGTCCGAAGTATGAGAGACGAAGTTTGGCAATCCTGGCCTTCAAAGAGCACTCTGGCTGCACTTCTTCCAAAACAGGTCTGTTGGTTCTTTTGGCAGCCCATGGCACTTTCAGTATTCTCCTTCAACACCATAACTCAAAGGCATCAATTCTTCTATGGTCGGTCTTCCTTATTCACTGTCCAGCTTTCGCATGCATATAAGGTTATTGAAAAATACCATGGCTTGGGTCAGGCACACCTTTATTTGATATGTACTTTAAAAAGATTCTTGGAATGTTGTTTAAGTAAATGAGAAGAACTGTCATTTAAATAAAAAGAATACCCAAGGCCAGCCACAAGGCTTGAATCATTAATAAGCATGACATGTTGGAGAGATGATATTAAGACTGGCCAAGCCAAAATGAAAGCTTCAAGGTGTTGAATAGTAAAAGCTAGTTTTATAGTTAGGATGGTACCAACAATTGGTAACTTTTCTCTACACTACTCCATGTCCCCTTCGTCTCAACTTCTTCATCTCATTTTTCTGTTGTTGTTGTTGTTGTAGGCCATTGAGTTGATTTCAACTCATAGCAACTCTATAGTACAAAGTCGACTACCCACATATGGGAGGGTTTTTTGGGAGATCACCAGGTCTTTTATTCCATAGGAGATCACCAGGTCTTTTCTTCTATGAAAGCACTGGGTGGTTTTAATCTCCATCCTTTCATAGAGCTCTAAAATATGTTTAGATAATTCATTATATTGTACACTTTTAAGGTTTAATTATTTCTCACAAATAACTATTTTTTGTAATATAGGTGAATATATTTTAAAGTGTTAAAGTTTTTTTTTAAAGTGTGCATCCACTTTTTTAAAATGTTAAAAAGCAAAGATGGTACTTTCAGAACTAGGGTACGCCTGACCCAAGCCATGACACACAGTCCAAGAAGCAGTCACTCAAATAGAAAAAGAAATTTCAAGATTTCCTTAAAATCTGGAGAAGAATGTGTCAGGGTTGTATCCTTTCACTATACTTATTCAGTCTGTATGCTGAGAAAATAATCTGAGACGCTAGACTCTATGAAAAAGAACATGGCATCAGGATTAAAGGAAGACGCCTTAACAACTTGCAGTATACAGATGAAACAATCTTGTTTGCTGAAAGTAAAGAGGACTTGAAGCACTTACTAATGAATATCAACTAATACAGACTTTAATATGGATTACTCCTCAACATAAAGAAAGTAAAAATTCTCATAACTGGGATAATAAGCATCATCTTGAAAAACAAAGAAAAGATTGAAGCTGTCTAGGATTTCATTTTACTTGGTTCCACAATCAGCATCCATGGAAGCAGCATTCAGAAACATAACATATTGCACTGGACAAATCTGCTGCGAAAAGATCTTTTGAAAATGTTAAAAAAAAAAAAAAAAAAGTGAAAAGTGAAGTTGTCAATTTGAAGACTACTATGTACCAGACTCAACCATGGTATTTTCAATCACCTCACATGCATGTGAAAGATGAAGAATGAATAAGGAAGACGAAAGAATTGATGCCTTTGAGTTATGATGCCAGCATAAAATGCTAAATATGCCATGGACTGTCAAAAGAATGAACAAAACTGTAGTAGTTCCTTAGAAGCAAAAATGGCAAAACTTGGACTTTCATATCATGTTATCAGGAGACAGCAGTCCCTAGAGAAGAACTTCATTCATGAAATGGACTAACACAGCGGCTGTGACAATTTGCTCAAACGTAGGAACTAGTGTGAGCATGGTAGGACCAGGCAATGTTTCATTCTGTTGTACATAATGTCTCTATGATTAATGTTCCTTATAAGGGACTTCAGAAAGTTCATGTAGCCTGATAACATGAATGAACCTAGAGGATATCATGCTGAGTGAAATTAGTCAATCACAAAAGAAAAAATATGGTATGAGACTACTGCTGTAAAAAATCAAGAAAAAACTTTGATGACAGCGGAAACATGATAGCTACCAGGGATGGGAGAGAAGGGAAAATTATTAACTGGCTAGAGGGTTGTTGTTGTTATTAAGTGCCATCGAGTCAGTTCTGACTCATAGAGACCCTGTATGGGGTTTCTGAGGAGCAGCTGTTGAGTTTGAACCACCAACCTTGTGGCTAGCAATTCAGTACTTATCCTACAGTGCCATATCAGAGGGTAGACACATGTTAACTTGAGTGACAGGTAAAGCAGTTTAAAATAAAATTATAAATTAAAAAATTTTAGATAAATAAATATAATATATAAACATATGGAGACAGCAATCTATTAGTGGTTACCCAGAGTCATTGCTTGCTTGTTCACTGTGCTTCTGTTAAGGATGGTAGGAAAATCTGGGAAAGAATAATAATGATATTTATACAATATGATGAAAATAATGTCACTAAATTGTACTTGTAAAAAATATTAAAATGGCATTCTTTTTTTTTTACATACATACTCACCACTTAAAAATAAAAGAAAACCCCTACAGTCTTGAAAACCCTATGAGCCTTCAGATCTGAACTGAACTCACCCCCATAACTCAATTAAAAGAAAAAAAAAGTTTTAAAATTACAAGCAAACAAACATGATTCCTTCAGGTCTTTCTAAATCTGGACAGTCTCTGGCTCTATATTTTAAAATAAAACAAAATGACCTGACTCCTCTGTCACATGCATATGTGCTCTGATCCCTCACATACATATCCACATGATACACATATGTGTTCCAACATGTATACACAGATGATGCAAGTACTTTAGCTATGCAGGACCCACACACCTATGATTGAAAAAAGATGGGCACTGAGTTTTCAAACATGCCTCCCAGAGGGCTGTAGGCTTGCTGTTAGGAAACACACTGAAGACAGCCTGGTTTCACCACAATTGGAAGACAGGACCCTGGTCACTGGAGAGGTCACCTCTGCCCCAGGCCTTCTCAGGACCTGCCTCATCTCCATGACCATTAAGTCTTGGGCTAAGGCTACCCCTGCAGCATCAAGCTTAAATCAAATTCAATTTCTGTTCTTTCACTCAACCAGCATTCTTATGCAGACACTGATGACACACACTCTCAATGATGTCCTGGTGGAAAAAAGGAGAAACATGATGGATCACTCAGGAACTCTGTTTCATGGGGCAGCAGAAGGAATTGGTTGTGGTAACTCTTAGGACTGGGATTTATAGGATTCCAGGAGCTCTGGTAGCGTAGTGGTTACGAATCGGGTTGCAAACCTTAAGGTCAGCAGTTCGAAACTACCAGCTGTTCTGCGGGAGAAACATGAGGTTTTCTGCTCCCATAAAGATTTACAGCCTCGGAAACCCTGTACAGGGTCACTATGAGTCAGCTCCGACTCCACGGCACATAACTACCAACACCACCAGGCACTCTTAGTAATTCCCCATTATCCAGTTTTCCCAAACAGGAAGTTCTACTACCACCCTTTCCCAACCAACCCAATGCATGCCTACCTGAGCTCACTTAAACAAGTTCTTTCCTGTTGGACTTAGACCACTAAAGAAAAAAAAAAAGTTCCCGTAAAAATGGATTAATAGGTCATGGAATTTTTCTGTGAATGTTTTAAAGAACCCTCATTGTATTTATTTTCTATGAATGGATAGCTTTTAAGATGTAAAAAAAAGTTCCTATAAAATGGAATTAAGATGAATTATTTTCATAAACATCTTAAAACCTCTCATATATGATTTTTATGAATGGATAGCTTTTAAGATGAAAAAAAAATCCTTATTCCTCAAAATCAAATAAATACACTATACAAGGTACCTGTCAATTCTAGAAGTTTTTGAAACTGAGTTCTAAGTGCTCAAGGTTTTTCTGTAAGAGCCTTAGAGGTCATGCATAAATTAGGTGAAGCATACTACTGTTAGAATGTTCTGGGCTGTGCAGCCCCTTCTCCCATCTATGTTACTTCTGTTTATATACTAATGTTCAGCTTAAGACTTTGTTTGAAAAGCAGTTGATTTTGTTGTTAAGTTCTTTGGAGTCAGTTCTGACTTATAATGACACTGTATAGGTTTTCCAAGGAGCGGTTGGTGAGTTTGAACCTCAGTCTTTGCAGTTCAAACTGTCTTTGCTATCTAGTGCTTATACCACAATGTCATACCATGACTCCAAAAAAGAAAGTATCCACTGCAAAATAATTTTATAATGTTGGAAAACCATTATTGTTTGGCCTATTTTTAGTGTTTTCTGTAACTGAAGATTGCACACATAGTCTGGATTAGTATTTTACAGTTTACATTGACCACATCACACTTTAAATTCCTATGTAATTTATAGAAAACTCTTCATTACATATTAGCTATGAATGTGAGTACTATTCACTTTAGGAGAAACTTTCTGGCATTATCCATTGATTTTAACAAATATTTATTAGAATTTACTTTATGTAAGGTATTGGAAGTAAAAAGACAAAATGGAATATAGACCTTCAAACTGCTCAAGGTCTAATGTGAGTTTGAACCACTGACCTTTGTTAAATGAGTAAATAGAAAAACAAAATCCTGTAATGAAAGTCTGGAAAGAGATATGTTTGTCTGAATGTCAATGGAAATTATAGAAGAGGTAACCCTTGGGAAGAACAAGAACATCTTTCTATAAAGGAGGTGATATTTGAGTCTAGATAGAAGGAAGTAGTAATTCTCAAAGGCAAGAGCAAATAAAGGGATTTCCTCGAAGAGAAAAATAGCATGGGGAGAAAGGCATAGTGCCTTGTCAAAATGAATAGAGGATTTTTTTTTTTTCCAATAAGGAAATATATTCAGGTCTTTAGAAACAATCTAGTTTAGAAATTTGCTAATAGCTGGTTGCTAGCTAATGAGAACTTAGGTGCTGTTTTAAAACCAGTTTTGAGGCAGGTCTGAGTTGGCAGAGTTTTTGAAGGAGTGGAGCCATTAGGGTACTTTGGAGACCTGATAAAAATGTGTGTTAGGATATTCTGTTTTCTTTTATTTGTGGAGTTAAGGAGTTTTGAGTTAGGGTTAGAATTATGGCTAGATCTAGGCTAGGTTTCCTGTAGCATTAGGTTTATGGTTACGTTTAGGGTTAGTATATGAGAGTCCTGGTGTGGTGCTGTGGGATAAAGCACTGGACCACAAGGTAGGTTTGAACTAACGGTCAGTGGGTCAAACTCACCAGCTGCTCCTTGGATATCCTATAAAGGACTGCTATGAGTCGGAACCAAGGAGCTCTGATAGCGTGATTAGGAATCGGGCTGCTAACCTCAAGGTCGGCAGTTCGAAACTACCAGCTGTCCGCGTGAGTAACATGAGGCTTTCTGCTCCCATAAATGTTTGCAGCATCGGAAACCCTGTGCAGGGTCACTATGAGTCAGAACCGACTCCATGGTGCTTAACAACAACAACATGAGTCGGAACCAACTCAACAGCACTAAACAACAATAGGGTTAGTGTGAGAGGTAGGGATTAAGTTAGGGGAAGAACTTGGTCTAGTTTTAAGGTTACAGTGGTTGTTGGTGGCTGTGGTGGTGGTGGTATGCCATGGAGCCAGTTGTGACTCATAGCAACCCTGCATAGGGTTTCAGAGGCTGTAAGTCTTTATGGGAGCAGAAAGCTTCATTTTTCACCCACGGAACCGCTGGTAGTTTCAAACTGCTGACCTTGCGGTTTGCAGCCCAACTCGTAGTCCCTACCAGATCTACCAGAGCTCTTTAGGATTACAGTTAGGTTTGTCTTTATTTACTTAATGTTGTTTCTTAAAGTCTACTTGACTTCCTTACCATTTGAAAGTTCTGTTACTGTAATGTGACCTCTTTTACTTTTGTTATTGTTACAAACTAGTAACTCCGGTTCTCTAATTTCAGTGGTATAGATTAGTTTTACTTTGGATGAGTCTATATCTGGGTTTGAGTACTGGGTGATATTGTCAAGTATGTTGGTCTCAGGTTGTTGTCTGCTGTTTGTTGGTTCCCTGTCCAAAGAATTCCTTTAGTATTTGGTCTGGTTTTTACTAATTCTTTTAGTTTCTGTTTTTCTAGAAATGTCCTAACTTCACTGTCATATTTGAGGAATAGTTTTTTTGCAAGATATGTAATTCTTAGCTGTTTTAATTAAAAAAAATTTTTTTCTCACGGGGATTTTCTTTAGTTTTGAAAAGTTTGATTACAAGTCTTGGTGATTTTCTTTTGGGGTCTATACTATTTGAATTTCATACAATGTCTTGAACCCATATCTTCTCATCTTCCATGATGTTAGAGAAGTTTTCCTCCAACAAATCTTCAACAATTTTCTCTGTGGTTTTTTAGTCTCTTCCTGTTCTGGAAATTTCAATCACATGTAAGTTATTCTTCTTGATGGTGTCCCACATAATCCTTAGGCATTATTTGGATTTTTTTGTTGTTGTTATTATTGTTATTTTTTTCTGGTTGCTTCTCTAGCAGATGAGTATTGAGACATTTATCTATAGCACACCAATTTGGCCTTCCAATTATTCAATTCTACTTCTCTTACCCTTTCATATATTATCTATTTCTGACATATTAATACTAATATGGATTTCTAGATGCTGTTTTTTTATGCTTTCTAATTTTTCATTTATCGATTTGTTCTTATAGTGTTTTCTGGAATTCTTCTCATAGTTTCCCTGTGTCTTCCTTACTTGTATCTGCAATTTTCTTGATCATTCTCTTAATCTGTTGAAGGTACCTAAATATCATTCTTTTGAATTTTCTTATAAGGTAGTTCCAATATAATTTCTGGTATTGTTTTTTCTAAGTGTATATTTTGGTCACTTGTTTGAGCTGCTCAGTCTTGTTTTCTTACTGTAAGCTGAAATCATCTGTTTCTCCCAGACATAGAGGTGTCATTGTATTTATACTTAATTGTTGATCATATGTTGATGTGTTCTTAGTCACTCACCACCTGAATTCCAGTGGATGTGATAGAGAACAGAAGTGTGTGTATATTCAGTTCCTTGTTTGCTCTTTGTTGTAATGTAGTTCAGGGTGAATTTGGCTGATGTTGGATGCCAGGTTTCATTGATCAGGTGGTATAGGAATGGATAGTGGTGCTTGCCCAGTGTTTGGAACCATAGCAAGCATGAATGTGGCTGGGCTGTATGGGCACAATTGCTATCTCCCCAAAACAGACAACAGCAATAAAAGAGCTAATGAGGTGAAATTCATCAGCCTCTACACATAGAAGTAGTACACTTAGCACCATACCCCAGGCATAGCAGTGGCTGCTCATAAAGGAATGCTAGTGGCCAGTGGAAAGGCAAGGACAGTGCTGACCATGTTCCTGCCACTAGGAGGTCATAGGAAACAAGGGAGAATCATACCCCTTTGCCTCCAACCACCATTGAATATCCTGGGCCTCCAGGTCGCTGTGCTGATCAAAAGCAAAAGCTAAAGGTGTCAACCCTGCACCAAGTCAGCCAACAACCCATCTGTCTCTGTCCTCTCTCACCATTCCCATTCAGCTTCCTCTCTCAGTTGGCATTCAGTTCACCTCTCTATCCTTTTCTATGAAGCATAGGGTTCCAAGATCACCATTTGTATCTGTTTCACTTGGTCTCTAATGTCCTCATTGTAGATGGTTCGCTCAACATATCTGCCTACTCCAACATCTTTCCCACTGATGGGTTATTCTTGATATGATAGCATTGTTTAGGGAAACATGTTTGATTGTATAGCTACCATCTTCAAAACCATAAATGTAAAGGGATTCTTTGAATTATAATGAAAGAAACCCATCTCAAATTAGTTTAAACTAAAAAGGGAATTTATAGTACAT
>NW_006408529.1:3206474-3207980 GCF_000296735.1 Chrysochloris asiatica
CCAAGCCATGGTGTTTTCAATAACCTCATATGCATGCGAAAGCTGGACAGTGAATAAGGAAGATCGTAGAAGAATTGATGCTTTTGAGTTTCGGTGTTGGAGAAGAATACTGAAAGTGCCATGGACTGCCAAAAGAACCAATAGATCCATTTTGGAAGAAGTGCAGCCAAAGTGCTTCTTGGAGGCCAAGATGGCCAGACTTTGTCTCTCAAACTTCGAACATATTGTCAAGAGGGATCAGTTGCTGGAGAAGGACATCACGTTTGGTAAGGTGGAGGGTCAGAGAAAATGATGAAGAACCCCAACAAGGTGGGTTGGCCAAGTGCCATCATCAATGGACTCAAGCGTAGCGACAGTAGTGAGGTTGGCCCAGGATTGGGTAGTGTTATGTTCTGCTATGCATAAGGTCACTATGAATTGGTACCAACTCGATGGCACCTAACAACAACTTAGCAACTGTGAAGCTCTAGGGGCACAGTGGGTTAAGTGTTGGGTTTCCATCTGCAAGGTCAGAGGTTCAAACCCAACAGCCAATCTGTGGGAGAAAGGTGAAGCTCTTTGCTCCTGTAAAAAGTTAGAGATTTATAGTATTAGAAAACTATGGAGCATCTCTACTCTGCCATCTAGGGTCGCTCTGGGTAGGAATTGTTTCAGAGACAATGGGTCAGTTTGATGGTTATAGCAACAAGAATAACCAAAAAGCTGCAGGAACCAGACTGGTACCCTGTAGATGGCTCTCCACAGAACCACCTAGTAAGTAGATTGACTTCCTGCCTATACTTCATACCTCATGATAGTAAGTTCTTTTTCATTTCATTGGAGGAGTAACATTCTAGAGTGCTTTCAGAAGTGTTTGTGGTAATTAGGGATTGGTAACAAGCTATTGGTGCACTGAAGAAACATCAAACAGGGTAAGGGCACTGGCTGATAGGAAAAGTTGACTTTATATAGGGTGGCTAGTATGGTGCCTGAGGAGGAGATATTTGAAAAGACCCGATGACTTTCTAAAATTTGCGATGTTGTTTTTGTTGTGTGACATCGAGTTGATTCCAACTCAGATCCTGTATAGGGTTTCCAAGGAGTGGCTGGTGTGTTTGAACTCCTAACTTTGCAGTTAGTAAGTTAGAACGCCAGTGCGTACCATGCAGTGCCACACCAGGACAGGGAAGAAATATTTGAAGAAGACAGCACAGAAAGCTTGAAGCCCCTGACATGTTCAAGTAAAGAGAAAGAAGAAAAGTATGACTGATCATAGCAGAGAGAATAAGGGACAGAGGTATCACTCTTCTAGGAAAGCCAGAGTTGCAAGGCCTCATCAGTCATGGCAAGGAATTTTGATTTTGCTCTGAGTGTAATGGAAACTATTCAAGAGTTCTGTGCAGGAGTGAGACATCTAACTTTTTTTTTTTTTTTTCCTTAAATGTTTTATTGTGAATTATGTGATAGTTTACATGGGAGAACATTAGTTTTACATTCATTCTATTGTATATCGTCTCATTGCCATGG
>NW_006408529.1:3209305-3221411 GCF_000296735.1 Chrysochloris asiatica
TGGACTTACAAGCTTTCTATGGTGATGCTTTTCACTATTCCTTGCTCTCCCCCTCCAGTGAGACATCTAACTTTTAAAGTTTCTTTCTAGTTGGTGTGGAAGAATTGGCTCTAAAAAAGGAGAGCCAAGAAGCTGTTGAACGGTTTTGAGCACAGGGCTGACATGATCTGACTTGTGTTTTATGAGGATCATGTGAGGAATTATGTGGAAAAGAGACATACTCTGGGATGTCTAGAGTAAAGCAGTGACATCAAGTCTCTCAACAATAGCTCAGACAATAAATAAGGTAGCTTGGAGAGTGGGAATGGTAAAACAATGGACAAGTTTAGAATATTTTTTAAGTTGAGGGGTCAGGGTAAGACCTGAAATTTATACGATTTAGGTGACCTTCGGTATGAAACTGAATTTAAAAACTGAGAATGCAAAGTTTGGTTCTACTGTGAACATTAGAATGCAGAGACAAATCTCAACATACTACAGTTTTTGTACACCACAAGTACCAGAGAAGTAAGATATTATATGTTAGTAATCTGCCTGATTATTGTCTTCATGTAACATGAAGTGGGTACCGACTCATAGCAACCCTATGCACAGTTAAAAAAACAAAAAACAAACACTGCCCAGTCCTGAACAACCTCATAGTCATTGCTATTCTTGAGCCGATTTCTGCTGCCACTGTGCCAGTCCATCTTGTTGGGGTTCTTCCTCTTTTTCACTGAGCCTCCACTTTACTAAGTATGATATCCTTCTCTAGGGACTGGTCCCTCCTGAGAATATACCCAGAGTATGAGAGATGAAGTCTAGCCATCCTGGCTTCCAAGGAACATTCTTGCTTTGCTTCTTACTACACAGATTTGTTTGTTCTTTTGGCAGTTCATGTTACTTTTAATATTCTTCTCCAACATCATAACTCACATACATCAATTCTTCTAAGGTCTTACTTATTTACTATCCAGCTTTCACATGCATATGAGGTTATTCAAATACCATGGCTTGGGTCAGGTGCACCTTAGTCCTCAAACTGACATCATTGCTCTTAAACACTTTAAAGAGGTATTGTGTAGCAGATTTGTCTAATGCAACATGTCATTTGATTTCTTGACTTCTATTTGCATGAGTGTTGATGGTTGATCCAAATAAAGTGAAGTATTTGATAACTATATTCTTCTCTCCATTTATCATGATGTTATGTATTGATCCAATGATGAGGATGTTTGTTTTCTCTACATTGAGATGCAAACCATACAGAAGACTGTGGTCTTTGATGTCCATCAGTAAGTATTTTAAGTCCTCTTCACTTTCAGCAAGCAAAGTTGTATCATCTGTATATCACAGGTTGTTAATGAGTCTTCCTTCCTCCAATCCTGATGCCATGTACTCCAGCTTCTCAGATTATGTGTTCAACATACAGGTTGAATAATACAGCCCTGGCACACACCTTTCCTAATTTTAAACCATTCAGTTTTCCCTTGTTCTAGTCAAACAACTGCCTCTTGATCTATGTATAGGCTCCTCATAAGCACAGTTAAGTGTTCTGGAATACTTATTTTCTACATTGTTGTCCATGGCTTGTCATGAGCCACACAATCAAAAGCCTTTGCATAATAAATAAAACGCAGGTAAAATCTTTCTAGTACTCTCTACTTTCAGCCAAGATCCATCTGACATCAACAATCATATCCCTCATTCCATGCCCTCTTCTCAATCCTGCTTGAACCTCTGAAATTTCTCTGTCAATGTATGGTTGCAGCCAGTTTTTAATTATCTTTATAAAATTTTACTTGTATGTGATACTAATGATATTGTCTGATGATTTCCACCTGACACACCTGTATAATTTCTTTCCTATATGTTATGGCTGCATACTCCCTGGTTGTCTTTTCATATACCAACAACAATATTAGTAGATTTTTTTAATAGCTTAATCTTTTGGCTTTACAATTGGCTATTGATGAAAGCACATCTTTACCTGTCCCTGTGTCATTTGATCAACTATCACTTGTTCTTTGTACGTTGTTTTGTTAAGTGCCAACCAGTCAAGTTGGTTCAGACTCATATCAACCCTGTATAGGGTTTCCAATCTGTAAATATTTGTGGGAGCAGGAAGTCTCCTCTTTCTCCTGCTGAGTGGATGGTGGGCTCAAACCTCTGAGTCTATTGCTGTCTATTGCTGGTACTACATAGACAGTAATTATTCCTATGAAAGTTCTTAAAACAGTGGTTCTCAAACTTTTAAATGAATAAGGATCTCTTGGAGGACTTATCAAAACACAGATTGCTGCACCTCACAGAGTTTGATTCAGTATCTGCATCTGACAAGTCTAGGTGATGCTAATGTTGCTGACTTGCAGACAGTACTTTCAAAGTCATCAGCTGAGAACCCTATCCCTCTCATCTCCCTAAGCTACCTCTGATTTCTCTCCTCCCCCAGCTTCTGGATTGGGATCTGGGCTGATGCATAGGTTGAGCAGCCTTGCAGCCCGAGTCATATTGGTCATGAGCAAGGATGAAACATCATCTCTTGGTCAGATTCTCACCTCAGAGGTCTCTAGATGACACAAACATTTTGCACTCTGTTGGTAATCAAAAGGTTGGCTATTTGAACACATCCAATGATACCATCAGCAACTCTGGTAGCGTAGTGGTTACGAATCGGGCTGCGAACCTTCAGGTCAGCGGTTCGAAACTACCAGCCGCTCCGCGGGAGAAAGATGAGGCTTTCTACTCCCGTAAGGATTTACACCCTCGGAAACCCTGTACAGGGTCGCTATGGGTCGGAACCGACTCGACGGCACTTAACAACAACAACAACAATGATACCATCAGCAATAAAATCCCACGTTCCACATTCTCTACTGACTCCAGCTCTCTGTCGATGTACTGGTGAACTGTTTTAGAATTATATGCAGTAAAGTTTAACTTACATGTAATATTTATGGTATTGTTACCGAGTTTCTGCATTCTGTTGAGTTACCTTTCTTTGGAATGGGCACAAATATGGACCTTTTCCAGTCAAGTAACTGTCTTCCAAATTGCACAGACTAGTGAGTGCTTCCGGTACTGCATCAGTTTGTTGAAACATTTCAATTGCTATTCTGCCAATTTTTGGAGCCATGCTCTTGGCTACTATCTGGAACTTTAGGAGAAGCACTGGACTGCAAGGTTAGCATTTCAAACTCATCAGCTACTCCTCAGAAACCCTATATAGGGTGGCTATGAGTCAGAACCAACTCAATGGCACTTAACAATAATAACATCTTTAATACTTCCTGAACTTTTACTTCAGTACCTGAACTTTTACTTCAGTACTATCTGTTCTTGATCATATGCTACCTCCTGAAATGGCTGAATGCCAACCAGTTGTTTTTGGTGCTGTGACTCTGTATTTTTTCATCTTTTGATGCTTCCTACATAATTCATTATGTTCCCCATTGTTGTTACTGCCATCTAGTTGGTTCAGACTCTTAATGCTCCCTTATAGGATTTTTGAAGCTGTAAATCTTTACAGGGGCAGAAAGCATCATCTTTCTCCCATGGAGTGACAGGTGGGCCCAAACTGTCAACTTTGTGGTTAGCAGAACAGTTGTTATCCGACAGAGCACTCCATTTTGCCCATAGAATCCTTCTTGAATGTTTTCTTCAGTTCTTTAAACTTGAGAAATGCTTACCATGTTCTTCCCTTTTAGTTTTTCAACTCCAGACCTTTGTGCCTCTCATTATATTTCATTGAGTGTATGTTGTGTTTTTAAGTACCGTAAAGTTGGTTCCAACCCAGAGCAACCAAGGGGCAGCTGGTGAACTTGAACTGCTGACCTTGCGTTGTAAACTGACTTTGCAGTCCAGCGCACCACATCAGCAGAGTAATGCCATTTACTGAGATGAAACAAAATGAGTAGAGACACAGATTAGGAAGAATAAGCAAAAATGACAAATTGTCCTTATGTTAGTTTCCTATGGCTGCCCTAATTACCATGAACTTGGTGGCTTCAAGTAGCAGGAATATATTTTGTCACTGTTTTGGAGGTCAGAAACTCAACATCAGCTGCACAAGACTGATATTGAGGTTTCAGCAATACTGCATTACCTTTGGAGGCTCCTTGCTTATTCCAGTTTCTGAGTATTTCCAGCATTACTTTCTCTTCAGTGCATCCCTCTGCCTGTCTTATATGGAAAATTGTAATCCGAATTAGGATTTACCCAGCTAATCCAGGGTAATCTCCCCATGTCAAAATCCTTAATAAAATGGCATCTCCAAAGTCCCTATTTCCAGGAATCCTCTTTTTCCTTATAAAATAATATAAGTTCCCTGCTCTGTTATCTTTCAGTAGCCACTAATTAGCACACTACAGACATGTTAAGTTTGAGCTTCCTGTTACAGATTCAAGTAGAGATTGGACAGGATTTACTAGTGGGTGATTCAAAAGTAGAGTAGTAAGGAAAAAATGCATCTAAAAATTCTAGTAACCCTCCCCTTATGATTAATGAAATCTCAACAGCAGAAGAAAATAAAAATAGTAAAAAATTGGAGCAAATCCAAAATCTGAAGGTCATTTAAATTTTTTGTGTTTATTTAATGATGAATAAATGCATACTGCCTTTCAGAATAAGTTAGTAGGAGGCAGGCATTAGGTCAGATAAATAAATTTTTATAGACAGTCTCATGTTCCACAGGAATAAATACTAAGCAGCCTTAAAAGTCAAGATAAGTAAAGATAAAAGAATCTCAGTAAGACTTATCTTTAAGATTTTCTGGTGCTATTTATTATTTTACTGGACAAGTCTGAATCTCAAAATTTAGCTAATTATATCTAAGGAGCAAAATGTTACAGAAGTCAAGACTCCCTCTGAAAGTCAAAGAACTTATGTTCTGCAATGTAAGGTACATAGCCTTTATCTGGAAGAGCTTTTTAAATTGTTTGGAATTCTGAAAGGAATCCATGACATGATCATGTTTCTTAGCGATATGATGTGCTCTACACATCTCTAACTATGCACTGTTTTTGTTAATTATCATCAAGTTGATACCGACTCATAGTGATATTGTATAGGTTCAAGGAGCAACTGGTGGGTTTGAACCTCTGACCTTATAGTTAGCAGTCCAGTGCTTATCCTACAGCACTACACTAGGATTATGAATTGTTGTTATTGTTAAGTGCCATTTAGTCCAATTCACAGCGACGCTGTATAGGGTTTCCTAGGAGTAGCTGTTGGGCTTAAACTGCCAGTCTTGTTGTTCAAGCTGACCTTGCACTCCAGTGCTTATCCTACAATGCCACACTAGAACTCTTTGACTATGCATTAGCGAGTGTTGTATCAGAGCTTTATAAAGGTGTTTTGAGTAGTAATAAATGATCAATTCATGATTCACATTTCTGGTAAAAAAAAACAAAAACAGGAATGTTTTATTATTAACATACTCATATGTTGACCAGCAAATACATTTCTAACTAATTTGTTCATTTATCCAACTAAATGGAAAGAACACAAAGGTATTTTCTTGATATCCTTATCAACGAATCAGTATACTGCTTACTAGGTACTGTTGGAAATTCTACAATTTTCATTCAAGCCATACGAAGTAAAACATTTTTCAGTTTACTTTTCATGTTCTAATTTCCACATGATTTTTTTTTTTTTTCTTCACTCTTTTGGCTGAAAAAAGTACCACTAACTAAAGAGATTGAGGTATGCATCCTCATAGTTATATCAAATATTTGTAGTTGGTTTTAAAATAATTCTTTAACTCCAAATGAAAACTTTTGGTATTTTTAACCTTATTAGCAATCAGCAGCACCAAAATGAGTATGTTTTGTATTAAGAAATGGTTTTAACTTCTAAGTAATAAGTGTGTGGCATTTGAATATTAGATGTACTGCAATCGTTTCTAAAATACCCAAAATGTGAAAATAATAACAACGCTAATAGTTAATTGCTAAATTATTTTATAGCAAACTGCCAACTAGAAATACCATCTTTAGCTGGACATGTAACAGGAGGGATGACACGGACTCTGTGGCTAAGAAATCTGAAGAGCAGTGGACATGTGTGGTCTGTACACTAATCAATAAGCCTTCTTCTGAGGCATGTGATGCTTGCTTAACTTCAAGGCCTAATGGTAAGACTGAACTTCGATTGAGTTCTTTTCATTTATAAGTTATATCAAATCAGGTACAGATCTTATTCCATCTTGACAGTCAAAGTAACACGCTTACTTTCTGAGAAGTTGAAAGAAATCGCCACCCTTTGCATGTAAACCATGCTAATATTCTGTTGAGTACTTTTTTTAACAGGGAGGGAAAACATGCTTGTGCTAAAACAGTATGTGCCTTTGTATTTCAAAAAAAACGAAATGATCACATCTGTTCTCTACTGTTTCTAATGAATTATTCAATAAAGCTTTGTTTTATGCAGATTTCAGCAACTTTCAAGTTTGTTATTCAGTCCAAGTGTTTCATAAATTGAAAGGGAGGATTTCTGTAAGAATATCTTTGCAGGTGGAATAGAAAAATGCTGAATTTTTTTTATCTTCTTTATCCTTCCTACCCCTTGTTATTAAAATCTTTACCCAGACAATTGTACTGATTTCATTGAAATACTTCAAAATAACTCTTTATAGCTGACAATTTCATGCGTTCAGTGAATGTAAAACCTCAGAGGAAACCTGTGATTAAGAACCATCTCATTGATGCTGCTTCTATTGTGTTCTCAAAGTGTTATTTCTTTCTTCAATTAGAGATGAGAAAGTTCATTCTTGACTTATGGACCCCTGTATTCTGTTAGCTGTCGTCTTGTGTTTTGTTCCCTGGACCAGAAAGGCGGCCATCGGCCCTTGTACAGCTTTGCTGGTAGCAGAAAGGACAGTGCCTGCTATTTCTATCCCTCCCTCCTCACTATCACTCAGCAGAGAAAGCCCTTGGAAAGCCACAACCTTAGACTTCCACATTTGTTTCAGCATTCTGAAATGCCTTTGCACGTCTTATTTACCTATTTTCATATTACTTTTTTCTGTATGAAAGACATATAATTGTAATTAAGAATATATTATAATACAGATTTCAAAATCTTGTAGTACTTGTTTGAAGCAATATTTTTAATAAGTGTCCTTATAATTCATTTTTGCTTACAGATATATGCCTGTAACAGCCAACCTCACACTTTATGGTATATCATTTCTAAATTACCACTGGTTTAATATGTTGCCTTTTCTTAGCAAAATCAATAGCTGAATAATCTTTAAATGCATCAGCATAACACAAAGCAAATATAAATCTTTGTTAGACCCATCTCTGGGTCCCTGTAAATTTCTACAAGAAGGTGCTTAGTTCTGAAATCTCCAAGCAAACTTGGCACGGTATAGTAAGTGAAATAAATGTCTTAAATAAAAAGATGTTCTAAATAGTTAATACATTATATTTACAGGGATTTTTCCGGATTCCTTTTTTTTCTTCCAGATTCAGTACTTAGGAACAAAGAAAGTTCTATTGCCTTTAACGACTTAGTGAAATATCCTTGTAATAACTTTGGAAAATTTAACACGGAAGTGAAGATCAACAGAAAAACTGCCTTTGGAACTACAACCCTTGTCTTGACCGATTTTAGCAATAAATCCAGTATTTTGGAAAGAAAAAAAGGCCAAAACCAGATACAAGATTTGGGATTTCGTAACTCTCTTCCCACTAATGTTTGTTTTAGTGATACACAGTACCCCTCTAAGGAGAGAACACACTGTGTAACTCAACTATCTAACAGTGTAAACATATCACCTACTGTTGGCTCTCAGTCTAAATTATTTAATCCAGTACATAAAAAATTGAAAACAACCCACGCATCACCAGACCTCAAAAGTTGTAAGCCTGGATTTTCAAACAGGTATGATGCTTCTAACTTTGGTTTTTAAGTTATTTCCATTGCATTTTAAAAAGACAGAAATAACTCATTATTAACAAGGAGTTTGACTTGATTTTAGTAATATAAATCAAAACCTTTAAGATTATTATTATTATAATACTGTGCCTTCCTTCCCTTCTCTAATCTTCGATATTAGAGAAGAGAAGAAAATCAAACACTAATTTCCTATACCTACAAAAAGTTATTTTTTCTCTGATTGTAATCATAGATGTCTCACTGAAGAATAGTTGGAAATCACTGCAAAGTTTAAAGACACAATCTAAATCTCTCATTACCATACTGATTATCAAATACCAGTTAGAATTATTTTGTATTTCCTTCCACTAGAAGGTATCTATTCCAAAAGGAGAACTCTCATTTATAAAAGTTACTAAGTCCCATATATCCTAGAGATGGAAGCCCTGAGTGGTCAACACTCATCACTATTGACCTAGAGTGGCGTTTTGAGTCCACCCAGAGGCTCCCAGTGGAAGAAATGCCTAGTGATCTACTTTAGAAAAATTAGCTATTGAAAACTGTAAGGAGCAATACTCTGACACACATAGAGTCACCAGTCGATGGCAACTGGTTATCCTATAAAGAGGGATTGGAGTTAATTGTTAGTGACACCTGGATGGTTTTCTTCATTTCAACAACAACAAAAAAAGACTCAAAGTGCGTGCATTTACTTTTATATTTGAAATTAAAAAGTTGTAATTCTAATTAAATATTATCTGACCAGATATGTTTCTGAGACTTGTAGCTACATATCCTGGAGACGACCCCCAGTTACTGTCTCCAGAGTTACCGACATTTTCATAACCAACATTATCTCTTGTTCCTTACTGCTGTTGGCAGCTCCTGAGCCAATCTTCTGTGGATACTTCTGGATCACCTTGTTTAGCCCCTTTACTTGAGCTTCTTAACTATCAAAGCTTGAAAGTATACCACGATCAGAAAAAGGTGTTTCACCACTTCCCCACCCCCAACTCTGCTTGGGTTTTTAGTTTTGTTTTTTCATTCCTTCAGAAAACAGGAGCTATACATCCAGCATTATTTAAAGGAATAAATGGAGGAAGGGACTTCTTCCAATGTATGAATGTCTTTTTCTTGCTGGTGTGAAACAAGCAGAGAAAAAGTTATCATGGGTAGTATTTGAAGTAATCTCAGATAGAATTTTGGTTGTTTGCTCTTCCTCTGATAGACTGTGCTTTTGCTGATAGTGAGAATCCTTCTCTGGCAGTAGAATGAGGGACCAGTTGGTATTGCCTCTCACCCCATTTCCACTGGGAATCCTTCTAGCTTATTCCATAACCCCTGAGGGGTTTTAAGTCTGTGGATACATTTATCCCACCCTGACTTGGAATTACTCATCAGTTAACCTTGGTGGTTTATCCTTCTCTGATTTTTATAAATATTTTGTTCATGATCGTATAGGATACTTGTTTAATTTTTGTCAATAATACAAATGATAAACATTTTAATTAAACGATGGGAGACAAACTTTTGATTGGCTTAATGAACATACCACCTTTTGAGTTTGATCCTAATTAATGCCTTACGATAAAAATGCACAAAAGAGTTACTTTAAGAATGTCTGAATTGGAATGCTATCCTAGAGTAGAAAATCAGTCTGAAGAACATTTTCTGTTTGTTGGCTTAAGTGGAGAGAAGTAGAAGTGATAATTTTTTAAATATTGTGGCATACATTATACCCAGATAAAATATCTTGACATATTTTTATTTCCTTAGTGCTTTGTTGAAAATCTCAGACAATTTAACTAATGAATTAGGGATTTAAAAAAACAACAACATTAATGTAACCTTACATTTAAATGATTTCTTCATAAGCTATTAGTAATAGGACCCTATGATTAATCACAGTGCACACCACTACTTAGAAAGGCGGCAGCATGTGTATGTGTTGAATATAAGAGCACCAGGCCTGAGAGTCTACAATCAATCAAGATCAACTAGCAGAATAAATGTCAAGTGATGAAATAAATTCACCCAGCAGCCTTTCTGCACCCAGCTACTTTACAAGGAATAAATTGCAAATTACTGTCATTTATTTCATTTTTCTCCTTGTCTGGCAGCTACAGTGTTCATCTTATGGACAAGATGCCTAGCAGAAGCTCACAACATAATTCTCTTGTAGCAGGTGGTCCACTCATGGAATTTGTAGCCAGTTTATTTTTTCTTTAATAATTATATAGTAGTTGATTCGACTTTTGTTCTCATAATTACTGATCACATCACCCCATGATACACCAGCCCTCCCAGCAATATTGATGAGGCCTATTTTAGGATTTGTCTTTAGATACTGGAATTTCATCCAGCTACAAGATTATAAATTTAATGGTTGAATTGATTTTTGAGTAGTTAAGAATCAAGTCCTAGAAATAGTTTTTAAAGTATTTGATACAATTATTGTAATCACTGAGTATAAAACACAGTGATATATTTTCAGAGAATATACTTGTTTTATGCTGAAATATTTCCTAGATTGATTTAAGAACTCATGTGCATGAATGAAGCGAAGCTAACAAAATCACTAACATTTTCTCATGTCTGCTGCCTTCAAGGGTGCTAAAAAGTCTACAGAAAATCAACTGCTGACACCTGCCACTTGCCATCTTTTGGAGTTTTTCGGTCACTAAGGATTTCTGAACAAATGAAACCATTCAGAATGAGTTAATTAATCTCTGTTTTCGTCTTTAAATTTTTGCTGGGCTGTAAAATCTGCTTTCTATAAAAGTAATTTAAAAAAAAAAACAAACCACCCCAGGCAATATTTTTATTGTAAAAGAAGTAAAACCATAATAATTGATCACTGAAAAAAGATTCATTTTAAAATTATAAACCTGTGCATGGTACTGTCTGTCTAACTTGATAGTAGTTTTAGTCAATCACTGTTAATTTTTTAAAATTTATCTATTTATAAGGATTTATTGAGACCCTCTACTACTTGTCTCCGTTTGTCATACTGTGGTAGCCTGCATGTTGCTTTGATGCAGGAAGCATTGTTCTTGGTTAGCAAACTATAGCAAACAGGGCCAAATCCACTCCTCTCTATTTCAGTAGATAGTGTTATTAGAACCCCTCCTTACCCATTTGTTTATATATGGCTGTTACTGTGGTACAACAGCAGAGTTTGTACTGGTAAGCACTCTATTAGTACAGCAGTTATAATCTAATATGTTGTTATTGTTGTTGTTAAGTGCATTAGAGTCAGTTCCAACCCATAGCAACACTATAGGGTTTCCGAGGAGTGACTGGTAAGCTTGAACCACTGACTTTGCAGTTCAGACCAACATTGCAGTCCAGCACATTAACCCACAACACCACACCAGGACTCCATAATCTAATATGGTTGGTTGGTTATGTGCCATGGAGTCGGTTCCGACTCATAGCAACCCTGTACAGGGTTTCCGAGGCTGCAAATCTTTATGGGAGCAGAATGCCTCATCTTTCTCCCATGGGACAGCTGGTAGTTTCGAACTGCTGACCTTGCAGTTCACAGCCCGATTCATAACCACTACGCTACCAGAGCTCCTTATAATCTAATATAGATACTCAAAATGATGATTGCAGTTATCAAAATATTTCAAACTTTTTTGTATACTAAATTTATCCAAGAAAATATTCTACTACATTTTAGAAAGTTTTTGAGTAATGATTGAGAAAAAGAGGAGCTGAGATATCATCAATTAATCAGAACGGTTAATTACCCTGTATAATATCTCTATCATAAAATTAAGATTAGTTGTGCATATTTAGATTGGATGTGATCACAGGTGGCATCAGTAGCTTGGTTACATTACCTATCTCAGTGCTTTGTGATGTTAATGTGTATATGAATCACCCAGGAATCTTGTTAACATGCAGATTGTAATTCTGTAGGCAATCTGGTAGAAGATTCTGTATTTCTAACAAGTTTTCAGGTGATGCTGATGTTTCTGGTTACTGAATCACAAGCTGAGTACCAAGGGTAAGAGAACGTATTATCTTACCCTTGTTACCTGGAGCTCTGGTAACAAAGTGGTCACTACTCGGGCTGCTGACTTCAAGAACTGCAGGTCAAAACTACCAGTGGTTCCATGGGAGAAAGATGAGGCTTTCTGCTCTTGTAAAGATTTACAGCCTGTGGAGTTGCTAGAATAGGAACATGGCATACCACCACCCTAGTTACTCAGATACTCAGAGTGACAGAAACATT
>NW_006408529.1:3221831-3229126 GCF_000296735.1 Chrysochloris asiatica
ATGGACAATAAATAAATAATAAGGAAGACAGTAGAAGAATTGATGCATTTGAATTAGGGTATTGAAGGAGAATATTAAAAGTACCATTGTCTGCCAAAAGAGGAAACAAATCTGTGTTGGAAGATGTAAAGCTAGAATGCTCCTTAGAAGCCAGAGTGGCCAAGGTTCGTCACTCATATTTTGGACATATTATAAGGAGGGACTAGTCCCTGAAGAGGTACATGGTGATTGGTAAAGTGGAGGTTTGGCTAGAAAGAGAAAGAACCCCAACAAATGGATTGGCATAGTGACAGCAGCAATGGACTCAAATGTAGCAACAATTGTAAGGTTGGTGCAGGACTGGGCAGTGTTTGATTCTGTTGTGCATAAGGTAGATATATGCGTCAGTAGTGACTCAACTGCACCCAATAACAACAGTTTTTTCAAGTAGTTTATCAGGCTTTTCTTCCTGGTCATAATCATAAGGCTCTGCTGAAACTTGGCCACCATTGGGACACTGCTGGTATTTGAAATACTGATGACATGACATCTAACATCAAAGCAACATGCAAACCTAGGGAGGGACATTTGTGAAAAAGAAAAGTTCATCGCCTCTTCACTTTTCTATTTCATGTTTGGCATTTCCATGGTTCCAAAATATAAGCCACTCTACTCCCACTTGCCCCTTGGAATGGGTACCAACAAAGTTGTTTTCTGGGAGATTTTTAACTATTCACAATTTCCTTAGTACTGCTTACAGTTGCTTTCATTTTTCCAATGACTGCTCTACCAACAGCCTCAGAAACTACAATGTTTGAAGCCACCACAGTTTTTAAAGGAATATATTTAAACATCTGCTTTATGTTGTTGTTATTGTGCCGTGGAGTCGGTTCCCACTCATAGCGACCCTGTACAGTGTTTCTGAGGTCGTAAATCTTAATGGGAGCAGAAAGTCTGATCTTTCTCCTGCAGAACAGCTGGTAGTTTCGAACTGTCGACCTTGCTGTTCACAGCCCGATTCGTAACCACTACGCTACCAGAGCTCCTTTATAATGACAGAGGTGCTTTATAAATGAGCTTAAAACCAATTTCAATTTCATCACAAATGAAAGATCTCGTATTTTGAACATTTCAATTAGTTATGATGCCTTGAGGCATCAATATGGGAACAGATATATGGGAAGATGTAGTTTAGAAAGCAAGAAAGATAGAAAATATATGATTTTCATATTTTTCAATTTTGAGAATGTTATTTTGTGTCTTACGAATTTTTTTTGCCCAAAATTGAGAAAGAATGGAATTTTTATCATTGAAATTAAAAAAAATAGATTCGATGAGGGACTTGGGGATTTAATTAATAGTACTTTTTCTCTTCCATGGGTTCATAACAAGACAGACTGCTCTAGTGACAGTATTTAAATATACAAATTATTTCAAATGAAAAATACAATGAAGTCTTCCCCCCCCCCCAAAGAGAAAATTCAACTTACACAGCTACAACAGAAGAACATTGACCTTTATATACTGTATATAGGAATGACCTCCAGCTATTCTTGATCCTCATCTTGGGACAGAATAAAGCTTCCCTACTAGCTTTACAAAATACACGTTTTGCTCTGCCAGGCAGCCTGTATCTTGCTGAAATATGATTGCCACTATTACAGTGGCCTTAATCAAAGAAAAACACAGAAAATTGTCTTTAAAGTGGTCAGTAGAGACAGTGTCAGAGCCATTGATGAAGGCTTACTACCAGTGAGAAAATAATTAGAGAAGATTGTGGCTCAAGTTATGCTTGGATGAGCTGCTGGAGTCGAGAATATTTTAAAGAACTAAAAGTGACCACACTGTAACTGATCAAAAGAAGAACTGAATATCCTAAGAGAAAACTAAGGAATTGTAGCCATTTGATATATTAGATGGACAATTATCTGCTTTTATTCATTAGAAATTTAAATTATGTGTTTTAAATACATAGGTTTCTTTGAAGTAATTTTTTTTTTTACCTGGGAAAACAAAAAATCAACAAGGCACACTAGTTTGCGTGTATGCCTAAAGTTGACCATGCTCCATTTTTAGCTATAATCTCTGCAAGTGGAATGCTTATGTGTGGGGATGGGGTGGTGTGAATGATCCTCTTAGCACTATTATGCTGTAGTTATTTTGTAACCTGTCATTACAGTGAACTTCCAATTAATGTGACAGATGGTACTTGTGCATTAAACGCTGGCAGTCCTCGCTGCAGTAAACACAACCGCCTCTGCATTCTCCGAGTTGTGAGGAAGGATGGTGAAAACAAGGGCAGACAATTTTTTGCTTGTCCTCTACCTAGGGAAACACAATGTGGATTTTTTGAAGTACGTATAAGATTTGTCAACCTTAAAAACCCACTGCTGTTAAGTTGATTCCAATTCACAGTGACCCTATTGGATGGAACAGAACTGCCCCGTAGGATTTCCAAAGCTGTAATCTTTACAGAAGCAAATTGCTACTGCTTTCTTCCCTAGAGCGGCTCGTGGAGTCGAACTGCTAACCTGTAGTTAGCCACTGAGCACTTAACTAATGAGCTACAAGATATCCTCTTGCTGAATTTGTTGTTGTTGTTAGTTACCTGTATAGGGTTTCTGAGGAGTGGCTGGTGGGTCTGAACTGCTGACCTTGTAGTTAGTAGCCCAGTGCTTATCCTACAGCACCACACCTTACTGTAGTGTAGTTGAATAGTTTGGCTGAAATGTAACAAATAATAATCTTTTTCCAATATTATCTTTAAATGTTAAATCGCCACACTGGTATTTAAAATAAAAATGATTAATAGCTTAAAATTTAAAGAGCTTCAGGGGGGAAAAAAATCATAAAAACACACAAGTATAGAAGTGTTATCCTAGATTTATAAAGACATAAAGGTACTGACACAACTTACCCATATGGCTAATAATCCAGATAAGAGTGTGTTCTACCTAGCATCAGTGCTATATCCAAACCCTTGTATGTGTTGAGTAGAAATACAAAAGAAAAATAATTTATATCCTCTAGATTTACAATAAGCCTAAGTGAATCCTTCTACACACACTTGTCATAAACAAGTGACACAATAACAATTTAGCTACAGGCTCATCCTCATGCATTCCCAGTCTGTGGTTGTATTCTTGAAAATGAATGTAGAATAAGATGAGTTAGGAGTCCCTTTAGTCAGCTCATTTTCTGCATTTTTCAGTGTGAGCATAGCCATGCTGAGTGTGATGCCAATGTTTAAAGATGCATTATTTTTCCAATTGCTTCATCTAGTGCTTATCTGGAATATGTATATATTCCAAAGTTTTCTGGTTAGCTTTATTAAGAGATAAATTGTCTTCAACCTGGTGCCTTCCTAAGTAGTTTCTCCAAGAAAATTTGATGATGGTTTTCGATTTTAAGCCTTATACAAGTTATGACTCCAACCTACAAAACTCACCAGGTTATTCTTCAAGAGCTTTTATAGATGTAATGGAAATAATATTATCAGCATTACTGATACAATCACAGTCTTCATCATACCTCTTATGACCAAAATTAAACAAATAATACAATAGAAACTACCTAATTTAGCCTGGATAAGTCTGAATTATTTCTTTTCCTGTGAGACAAAGGGAGTTTAGTATGACATCATGGAAAATCTTTGATCGTATAGTTTCAACTAAAACAAGCTACAGCAGGGACACTAGTGGTTGTGTTACATCAGGATTCTAGTAACTTTCTGAGTGAAGTAACTTCTCGTTCCCATGCCTATAAGATAAAGGGAAACTTCAAATTAGGACAATTCTCTATGTAATTCAAACAGATTTTTAAGAGATGTTTCTTCTGGGATATAAGCTTTTTTTAAGGGCAGCAGCTAATGGTCATATCTATTTTACAATGTCAAATTAATAGTAACATCAGGGAAGACAATATGGCACTGATCAAAGGAGCCCAGGCTTAGCTTATACATCATTCTAACTTCTATATCAGCTTTATAATCTTGTCGTCTTGCTTTTTTTCCCTAGTGGGCAGATTTGTCCTTCCCATTCTGCAACCATGGCAAGCGCTCCATCATGAGAACAGTGCTGAAGATTGGACCTAACAATGGAAGGAATTTTTTTGTGTGTCCTCTTGGGAAGGAAAAACAGTGCAATTTTTTTCAATGGGCAGAAAATGGACCAGGAATAAAAATTATTCCAGGATGCTAATACTTTTTACTTCTCTAAAATATCTGGCATTTAGTCTCCTTAAGCTGTGTTTAATGTTTAGTGCCCTTTGTTTAGTAGAAAGATTATATCTGAGAATTTTTATTCTATATATATTTTTTCAATTTTTTAATGCCTGTTATCTTTACAATCTCTAGCTACATTACTTTTTAATCTTGAAAGACCATACATTTTTTAAATTTGATAGAGTTTCATCAAATGTGCAGCATATTCCACTTAGAATTTATATTCTATGTATTTAGTAATGATAATAAAATATTTTAATATGTTCTTCATCTCTTTGGGGGAAAGCCATGGTTTTCATTTGTTTTTTAAGAGAAGCTTAAGCCATGTAATAATATGTTATGCCATCTGGTCCCTGGGTGTTGCAAACACTTATCTTTCAACTACTAAACTAAAGATTGGTAGTGCCGAAAAATCATAAAAAAAAAGAATGAAAAAATCAGAAGAAAGCCTAAGATTCATGTGGGACAACCTGAAGAGGAATTACCTACTGGTGATTGAAATTCCAGAACAAGAAGAGACTAAACCACATAAAAAATAGTCAAAGACCTGCTGGAAGATAGTTTCTGTAGCGCCATGGAAAATGAGATATAAATATTTAATAAGCTGAATGAACCCCACAGGATGTACCCCAAAAGAAAATCACCAAGACAAACCCAAAATCAAAGACAAGGAAAGAATCCTGAAAGCAGCTTGGGAAAATGAAATGTTACCTACAAAGAAAAACCAATATGATTAAGTTCTGACATCTCAGCAGAAACAACACAGGCAAGAAGACAATAGGGAAACTTACACATAACTCTGAAAGAAAATCACTGCCAACCAAGTATCAAATACCTATCAAACTGTCCCTCAAATATGGTGGAAAAATTAGAACAATTTCAAATGAGCAAAAATTAAACACCAACCCAACTTTATAAAAAGCAAATAATAATAGGAACCCTTTGGACTGAGAACCAACAACACCAGACAACAACCATAGAAAACATACATGGCAGCACTTCCCAGAATTTAATACAGATATGGAAGTATGGAGAGTAAAACAAACATACAAGACTGAAGCTAGGGAATCAGAGATAGCAATCTATAATGAAGACAACTACAGAACAAAAATAGGGGCAAGTATAGTTACAGAATATCAAATGTTGAGGAAGTCAAGTAGATTTCCATATATTACAGACTTTTAATTTGGGAACAAAATGAATAAATTACTGAATAACTTCAAAGAAATGTAATGAACCTTCACATCAAATCAAGAAAAGGAAAATGCATGAAGAGTTTGTAAACATTAAAACTATTAAGAAAACACAAAAAATGAACTCATCACAGGAAAGTATTTAAAACAGAAACCCCCAGCATGACAAGAAAACAACAAAATGACTGCAATCAATTCATTTTCTGTTATTAAGTGCCATAGAGTCAGTTCCTACTCAGAGTGACCCTGTATAGGAGTGACTGGTGAGCTTGAACTACTGACCGTGAAGTTCAAATTTACTTTGCTTTCCAATGCTTATCCTGCAGTGCCAGATCATTAAATACACTAAACAATGAATTTGCCACACCAGTCATGAGACAGAATAGCAGAATGAATAAAATGGGATTCTTCAATATGATATCTACAAGAGACATACCTCACACTCAAAATCAAACATTAAAAATTAAAGAAGAAAAAAAATTATCAAGCTAATGGCAATAAAAAATGAGCCAGAGTGTCAATATTAATCTCATAAAATGGACTTTAAGGCAAAAAACAGAATAAGAGACAGGGAAGAACATTATCTCATGATTAAAGAGTCAATTAAACAAGCAGATATAACCACAGTAAATATCTTTGCTCCTAATGAAAGAGCTTCAAAATACATGAATCAAACTAATAAAATTAAAGAAAGAAATAGGTAACTCTACAGTAGTGGTGGTGGTGGTGGAGTTGGTTCCAACTCATAGCAACACTATATAGGGTTTCCAAGTCTTTAAATCTTTACAAGAGCAGAAAGCCTTATTGTTCTCCCATAGAACAGCTGGTAGTTTCGAACTGCTGACCTTGAGGATAGCAGCATGACTTGAGATTTTAATACAAAACTATCAAAAAAGGATAGACCAAAAAAACTCAACGAAGATAAGAACAAAACACAATCAGTGAACTTGACCTCATAGATTCATACAGAGCACACAACCCAACAAAAGCCCAATAAACATTCTTTTCCACTGCATATGGATCATTCTCTATAATAGACCATCGTTAGGCCATAAAGTAAGTCTCAATAAATTTTAAAATATCAAAATACTACAAACAGTTTTCTCAAATCAAACAAGTTTAAAACTATAAATCAAAAATAGGAAGCTCAAGGAAACTAAACAAAATACATGGAAAATGAATAATATCCTGTTTAAAAGTCAACTGGTTAATATAACAAATAAATGAAATAAATTTATTGAGGCAAATGAGAATGAAAATGCAACATCCCAAAACCTTTATGTCAGAGTAAAAGCAATGCTTAGATGGTAATTTATAGCAATAAATGCAAATGTCTTAAAAGAAAGAAAACCAAAATCAACACATTAGCACAACAATAATTAGAAAAAGACCAGAATAGTAAACCTACAGTCACCTGAAGAAAAAAAAAAAATATTAGAGCAGAGAAAAATTAATTAGAAAACAATAGAAAGTATCAACAACACAGGAAGCTGGGTTTTTTAAAGGATTAATAAAATTGGCAAATCTAACAAAAAGAAAGCAGTAAAAAAAATGCAAATAACATGCATAAGAAACTATAACATCACAACAGAATCAACAGAAATAAGGATAACAATACTATGAAGACTTGTACTACAAAAAATTTTGAAAATCTGAAAGAAATGGATAGATTTTTAGAAAAGCACAACTTACATAAACTATCACAGAGTGAAGGAGAAAACTTCAACAGAAATATAACCAAAAAAATAATAATAATTGATTAGATCACTAAAAAACTCCCAATGAAAAGAAGTCCAGGCCCAGATGGCTTTACTGGTGAGTTTTACAAAGCATTCAGAGAGGAGCTGACACCAATTTTACTAAAACTATTCCAAAACAGAATGGAGCTCTGGTAGTGTAGT
>NW_006408529.1:3230391-3264582 GCF_000296735.1 Chrysochloris asiatica
AAAAAATGATCATGAACTTATATTAAAAGGAAAGAGACCTCAGATAAGCAAAGCACTGCTTAGAAGAACAACGTTGATGTCTTCTCACTCTCTGACATCAGAGCCACAGTGGTCAAAATAGCCTGGTACTGGTACAATGACAGATATATAAATCAATGGAATAGAGTTGAGAACTCAGAAGTACATTTATCCACATACAGTAAACTGATCTTTGACAGAAGGCCAAAACACATTAAATGGGAAGGAGATACTCTTTTCAACAAATGGTGCTGGCAAAACTGGAAATAGATTTTCAAAAGAATGAAGCAAGATCCATACCTCACACCATATACAAAAAAAACTCAACATATATTAAAGACCTAAATGTAGATCTAAAACTATAAAGATCATCAATGAAAATAATAGGGACAAACATGATCTATAATACATGGTATACATATATTGTCAAACATTGCAAAAAACAGACAAACAATAGAAGATAAAATAGATGACCAGTTGGTGGTGGTGGTTATGTGCCATGGAGTCAATTCCAACTTCATGACCCTGTACAGGGTTTCCGAGGCTATAAATCTTTACAGAAGCAGAAAACCATATGTTTCTCCCGTGGAACAGCTGGTGGTTTCGAACTTCTGACCTTGCGATTTGCAGTCCGATTCATAACCACTACACTACCAGAGCTCCTTAAAATTAGAAACTTATGTTCACCAAAAGATTTCAGTGAGAGTGTAAAAAGGGATCCCATAGACTAGAAGAAAAAATTTTTTTCTTGTATAGTATGTCATTTTGCAATGACATACCATACAAGGGACTAATATCTAAGATTTATAGAAAATTACTACACCTATACAAGAAAAAGACAAACAACACAGTTAATTTTTTTTTTTTTGCAACGTCCAGTTGGCACTGGACATAAACAGATATGTCACCAAGGAAGACATTCAGGCAGACAACAAACATGTTCACGATCATTAGCTATTAGAGAGATGCAAATCCAAATAACAACAAGATATCATCTTACACCAGCATTAACAGCAAAGTTAAAAAAAGAAAAGAAAAAGCATGCAGGTGAGTGTGTGGAGAGACTGGGACCCTCCTAATGATGGGACTGTAAAATGATTCAACCACTCAGAAAAACGTTATAGTGCTTCCTCAGAAAGTTGGAACTAGAAATACCTTATGACCCAGCATTCCATCTACTTGGCATATATCTACAAGGAAGATGAGCCTGTACACAAGTAAATATATTCACACCAGTGTTCATGCAGCAGTATTCACAATAGCAAAAAGATGGAGACAGCCTACATGCCTACCAATGGAAGAATGTTAAACAAACTTGGTACAATCACACAATGGAAAATTATACAACCTTGAAGAATAACGATGAATCTGCAAAACACCTCATAACGTGGATGAACCTAAAGGACATTATGTTGAATGAAATTAGTCAACCACAAAAGGACAAATATTGTGTAAGACCAGTATTGTAAAAGCTTAAGAACAGGTTTCCATACCAAAAGGAACATTCTTTGATGGTTACCAGGGATTGGAGGGAGAAGAGAGTAATTCAAGCTAGAGGGTAGATACATGTTAGCTTAGGTGACAGGGAGGACAATATACAAGGAGGGAGATGACAATACATAAGAAGAGATAGGGTGGCAGATGAACAATGAAGATAGAGGAAGACTTAGAGAGGTATGCATGGGCTAAATTGGATAGAGGCAAATAGTGACTTATACACTACTTTGGAACAACAGTGTTCTGTGAATAGATACATGAATTTAGGCATAGGCTAAATGAGTAAAGGAGCAGGGAAATGTTTATATGTTTGACTGTCTTGTGGATATTGTTTTCTCCTGCTGGTGTGGCATTGTGGGCTACTGTGTTGGATTGGAAAGTTGGTTTGAACCACAAGGTTGGCAGTTCAAGCTCACCAGCCAGTTCTTGGAAATCCTACACAGGGTCACTATGGATCGGAACCAATTCGATGGCACTTAACACCAATAACATCTACTGCAAAATGGACACATATGCGTAATAGAAATGAATATTGGGAATTATGAATTTTAGAATTATGAATTATAGAAAATTTGTAAACCAGTCTTCAGACTATAACTGATTGGATTTGCTAAAAAGGGAGTTAGAATTTTCCCAACGAAATAGGCTTCTTGTAGAGTAGGGAGCCTTTGGTAGTACCCTGAGCCCAACCCAGAACTTTCTGAGTTGGGACATTCCCACATGAAAAGACACACAGACCAGCCCAGAACTGCTGAGAGAACCGAAGATTAGTATTGAATGAAAAGCTTGCAGACTAAAAGGTAAACTGTTTGGCTGTTTGCATACTGAGCAATCTGTTTACTTTGGAGGCATCAAGGCAAGAACAAACAAATTTGTGTTGGAAGATGCACAGCCAGAATGCTCCTTATGAGTCAGGATGATGAGACTTTATCTCACATTCATGGACATGTTATCAAAAGGAAACATTTGCAGGAGAAGGATATCATGCTTGGTAAAGTGGAGGATCAGTGGAAAAGAGGATGAATCCTAAGAAGATGGATTTGAACCGCCAACATTGTGGTTCACACTGCCAACCTTACGGTTCAAATTGACATTGCAGTTCAAACCGACTTTTCAGTCCAATGTCTTATCCTGCAATGCCACACCAGGACTCATGAGAGAGCTCATCATGGGAGATCACTACCTCTTAAGTTCTAATGTGGCATTATAAGATAAGCACTGGACTTTTGATCACAAGGTCAGTGGCTTAAACCCACCATCCTCTCCTCAGAAATCCTAGAGAACAGTTACTTTGAGTCAGAACAAGTTTGAGGGCAGTTAACAACAAAGAATAACTGTCAAACCACTGAGAATCCAGGCCCAGCCAAGTTGTCACAGAACCTTAATTATCACATTTTAAAACATGGACCAATTCTAGGCCTTGCAAATATAAAAAATAAATAAATCACTATGAGTCCATAGACAAGAGGTGGGCTTGATGGCAGTTAGGGTAGAAGTGCAGTAAGGTTCGCCATCAGCAATACCACAGAATACTAGCCAAAGCAGATCTAGGGCAGAGCTCCAAAACTCAGAACCACATAGGTAGGAACATTTTATAAGTTTGAAGGCTTATAGCTAGTGGAACTTGTAGTGGAAGTAAGAACTCACATATTATTTCAATCTGCCGGGCTTGATGGCCCAGAGCTGACAACTTGGGCAAGACCAAATGGCAAGACCAAGCAGAGGAGCAGATATATGATGGAATAATGCCGCAGGAACCTCGGAGCAAAGGTGGACAATACACTGCCAGTTTTGCTTTGTTCTGATTTTTTTTTTTTTTTTGTATCTGTTCATTGGCCCCCCACTGTTTGTGCACCTCCATTGGAGGGGGTGCCTGAGTGAGTGGAAACCCCCTGCCACCACCACTGGTGGGTTCTTCTGCCATGCATGAGCACAGATATTCTCAGCCCAAGAGCCGGCCCTGAACTGTGTTTTTTTTTAAATATTGAAAATGCCAGAACAAAGGATATGGAGAGGGAAAGAGACTTTAAAAACAAAACAGGCCAAAAATTAAATTAAATCCTGAGATACAGCATAAAAACCAGCAGTGGCATCTTGAAATCTATCAGATAGCTTTGAAGACAAGAAGCTAAAAGAGGACATTAAAGTCATACTCATATTAGGCTACAGACTTTTTTTTTCTCCTTCTCTCTCCCTCCTCTCCCTTTTCTGCGATTATGGACTGCAGTATCCAATCTAGTTTTTGTTGTTGCTATTCTTGGTTTTTTGTTTTTTTTTTTTTTTGCTATTGTTGTTTTGCTGTTTTATGCTCCTGCTTACACTTTTGGGGGACTCTTTCTCATCCTATATTACGCAAGAAGAGGCAGCAACTGATAACATATAGTAAAGCTACAATCATACTCTATAAAACACCAAAATCCAGGCCAGAACCATTACCAACTGCCATACACCAGGGAGGCAGACAATACCCATGAAAGTTATTCTGATTGGCTACAACGTGCCCAGTGAAGGAGGCTTCCTGCAGAGCCTCTGCATTACATAAGACCATAGGTGGAATCCTGAATGTCATCCAGAATCTTCTGAGGTGGAAAATTTCCACTTGAAAGGACAAGCAGATCAGCCTGGAGCAGCTAGTAGAACAGAAGATACTTCTTGAAAGAAAGACTGACAGGAAAAATACAAACCAATATAGGCAGTCGACTGATTACTACAATAATGAGCAAGTTGCTCGCCCAGAAGCCATCCAGGCAAGCGATCAGGTCATTTTGTAGCAAAAGGTCAGACATTTTGTAGCAAAAGGAGGGAAGTGATTGACTTTGCAGTTCTGAAGTGGAGGTCCCTGGGACCATCAAGGCAGAAGAGTGGAGTGCAGGATCCGACCCAGAGAAACAGTGATGCCAGAAATGGTGACAGACGATGATGTTGAGAGATGGAGAGAGAGAGAGGGGCTGTGTGCTGATAAGCAGGCTTGCAGGATATAACCTTTGTTTGGTTGATAATGCATGGAAGGGATTTTAACCATAGCAATGAAAGAATATAAGATAGGATGAATGTAATTCTAATGTTCTTCCATGTAAACTATCACAGAATTCACAATAAAACATTGAAAAAAAAAAGAGTCCATAGACAGATAAGTAATCCGATGCATGCAAGTTATTGAGTGCTGTCAATTCTGTTCTGACTCATAGCAACCCTGTGTAGGGTTTCCAAGGAGCAGCTGGTGGATTTGAACCAACAACCATGTGGCTAGCAGTTGAAATGACTAATGCTGACAATAAAGAACTCTATGAACAAATGAAAAAAGGATTTATTCTGTCAATCCGTAGTGTGGGATACAATGTGCATAGTGGATAATTACACAGATTTTGGAGTAAGGTTAGGTTCTGTAGTTTAATTGCTGCTCCAAAGATATGCTTCATTCCTTTATCAGTTGTGAGATCTTGGACTTGACATTTTACTAAGTTTTATCAACTCTTGCTAATTCTTAGCTTCCTTATTTGTTAGAAGTTGATCAAAGTGGTACCAACTTCTTAGGACTGTTGTAAAGGTAAACTATGATATTCATGCAGATGGTTTAGAACATGAGTCTTAATTATTTCTTAGGACAGTAAGGAAGCACTTTGTGCTTAAATTAGTGTTGTGCTACTGCTAACAAACAGCTAAGCAGTATCCAGAGGTGACTCTGAAAAAAGTACTGTTTACTTCTCAAAATTCATCCACTGACAATCCTACAGAATACAGTTCTACTCTGACATACACGGGGCCACCATGAATCAGAATTGACTTCACGTTATTGTGGTTGTTAGGTGCCATCCATTTGGTACTGACCCACAGTGAGTGACCTTATGCACAACAGAACAGACCACTGCCAGGTCCTGCTCCAATCTCAAATCATTGCTACACTCATGTCCATTACTGCCTCCACTGAACCAATCCATCTCACTGGGGGTCTTCCTCTTTTTTGCTGATCCTCCACTTTACCAAGCATGATGTCCTTCACCAGTGACTGATCCTTCCTAATCATATGCCTGAAGTATGAGAATCGAAGTCTGGCCATCCTGGCTTCCAAGGAGCATTCTGGCTGTACTTCTTCTAACACAGATTTGTTTGTTCTTCTAGCAGGACATGGTACTTTTGATACTGTAATCCAACACCATAACTCAAATGCATCATTTTTTCAACATTCTTCCTTATTCATTGTCCAACTTTCACATGCATATTGAAAATGCCATGGCTTGGGGTCAGGCGCATTTTAGTCCTCAAACTGACATCTTTGCTCTTGAACTCTTTAAAAAGGTTTTCTGCAGCATATTTTCCTAATACAATACATCATTTGATTTCTTGACTGTTGCTTCCATGAGTGTTGATAGTTGATCAGAGCAAAAACGAAGTCTTTGACAATTTCAATCTTTTCTCCATTTATCTTGAAGTATTGGTCCAGTGGTAAGGATTTTTGCTTTCTTTATATTGAAGTTTAACTCATACTGAAGGATGTGGTCTCTGATCTTCATCCATAAGTATTTTAAGTCCTCTTTACTTTCAGAAAGCAAGGTTATATCATCTGTTTATCTTTTGTTGAGCTCTGGTAGCATAGTGATTACGAATCGGGCTACAAACCGCAAGGTCAGCAGTTCAAAACTACCAGCTGTTCCGTGGGAGAAAGATGACACTTTCTGCTCCCGCAAAGATTTACAGCCTCAGGCACACTGTACAGGGTCGTTATGAGTCGGTTCTGACTTCACCGCACATAACCACCACCACCATCTTAGGTTGTTAATGAGTCTTCCTCCAATCTTAATGTCATGTTCTTCCATCATCTCGGGTTATTTCCTCAGCATATGGATTGGATAAGTATGGCTAAAGAATACTACCCTGACACATAACTTTCTGTATTTTACAGTGTGCCCTTGTTCTGTTCGAATGACTGCCTCTTGGTCTGTGTACAGGTTAAACATGGGCATAATTAAGTGTTCCAAAATAGTCACTCTCTGCAATGCTTTCGCTAGCTTGTCATGGTCCACACAGTCAAAAGCATTTGCATAGTCAATAAAGCACAGGCAAACATCTTTATGCTATTCTCTGCTTCTGACGTCAGCAGTGATATCCGTCACTCCATGCCCTTGTCTGAATTTGGCTTGAACCTCTGGGAGTTCCCTGCTAGTGTACTTTTGCAGCCATTTTAAAATTATCTTTAGCAAAATTTTACTTACATGCGATATTAATGATATTGCTATATGATTTTCACTGGGTCATCTCTCTATGTAATGGACACAGATACGGCTCTCTTCCAGTCAGTTGGCCAGGTAGCTGCATTCCAAATTTCTTGGCAGAGATGAGTGAGTGCCTCTAGTGACTCCATGGCAACTGGTAATAAAGCAGTTAAAGCCCTGAAGTTAGTTTTACTAGCCTTATGATTATATTACTACTAGTACTATCATCACATGATCACAACTATTTCCAAGAAATGTTTCAGAGAGAAAATAGCAATAGCAGTCACCTAAAAGAAGGGCTTGAGTTTTATCAGACAAGACTAAAGGCAGACAGCCACATGGATGCATGAGGAAATAACACATTTTGTTTAGGGAGTAGAAAAAAGGCCTTAGAAAGATCCTGAGGTGATTTACTTTGTTGTAGTGTGACATCAGATATTTAAAACCATAAACCATGAAAAAATGGATTTTAAAAACCATTCATTCCTAAGGAACTCAGAGATCCAAAGTTTGAGTAATTTAGGCATACATAGCATTCTAAATAAAACATCAATAAAAATGAGTATAAATCATTGCCAACTAAAATTATTGTCATGTCATCATCTATTTCTTTGCAACAGAGATTATGGTTTTATAGTGCTTGCACTTTAAAACTATGGGGTTTTAACAACTATAGGGTACTGCACATATAGGATTTCTGGAGGAGCAGGGCACAGGATAACATAGCCCAAGCTATGTGTCCCATTCACTGAAGCATATTGAAACAAGGATGAATCCAGTGGTAAAAGAGGTAGATGGGGGCCTGGAAAATGGCAGAGAATAGAAGAAACAAGTCACTGTTAAAAGTTTAAGAAAGGAAGTCAGGGGTTCTTGGATTGAAATACTTTAATAACTATTATATGACTCTAATTGGCTTTTCCAATAGAAAAGTTGTGAGGAAGGAAGAAACGGATATTTCAAGACATGTTGAAATGAAAAAGTGACAACAGAAGAAGGAACCAAGGGAAACACCTAAAGCATCCACAGTTTAGGGAGTATAAACACACTCCCATCCATGTGCTTGCCATCAGAAACACAAACATACAGAGTCAATGGAAGAACAACCTTCTAAATTTTTTACAACTGCACTTTATCTTTTTAGACTAAATGCTATCATAAAATGCAAAATTGCAAAACAAATTTTGTTCTCATTACAATTCTACATCTACCTTTCATAATAATGTATTTGTCACTCCCAATCGCCAACATTAGGTACCTCGGTTTACGTATTAATAAATACTTGTCTGCTTTTAATATGCATTTATTTTATCATTTTATATTATTACATTCAGCTCGTTTAGCGGCATTTTAAAAGAATTTATTTTGCTAATCAATGGCAGAAAACAATTTAGGAAACTGAACAGAGCAGGAAAAATGTTAAATCTAAGTGGTTGAGCTGGTTATTGACTCATTAGTTTAATAACTCGTTTTCTCCAAACTTGAATAATTTAAATGCATTAGGAATGATACAGCATTAAAAAGTGCATTCTTAAAATGGTAAACACTGGGTCTAGGATCTGAGTTAGTTGTTATTACTTATTTAAAATAAACAAGCAAATTCCATTGAGATATGGTCTCATTTCCAGGAATGGTCTATTAGCAGGCAGCAGTGAGCACAACAATTAACCATATCAGCACATTAAAGCCTAATGTGTAAACTCAACTTAGCAGCAAACACACATCCTACCATGGCATATTAAGTAATCAGAAATGATTGCAGATAATTAGCTCATGAACAGCTGCATAAACTCAAGTATCCCATTTTTTATCAGACATGGAGACTTCAACTAGAAGGGAGGTTTATCAACTATGTCTTGAACTGGGTAGGAGAGTCACTGTGAAACAAAATTAAGGACAAATTTTAGCACTTGATGGTGTGTTATCATTTTAAGTCTTCCTCTGATAATATTATTTCTAGTGCTCATATGACTATAATTATATAAGTAATAAATATGGACAAAAGTATATTGTTGCAGTTTGCCATGGAATCGGTTCTTACTTATAGAGACTGTATTGGGTATTGGGTTTCAGAGAGCAGCTAGTGGGTTTGAACTGCAGAATTTGCGGTTAGCAGTCCAGTGCTTATCCTACAGCACCAGGCCAGGGCTCAAAAAGGATATTACTAATGATCAAAAACCACTGATAAAATTGGGGATTGAAATAGAATCTGTAATATAAATTAATAAATAAAGTTCCTTCAAAGAGTGTGCATCACTTATACAGGTTTCTGGGTGGCACAAATAGTTTGCACATGACTACTGACACTTTAGGATAAGCACTAGACCACTAACCAAAAAGGTTGGCAATTCAAACCTACCAGCCGCTCCTTGGAAATCCTACACAAGGTCACTATGAGATGGAACCAACTCCACAGCACTTAATAAAAAACAACAACTTACCTAAAGGGTGGTGGTTCGAGCTCACCCAGCAGTGGATCTACTTCCCTTAGTCAATAAAACCCTAAAGAGCAGTTTAATTCAAATTTGATTTGCACATTCCCAATGTTCCTTCTAAAGTGAGATTGTGTATAACACTAAAATTAAATGAAATAATTACATTTGAATTAAGAAATTTCCTTGGTAACTATCTCTCTTATAGATTATTTAAAATGTAGTTTTATTTTAGTCCTGTCTTTTTTCACTGAAAAAGAAAAAAAAAAAATCTGGTAAAGCATGATAACTATCATTGAAAGACTAATATGAAAAAAGAAAAATTATATTTACTCTGTACAGGCCCAAAAAAGTAGAACTGGAAGACATCGGCTTAACAAAAAAAGGACAAAATTCTAAAAATTAGACTTATTAAAGCTAAAATGAATACACTTTGAAGTGCTTAGCTTCTGCGAGGAATGTCATTAGATATATTCAGTGACCCACTTCTGCAAGGGTGGATGTGCTTAGAAGGAATCTCTGTGCTGTTTGAGCTAGGTTCTCTGAAAGGTTCGTTCCAACTCTATTCTTCTAGGAACCAAAATTAATGATACTAAACTTTCTGAGGTAATTTTCTGAATGCTTACACTGAAAATTTTGTATCATGTTTAATTACACTTACTACATGTGCTTTGTTTTGTAACAGATAATGATTTTCATTTTACATATATGCCTGCACAGGATGAAAGTCTCTGGGTATTACAAGTGGTTTATAATTAGTTGCTAACAATAGGTTGGTAGTTGTAACTCATAACACACAGGGTCACTATGAATAGGAATATATTTGATGGCGATAAGTTTAGTTTGGTTTTACCAAGGATAAAGTGGATATATATGAGGGGGCTTCAAAAACTTTACAGAAAAAGGAATTTAAAGATAACGGGATTTTTTCCCCATGAACTTTTTGAAGTTCCCTCATGTATACATACATATGTGTTGTGGTTGTTAGGTGCCATTGAGTCTGTCCTGTATCACAGTGACCCTGTATGCACAACAGAACAAAACACTGCCAGTCATGCACCAACCTCACAATCATTGCTACATTTGAACCTATTGCTGCTGCCACTGTGCTAATCTGTCTAGTTGGCGTCTTCCTCTTTTCTTCCAAACCTCCACTTTACCAAACACGATCTCCTTCTCCAGGAACTGGTCCCACTAAACAATGTGAATTAGTCCCACTAGACTAAGTATGAAATACAAAGTCTGGCTATCCTGGCTTCCAACAAGCAGTCCAACTATACTTCTTCATTCCCAGCGTAGTAAACCATGTGATTGGCAGATTTAAAATGGCCAATATCAGTCTATTTCAGCTTGCTAATACGAATCGGGCTGCGAACCTTAAGGTCAGCAGTTCGAAACTACCAGCCGCTTCGCGGGAGAAAGAGGAGGCTTTCTACTCCCGTAAAGATTTACACCCTTGGAAACCCTGTACAGGGTCGCTATGGGTCGGAACCGACTCGACGGCACTTCACAACCAACAAATGCCTAAGATATTGATGATTATGCATTCCATTTCATTTTTGACAATTTCCAGTTTTCCTAGATGCATACTTTGTACATTCCATGTTCTGATTATTAATGGATATTTGCAACTCTTTCTCTTCATTTGAACTGTGCCCCATCAGCAAATGAAGGTCCAGAAGGCTTTACTCCATGAATGTTATCACAGTCAACTCTATGTTGAAGAGGCAGCTCTTCTCTAGTTATAATTTGAGTACCTTCCAAACTGAGGGGCTCATCTTCTAGTACTATTACCGGAGTCGCTCTGAAGGACTTGCCAATGCCACTGGGGTTGTAACAAAAGAAGGACTTTATTGTGCCAACATATGGCTCAGCAGATTCTTATCCAGAGACTGAGCCCAGTTCATAGGGAGGACCCTGCCTATATAGTATTTGGGTCCTTGGGGCGTTACATATGGCATCAATTCTTCTTCAGTCTTCCTTATTCACTGTCCAGCTTTCGCATGCATATGAGGTTATTGAAAATACCATGGCTTGGGTCAGGCACACCTTAGTCCTCAAGCTGACATCTTTGCTCTTCAAGACTTTAAAAAGGTCTTGTGCAGCAGATTTGCCTAATGCAATACATCGTTTGATTTCTGGACTGCTGCTTCCATGAATGTTGATCGTTGATGCTAGAAGAATGAAGCACTTGATAAGTTCAATCTTTTCTCTATTGATAAGGATGTTGTTTATTGGTCCAGTGGTGAGGATTTTTGTTTTTTTTACACTGAGATGTAATCCATACTGAAGGCTGTGCTCTTTGATCTTCAACAGTAAATGTTTTAAGTCTTCTTCACTTTCAGCAAGGTTGTATCATCTGCATAAAGAATGAAAACCAGAAGAGTTGTGGGATGACATCAAGTACATCATACAGGAAGAAAGCAAAAAGTTATTGAGAAGACAAGAAAGAAGAAAAGGTCAAAATGGATGTCAGAATAGACACTGAAACTTGCTCTCCAGCATAGAGATGCTAAAGCAAATGGAAGAAATGGAGGTTCAAGAGCCGAACAGAAAATTTCAAAGATGAGCTCGAGAAGATAAAGCGAAATATTACAACAAAATTTGCAAAGATCTGGAATCAGAAAACCAAAAAGGAAGAACACGCTCAGCATTTCTCAAGCTGGGGGAAGTGAAGAAAAATGAAGTTTACAAAGGTTTTACTCAATTCACATTATCACTGTCAGGTCTACTTTGAGGAGTCAGCTCTTCCCTAGCCATTATTTGTATATCTTCCAACTTGAGGAACTCATCTTCCAGCACTATAACTGACAATATTCAGGTTCTATTCATCATGTTTCAATATTCAATATTTTGGTGCCACATAACAGTGTTTCACTGTTATTTATAAGGTTTTCAGTGGCTAAGCATTTGGAAGTAGTCTGGAAGCTAAGCTGAAATCTGTCTACCATGGGTGACCCTGTTGGCATCCAAAATACCAGCATCACAGCAATATTCCAGCCACCAGTGCGACAAGCAGTGGAGGATTAAGATAATTAAGGGTGGGATACACCACCCTTAAGGAGCTCTGGTAGCATAGTAGGGTACAAGTCTGACTGATAACCACAAAGTCATTATTTTGAAACTACCACCCACTCATTGGAGAAAAGGTGAGGTTTTCTGCTCCCATAAAGAGGAATACAGGAATCCTGTATAGCGCTGTGGATTCCATGCTATACAACCACAACACCACCCTTAATTACATCATCACTGGGATCCAAGGGAGATTCCCAAGAATGTGGCATGCAGCACTTTTTATCTTAATAGATTTAAGCATGTCCTTTTAGACATGAGAACTCTGTACTGTGAAACTGCTAAGTCCAGGGAAAGATTGATGCCAAAACATATGGAGATCTCCAATGAATCCTGGGCCTACAAATGCTAAAAAGAGACAAGGAACTTCATTTAGAGTCCACAAAGAGGAAGCCTTCCCCAAGAGCCATCTATCTCTCTGAAGTTAGACTTCTAGCCTCTTAAACTATGAGAGAATAATTTCTGGTTGTTAAAACCATCTACTTGTGGTATTTCTGTTAAAAGAGCAATAGATAACTAAGACAGATGGGAAGATATGTTGAAAAAGAATAGATTCATATTTTAATATTTTGTTTAATAAAGTTTTGTATGATTTTGAGGCAATATTTTTGTACTTGTGCAGGGGGGAGGAGGTTTCTTTTTTCTTTTAAATGTATTACTAATTGCTCACATTAATTTGAAGTAGAATGGAAATGTGAGTTTGAGAAAAGAGCAATAGACTGGGAGCAGGTGCCCTGGTTTCTAGTTCCAGCTCTTCAGTAGTAACTGCTATTAAATAACCTGTAACACTGCCAAGTTACTTAACCCCTCTGGATCTTGGAATCATCATCCATAAAACAAAGAAATTGTATTAAAAAATCTCTTAAGACCCTTTTCCAAATTGAAAATATTGTCATTTAAAGAAGGTTTTAACATTAATTATGTGCATAATTAAATTATATAATCATCCCAATTCCTTTGCCAATTTTCTTCAGTTGTTTTCTCTTCTTGTGTTTTTGAAAATGGCATAGTACTTGCTCTCTGTGGGTTTTCCTGCCCATACTGTTACAGCCTCTTTACTTTCTGCCTTCCCTCATATGGGTCATTTATTGGTTGAATACACAATTAAGTGAGTTTCTCTTACTTATATATATGTTAACTCAAATGAAGTCTCCTTGATAAAAATCCCCAATAGACTTCCAGAGAAGACAAAATGAGCAGTGCTCATCTTAGAGTGTGAAACAAACTGCCTTGAATGTCAATTGAACAATTCACAAGCAGTGGGAGTGAAAAGAAAACAATGTTTTCTTAAAGTTAAGAGTAACTTGAGACACTGAGAAAGAACTTAACCCTAATATTAGTACAATAAACCTTAGAGAGTCTCTCTCTCTCTCTCTCTCTCTCTCTCTCTCTCTTTCCTCCCTCGCTCTTTCATTCTTTCTCTCAGTTTTATGTGTTGATTTTCTGTTGGATTTCTTTGCTACAAAATTTTAGACATGTTAAGTTGTAAATTTCCGATAAACAGGATTTATTAAGCCCCATAATAAAACAGGAACAAAAATTATCTAAAAATTCTAATGGATTAATACTTCAAGAAAAAATTCTTATTGTCTTCTAATCTCAGTCACAGTCAGTAGATTTATTTTTTGTATAATCATCAGTGCTTCTTACCAATATTTCAGCTGTATTTTTGCAAAGAGACACCTTTTTGCCATCTACCTATTTGCTCCTTTATCTGTTCCTGCTCCCTTTTCTGCTATGATCTGTGACTGCAGAGCTAATATATTCCTGCACTTTCCTTATATCTTACACAGTGCAGTGTTTGAGCATTCCATAGTTTATGTCTTAGTCCTCCACTCTGAACATGCTCCTGCGTAATGTAGCAACTGCCTGAGTGCCCTTGAGACCCACTTAGAACATGTACATGGTTGATCTAAAACTTTTCAGTAACCCTTCTCTGCTTCAGATAGGAAATTGCAGGAGAATGCTCTATTCCAGCATCACTTTGCAGTCATTCCACTTTTATGCCTTATGGTCTTGCATCCCCAAATTGATCTTATCTGCTATAGTTGATTGTCCCCTGCTTTAAAATGGGGCTGTAACCAAAGCACACTTCCAATACCCTCATTTTGTTGCAGGAAGGAACATATAAATTTTCATCAATGGTCAACTCCTCTACTGTAAAATCTTCAAACCTTTTATCTGTTCTAAAAATATTGGAAAGAGTTCATTTCTAAGTAATACATCATTGGAATCTGGATCACTGTGTAAATTTTCTTGGCCACTCTTGAATTTTGTCACCCACTTTATTCCCAGTTTTAACCTAACTTTATGTCCTCAACTTTTATTTATTCTTGTTTCTCTGCATTTTTCCCCCTTTAATTAGATACAATTCCATCTACCAAAAGTATCCTCAGAAATGCTTTAGTATGAGCACTTAACTGCTAACCGCAAGGTCGACGGTTCAAACTCACCAGCTGCTCCTCAGATACCCTGTACAGGGTTGTCATGAGTCTGAACTGACTCGACGGCACTTAACAACAACAACAAACCTAAGGTCAGAGTTCTGGTGTAGTTCAGTAGGATAAGAACTAGATTGCTAACCACAAGGTCAGTGGTTCAAATCTACTAGCAACTCTGGAGACCTTATGCAGGGTCACTGTGAGTAAAAACCAACTTGACAGCACTTGCCAACCGTAAACTTTGAATCAGTTCAGGAACCCTTGTGATTATTTTCAGTTCAGGTGATTCCTGTATTTTTTCATCAACAGAGTAATCACAAATGTAACAAAGTCATGTATTTTGTAATTAATTGTTTCTTGTCTGTCTTCCTTTTTAAAAATAATGTGCTCCATGAGGACATGTTGTTGTTAAGTGCTATTGAGTCAATTCCGACTCATAGTGACTCTGTATAAGATTTCCGAGGAGCAGCTGGTGAGCTTGAAACACGAACCTTGTAATCAAATTGATTTTGCAGTCCAGCGCATTAACCCACAGCGCAACAGGTACATTAATGGGATGTTGAATGAATATGTATCATATTACTGTTGTAGTTGTTTGGTGCTGTCTAGTCAGCTGAGACCCACAGTGACCCTGTAAACAACAGAATGAAACACCACTGGTCCTGTGCCATAGTCACAATTGTTGTTACACTTGAGCCCATTGCTGCTGCTTTTGCAAATACATCTCATTGGGGGGCTCCTCCTCCTTTACATTTTGCCAAGCATAATGTTCTGCTCTAGGCACTGGTGCCTCATGATAATATGTCTGAAGTATGAAAGATGAAGTCTCACCATTGTGGATTCTTAGGAACATTCTATCTGCACGTCTTCCAACATAGATTTGTTTGTTCTGGTAGTACATATTGTTGCTTGTTTTTAGATGCCATAAAGATGGTTCGGACTCATAGCTACCATATACGTAACAGAATGAAACATGGCCAGGACCTGCACCTTCCTCACAATCACTACGCTTGAGCCCACTGCTGCTGCCACTGTGCCAATCCATCCTGTTTTTTACTGATGCTCGACTTTACCAAGCATGATATACTTCTCCAGGGACTATAACATGTGTGAGGTATGAGACAAGTCTCGCCATTCTGGCTTCTTAGGAGTATTCCAGTTGTACTTCTACCAACAGAGATTTATTTGTTCCTCTGGTAGTCCATGGTACATATAATATTCTTCTCCAATGCCATAACTCAAATACATCAATTTCTCTACAGTCTTCCTTATTCATTGTCCAACTTTCACATGAATATGAGGCTATTGAAAAACCCTGACTTGGGTCAGGTACACTTCAGTCCCCAAACTGGTATCTTTGCTCTTGAACACTTTAAATAGGTCTTGTGCAGCAGATTTGCTTAATGGAATACATTCTTTGATTTATTCACTGCTGCTTCCATGAGTGTGGATTGTCCACTTGTGAGGATTTTTATATTCTATACATTGAGGTGCAATCCATACTGAAGGCTATGTTTTTTTTACTTCATCAGTAAATTATTTTAAGTCCTCTTCACTCTCAGCAAGCAAGGTTATATCATCTGCATACCACTGCTTGTTAATGAGGCTTTCTCCAACCCTGATGTTACATTCTTTTTAAATATAACCCATCTGCTCAGATCATTTCCTCAGTAACGTCAGTGGTCCAAACCCACGAGCCACTCCTTAGAAACCCTGTACAGGGTCGCTATGAGTGGAATCCAACTTGAAGGCACTTGACAACAGCAATTATATGGATTGAATAAGTATGGTGAAAGAATGCAGCTCTGGAGCACACCTTTCCTGATTTTAAACCACTTTCCTGATTTTAAACCTTTCTCCTTTTGAACGACCGCCTCTTGGTCTATGTACAGGTTCCTCATGAGCACAAGTAAGTGTTCTAGAACACTCATTCTTTGCAATGGTATCCATAGTCTGTCTTGATCCACACAGTTGAATGCCTTTGCATAGTTAATAAAGCACAAGTAAACATCTTTCTGGTATTATCTGCTTTTAGTCAAGATCCATCTGTCATCAGCAATGCTATCTCTAGTTCCATGTCCTCTTCTGAATCTAGCTTGAATTTCTGGCAGTTCCTTATTGATGTACTGTTGTAGCCATTTTTGAAATATCTTCAGCAAAATTTTATTTGCATGTGATATTAAGGATATTGTTCAATAATATCTGCTTGCTGTTGGGTCACCTATCTTTGGAATGGACATAAATATTGCTTTCTTCCAGTGGGTTGGCCCAATTATTGTATTCCAAATTTCTTGGTATAGATGAGGGAATGCCTCTAGTGTTTCATCAATTTGTTAAAATATTTCAATTTGTATTCCATCAATTCCTAGAGTCTTGTTTTTCACCAATGCCTTCAATGCAACTAGGGTTTCTTTCTTCAGTAGCATCTGCTCTTGATCATATACTACCTCTTGAAATGGTTGCTTATCAACCATTTCTTTTTGGTATAGTGACTCTGTATATAACTTGCATCTTCTTCTGATGCTTTCTTCACCATTCAATATTTTGTCTATGGAAGTCTGCAGTATTGCAAGTCAAGAGTTGAGTTTTTTCTTCAATTCTTTCAGGTTAAGAAATGCTGAGCATTGCATTCCCTTTCAATTTTCTAACTTGAAGTCTCTGCACATTTTATTATGATACTTGACATTGTCTTCTCTAGCTTCCCTTTGAAATTCTCTGATCCGTTCTTTTACCACCTCATTTCTACCATTTGCTTTAACCTCTGTATGCTGGAGAGCAAGTTTCAAAGACTCTTCTGACATTCATCTTAGTCTTTTCTTTGTTTGCTGTCTTTTTAATGACGTATTGCTTTCTTTCTGTATGATGTTCTTGATGTCATCTCACAACTCTTCTGATCTTCGGTCTTTAGTGTCTAATACATCAACTCTGTTATTGAAGTGATCTCTAAATTCAGGTGGGATATATTCAAGGTAATGTTTTGGCTCTTGTGGACTTGTTTGAATTTTCTTCAGCTTTAGCCTGAACTTTCATATGAGCAATTTGTTGTCTGCTCCACAGTTGATCCCTGATCTTTGTTGTTTTTTGTTTTTTGGGGGTGTTTTTGAGGCAGAAAGATAAGGTAATATTTTTTTTTATGCTGTGCTTATTTTTTAGACAGATGAATTTTAACAATGAACTTTATAAATGTATCCACTGAGTAAAGGGTTAAATCAGATTAGTATCTCACATTCAAATTTCCAACTACTTTTTAATTTAAGGCAAGTTAAAAAGTATTGCCACAAAATCATCGACAACTACAGTAAACGAAAATAGAAAAAATGTAAAGCTACTGTTGATCAACATGTTCTCAGTCTAGATCTATATACGTCTGTCTGAAGACATTGTTTCCATCTTTCTAGACTTTCCCCGAAGAATTCTTTGAGTTTGGGAAGTAAATAAACAGAAGTATGCTAGTGAAAGATCAGGGCTGTAGGATGGTTGGGATAAGGCTTCCTAGTAAACTTCACTAAGGACAACTCTTGCTATCCTTGCAAGATGAGCAAGTGCATCATCATGATGGAAAAAGAGTTTCTCGCTGCAACTTTCCTGGCCTTTTTCTTCACCAATGCAATTTCCATTATCTTAAAACACTTTTTCTGATTCATTGTCAAGTGCCTTTGAGTAGGTTCTGACTCATAGCGAACCTTTATACGGTTTCCTAGCAGCAGCTTGTGAGTTTGAACAGCTGACCTTGTGGTTCAAACTGACCTTGGTGTCTAGTGCCTTATCTTGCAGCACCAAACTTCTCACCAATACAGTTTTCCATTTTCTTAAAACATCTTTCTGATAAGTCCCTGTGATTGTCTTGCGTGCTTTGAGAAAATCTATTAAGATTACCTCTTTGGGATCCCCCAGTCACCATAACCTTCTGAGCTACCTCTCTGGCTGGAATTTAACTGGCTCATCAGATCCCCTTGAAAGCCACTGTTTTGATTGGAATTTGCAGTCTGGATTATACTAGTAAATCCAAAATTCATCCCTGGTTATGATTTGTTCCATTAAAATCATCATTAGCTTCAATCTTGCTTAAAAGACTGATGGAAAGATCAGTTCTTTGAGCTAATGGATCTTCATCCAATGCGTGGTGTGGCCAAAATGTTCACTCAAAATTAAAAATGCTGAATCACTTGTGGTCCTGACTTCAGCAGCTATCACATCAATGGTAATTCCAGGGACAGTCTTCTTCCACCAGCTTCAGGACTTCAGGCAGTTTCTTCATTCATGGAGGCTGATGGTCTTTCCTCTTTTGACTCATCTTTGAGGTCTTCTCCACCTTCCTTAAAACACTTAATCCATCTAAAAACTGTTGTTTTATGTAGAGCAACATTCTCATAAATTTGTTGCAAAGCTTTAATGACATGGGAAATGTCCACTTGATTTTTGTTTAGAATTTAATATGATCCTAACCTCAAAATCTTTTTATTTCCCCCCCAGGGCACAACAAAAAATGTTTTCAAAGGCATCTTAATTTAGGAGTGCAGTGGCTCTGGAGGATAAGCAGATAAGCACTGGACAGAAAACCACAAGGTTGGCAGTTCAAGCTCACCAGCCACTCCAAGGGAGGAAGATGCAGCTTTCTGTTCCCTCAAATTGTACAGCTGCAGAATCATTATACAGGGTTATTATAAGTTGGAACCAACTCAAAGGCACTTAGCAACAACAGCAAACAGCTCACTGGCCTTGTTTTGACTGATGATATTGAGCTTTTCTCTGTTGCTTCCCAAAGATGTAGGCAATTTAATTTTTGTGTTTTCTTTCTGGTAAGGTCCATATGTATATTTTATGTTTTTTTAAAAAAGGTATTTGCAATGAAGACATTGTTAGGCCCCCTAGTGGCCTAATCTAGTAGGAGACCCCAAAAAGATTATCGAGTTCGATGCAACAGCAAGAGGTTTATTTGCCAATGCACTGGGGTCCACCTTCACTCTTAAAAGCAGGAGACAAAGGCAACCCCGCTTTACAGTACAAGCCAGTTTTTATAAGGTTTTAGGGGCATAATTGTGCAGTACCATAGATACAGTTTCTGATTGGTTAACAATTGGCAAAGTATGAGATGGTACAGTTTAATTGGTCAGTACTGGTGGTCTTTGTTCTTAGGCTAGGGCAAAGGAAAACATCTGGCATCTGGCCTTGGGTCCTGTCTATTTCTTGTCTAGTTCTCACTGTTGCTTGGGGTGAAAGGATATTCTAAGGCAGCATGAGCAGATTTAGCACCTTCCTGGAATAGGAGGACGTGTTCAGGAACAGAATGGAGATTGACCTCGTCTCTGGAGGGAACTAAAAACTGAGGCCTTGTCTATTTAAAATGCTTTTCTGAGCCTGACTAGAGTTTAGTCAAGCAGTCTCTAGGTAGGCAAAATCAGGTAAAATCAGTTGGGTCCTTACAACATCATTGGTCTTGCAAAATTCTACCATTTGATCTTCAGCATCATTTCTCCCACCAAGATCATATTTTCCAACTGCTGATCCTTCCTCTTTGTTCCCATCCTTCGCATTCCAAACGCCAATAATTATCAATACATCTTGATTGTATGTAGATTGATAGAATGCTTCAATTTCATCATCACTGATGTTAGTGACTGGTGAGTAATTTGAATAATAGTGATATTAACTTGTTTTCCTTGTAGGCATATGGATATTATCTTACCACAGACAGCATTGTACTTCAAGGTAGATCTTCTTTCTGATAATGAATGTGATGCCATTCCTCTTTAATTTGTTGTTTCCAACATAGTAAATCATACGATTGTCAGATTCAAAATGGCCAATATCCGCTCATGTTTTACAACTTCTAGTTTCCCTAAGCTCATACTTCGTACATTCTGTGTTTTGGTTATTAATGAATTTTTGCTTCTCCTAATTTTCTTTGTGCCCCATCGGCAAGTGAAAGTCCTGAAATCATTACCCCATTTGAGCCATCATGGTCAAGTCTAAATTGAGGAGGCAATTATTTCCTAGTCATATTTTGATGACCTTTCATTCGGAGGGATTTTTCATCTGGCACTATATCTGACAATGTTCTGCTGTTATTTATTCAGAAGTAGTCTGCCTCTCCTTTCTAGTCTGTTTTGATCTGGAAGCTCCCCTGAAACCTGTCCACCATGGGTCACTATACTGACATTTAAAATACCAGTGGCATAGGTTCTACATCACAACACACAAGCCACCATGGTATGATGAACTGACAGGTGAATGGTGGATCCTATTACTATTCCCTTACTAATTTTATTAATTGATTTTTGACTGAGTATATGGGAACCACAATATTGGAGGTTGGAAACCACTAGCCATTCAGAGGGAGAAACAAGGGCTTTCTACACCCACAAAGATTTTCAACCTTGGAAATCCTATGCAGGGTAGTTACAAATTGGTACTGACTCAATGGCACTTAACAACCAAAACAACAAAGCTCTTTAGTTATTATTATAATTCTAAAAATGCTATCCTTTGGCCTAAAATCTGATTAAGTACTGCTATTTTGCTGATAAGGGCTTACTCTCTTTGTAGGCAAATCAACATGCGAATGAAGCCTTTGAAATCTATATTACTATGGAAACAGCCCTTGATTCTCTACTTGCCTATTCCATGGATAACTGGGGCTGCACATCTCACACTGGAGGGAGCTGAAGTCACAGAGAAATCCTGACTCCTGGGTCCCCTTTTCCTTATAGACAGACACCCCTCTTCAGTTAGTATATTCGTCAGGTGGGTTACAATACAATTGATTGTGATTAGAGAACCTAATCTATTCGCTATAACTGATTAAATTACTGCTTGATTGTGTTACAGCTTCATCCATTTACTGTGATTAGATTGTTGCTGGAAATATATGGATACAATCAAGCTGCTGCTATTGTCAAATTCCTCAGGGTGTTTCTAAATTTCTTTACATAATCTTTTTTGGCTTATTCCTTAGGGTATGTCATTTCTACAGATAACTAATCTCATCCATTACATTTTGGATCATCTTGATTTCATTCTTGGAGGGCAACTTCATCACAAACTTCTGGGTGACTTGCGTACCCTACACTGGACTACCTGTGTGAAGCAAATAACTCTAATGCAGTGCTTATACAGGCAACAAATGATGTCCCTTCTTTCTTTTCCTTTACTACTTTTCTGTTTCTTAGTCACAGAGGACTGGTGGCAAAGACTTATTCGTATCTAACTCCTACTAAAGAAAACGGAGACTTTTGTTAATATTTCATGAGGGGCAATAAATGTAAATGTATGTCACTATTTTCAATAGATAATAGGAACAGAGCAGGCAGAGCACAGTTAGTTACAAATAAAGATATTAATAAAATGTCTGATTTCTCAATATCATACATTATATAAAAAACAAACAACAACAGCAACAAAAACCCACTACAACTGAGTTTATATCTAAATACTTATACTTTTTCCAGGATGAAGTTGTGTGTTTGTTAGATGCTGTCGAATGGGTGCCTTGCACACAACAAACAAAACACTAACTGGTCCTATGCCAATCTCACAATCTTTGCAACATTTGAGCCCATTGCATCTGCCACTGTGCCAATCCATCTCATTGAAGAGTTTTCCTCTTTTCTCTGACCCTCCAATATACCAAACATGATATCCTTTTCCAGTGATTTGTCTCTCCTGATAACATACCTGAGGTTTGAAAGCCGATGTCTTTCCATCCTGGCTTCTAAGGAGCATTCTGGCTGTACTCTGCCAACACAGCTTTGTTTGTTCTTCTGGCAGTCCCTGGTACTTTTTTTTTTTTAAGTTTTTATTGTGAATTGAGTGGAAGTTTACAGGGCAGATCATCAGTTTTACATTCAACAAAGTGTATACTTTGTTTCATTATAATGATTATAATCCCCTCCATGTAACAGTATTTCTCTCTATTCATTTTAGCTCTTTGTTTTTTAACACTCATGCATATATAATAATTTAAACCACCAAAGGACACATTCTGCAAGTCAGCCTCCTAGCAGCTAGTTCTTGGTCTCTCTTTTTCAATGAATCTAGAATCCTCAGCTGCTACCTCTCTCCATGTCCCCATCTCTGCCTCCATCTCTGGTGTCACGGTTTCTCTGGATAAGGTCCTGCATTCTACTTATGCTCTTGTCCCTTAATGGTTCTAGGGTCCTCTGTTTCTGGACTGCAAGATTAACTACTCCCCTGTTTTTGTTACAAAACTTCTACCTTTACAATTGTGACAGTAGCAACTAGTTATGATAAAAATTACTCACTACTGAATGATAAGAATCTTATCCCCCATCTCTTTTAACCAGACCCCTCTAGACAAGATGAGAACTATTCAGTTGGGACTCCATCTTCCCCTGCATACTCTTAAACTAAACTCCTTCTTGAAACCTTGTAAACCAGTCACTTCGTGCCTTTATTGCCCTCTCATTTTAGGTAGCCAAATGTTTAAGTTGCCTCTCCCTGTCTACCCTGTATACAGAGAGGATAGCATTGATACTTGTTGTGAAGACTCCTTCCCTTTCTGTTAGTATTTTGAGCTGCTACCTCCATGAGTATAGGTCAAGTTCATCAAATTTTAACAGTTTACCCTCCTTTATTTTATATTCTCCTCCAACACCATAATTTAAATGCACCAATTCTTCACCATTCTCCCTTAATAATTGTCCAACTTTCACATGCATATGTGGCTATTGAAAATACCATGCTTTGAGTAAAGCACACCTTAGTACTCAAACTGACATCTTTGTCTTGACACTTTAAAGAAGTCTTTTGCACCAGATTTCCCTAATGCAATCATCATCATTTGATTTCTTGACTGCTGCTTACATGAATTTTAGTGGATTCAAATAAAATGAAATCTTTGACAAGTTCAATCTTTTCTCCATTTATCTTGATGTTATTTATTAGTCCGGTGGTGAGAATTTTTGTTTTCTTTCCATTGAAGTGCAACCCATAGCAAAGGTTGTGGTCTTTGTTCTTCATCAGTAAATATTTTAAGTCTTCTTGACTTTCAGCAAGCAAGGTTGTATCATCTGCATATCACAAGTTGTTAAAGAGTCTTCCTCCAATCCCGATGCCATTTTCTTCTTCATATAATCTAGCTCTCAAATTATTTGCTCAGCAAACAGATTGAATAAGTATAGTGGAAAAATACAACCCTGGTGCACACCTTTCCTAATTTTAAACCATTCAGTGTTCCCTTGGATGAAGAAGGGCTAGGTAATAACTCCAAAAACACCTCTAACCAGCATGCCAGCCATCACTACAACACAGAGTCTCAGAAACACTACAAGTATGAGACAATTTGCTTTACTACATTTGATCTTTAGTAGGTCAAAAGGACAGCAGAGAACGCTGCATTACTTGACTTTACAGAGTCTTTTTGGGATGAACATTGGACAGTTTTTTTCAGTATTCATAGAAATCAAATATCAGAGACATCCTGTGACTCTTCCAGAAATATATCTATATAAACTGGCATTATTAAAATTTTGTTTTCTTCCATGAAATTCAAGAGAATACAAAGGATCTCATGGTAAATATTAATTAGGATTTAAATTCTTTTCATCTGCGAACAGTGATTATATCAGTCATACATTTCTTCTATGTTTTCAAATTATGTTAAAGCTTGGCAGTGCTAGTTTTTTGACATTTCTGATCTCTCTTCCATTTGTACAGACAGGTTTACCCTCCTGTTCCATCTCCAGGGTTACATCCAATTACTTTCAAGACAGAAAAAGAGAGGTGCAAGATTACAAAGTTAAATACATACAAAACACATTTTTGTTTTATTTCCACACTTTCCTAACCTACTGGAAATGTAATCTCTTGACTTATAACCTAAAGAACTGTACAGAAGAAGTATACTTGAAAGGAAAATACAGAACTACAAATAATGATATTTTTTAAATTTCAAAAATAACTTTTCTGATCTATAACTTCTTCATTCCCCAAAGGCTTCAAAATATTCTTTTCATCTAAATGCACAGCCATGTTGCATGCACTTCAGAAAATGAACAAAAATTGAGCTTGTCTTTATATATCTTTCTAGCAGATTTAATAACTTCTGCATTTTTAAGCTCATGTATCCAACAATCTCATAAAATTTAACACTGTGGGACAAACAAAGCCTACTTTTGAGGAGCTAAAACATAGGTGCTCATGTCCAGGAACCAAATAAATACATCTTATATTCAGAATGAACTCCAAATTCAAGATGAGAATATGACTCTGAACCTGATTAGTCTGTGCATTATTTTCATAATCTGGATTAACTGGTTTTCCAGATTTCAAGACACAATAACAAAAATAGAAAATGGTACAAAAGATTATGTATTGGTATCCACACTGGATACCAATTTTATATTCTGTTTCAAACACATATTCTGGCTTATACATCAGAGTTCAATTGGCATTTTTAAAATGATACTATGAAATATATGTCACAGAAAAACAAAGGGAATTAGGTAAATCATATTGCAATTTTTTATGGGACAATTCAAGAGAAGGGTAAGAAAAAATTAAAAAGATATCAAGAATGAAGAAAGTGTACTAGCTACTGAAAGCATAAATGAATGAAGAAGTCATCAAAGATTACAGGAAAAGGTCAGGAATACAGAGTTTTAAAAAATGGAAAAGTAACAAAGAATTCTAGAGCCTCTGAAACTCACAGATTAAAGATTTAAGAAGGCTATAAGTGAGGTAATAGCAGTATTTGATATAGAAAATGATTAAGTATAAAGAATGATTCCAGCCTAGGTAAGATTCTGTAAGGGTTTATATTAGAAATGTTCAGGAGTGAATGGCAGATGGAAAGCAGAGGAGGTGATGGTAAATTCTAGTCAAGGACAGGACACCTGTTGTGGTGCTGTAGGATCAGCACTGGACTATGAACCACAAGGTCAGCAGTTGAAACCCACCAGCTGCTTCTCAGAAACTCTATACAGGGTCATATGAGTCAGAAGTGACTTGACAGCATTTAACAACAAGTCAAGTATAACTTAACTATTTTAGAAGCAATATAAAATAAAGGAATTTGAAGGGAAAAAAAGAGCAAAAACCAGTTTTCAATAAACAGCATTGCTTTCAAGTCAATTCCAACTCATAGTAATCCTATAGAAAAAAGTAGAACTGTCCCATATTCCTCATGCAGCTTTCAAAGCTATAATCTTTAGAGAAGGGCAGTAAACAATACATCTTTCTCAATGAGAACTGCTGGTGGGTTCCTTTCAGTTAACAGCAGAGCATTTAACCAGTATGTCATCAGGACTCCTTAAAACCAAATCATGATCTAGCATAATTACAAGGTTTACTGCATTATTTTTAAAATGAAGACGGAATTGACCTAAAGGTTTAAGAAGATAACAAGTTCATACTAAATAATAAACAACATGGCCAAGCTTACAATAGGTGTAAGACCAATATAATTGCCAAATATTGTCATCAGAATTACACGTCTTGTTGTTGAGAAGTGCCATCGAGTCAATTCCGACCCATAGCGACCCCTGTATAGGGTTTCCAAGAAGCAGCTGGTGAGTTTGAACCACTGACCTTGCAGTTCAAACGACTTTGCAGTCTGATGCATTAGCCCACACAGAATTGTACTACGAGACCTAAATTTAGGCTTCATTACATTCATCAAAGCAGTATTTTATTATTTAAGACTGGAAAATAGTCTTTAAATGATTAAAAAAAAAAGTATCAAAAAAGATAGTTGTGCCTTGGAAGGAAGAGCACACATAATATGACCCAGGTGGCCTTTTATTACTGATAACTTACCTCCCCTATTAAAGTATGTGTGACTCTGCCTTCTAATAAGTGCACATCTGGTGATCTTCTAATGAAATTCTGTTTCTAAAAAAGAGATTGGTAATTAAGGAATTTAACAAAAGTTTGAGAATACAGTGCTCTTGTCTTACATATTAAAATTATTTTTCCTGATCTTCTTATTAATTATAAGCATAAAAATCATCAAACTTGCTACTTTACAATAAATATTCAAGCAACTGGGGCTTTAAAATATAACCTGGCAATTTAAATGACTTATTACAGCAGTATAATGCTTCAGACATTCTTATTAGCTGAAAATCTGAAATATTTCAGATCAAATATTTAAAGAAAACTAGGTGTCTTTAGACTAAAATGAGAGAACACTTATAATTCAGACAGGTGGAACCCTTCCACTCCTGCCCACAAAATATCAACCAAAATACCTTTGACCTCATTCCTTATATAAATAGCATGTTTTGTCTAATGCTATACATAAAAGGATCAGGAAAAATCAGAAACCTTTTTGCTTACTGTATTACTTACATGATTAGAGGGAACACAGATTTAGTAGAATGTATATTGCATGCTCCTCTGAATCATGGAAATAATCCAATTATTTTATGATGCCTAGTTTTGTTGTGACATGATGCATGTGTGTAAAAGATTTTTCAGAGGAAAAAAAAGTGAGCAAAACGAATTACAATGCTAAAAGACCATTTTATAATGACATTTGCTTCCAAATGGATGATAATAAGTTAGATGTAATTTCCAGTACATTAATATTTTTGTGGTGTCCAATTAACTCCCTTTAATGGAAAAGAACTGTGGTGTCAGTTAAAGAGCAGACTCTTTCCAAATCAGTTACATTTTATCATTCTTCTTGAAAATACATATAGCTGACCTAATAGTTCTCCTTAGTTGAAAGGAAACAACAAAGCCATATGTAATTATTCAAAGTCTAATATTAAAGTGTTTTAGAATGTATAGATTTCATTTTATCTAATACAACAATATCAGACACAATTCTTGATCACAAAGGGGAAAAAGTAGCATTCCTATCGCTATACATTGAGCAGAAATAGCCTTTTAAAAACGTCTTTTAGTTTCTTGGAATATGGATTACATTTCACATATGTAGTAACATTGACTCATATAACATTGTATCTACAAAAAAAGAAGAGGTACCTGGGGGACACAAATGGTTTGTTCCCCACTCTGAAATTAAAGAACAAGACTCCAGGAATTGATGGAATACAAATTGAAATCTTTCAACAAACTAATGTAACACTGTCGGCACTCACTCATCTCTGCCAAGAAATTTGGAACACAGTTAATTGGACAACTGATTGAAAGAGATCCATATTAATGTCCATCTCAAAGAGAGATGACCCAATGGAATGCACAGATCATTGTACAATATCATTACTATCTCATACAAGTAAGATTTTACTAAAGATAATCCCAAAATGGCTACAAACATACATTAACAGGTTCAAATCAGATTCAGGCAAGGAAGTGGAATTAGGACTATCATTGCTTATGTCCGATGGGTCTTGGAGGAAAGCAGAGAATACCATAAAGATTTTTACTTGTGCTTTATTGACTATGCAGAGGCTTTTAACTGTATGGATCATGAAAAACTATGAATAACATTTTGAAGAATGGGTATTCCAGAACACTTAATTGTGCTCATGAGGAACCTGTACATAGACCAAAATGCAGTTGTTCAAATAGAACAAGGAGACACTGAAAGGTTTAAAATCAAGATAAGTGTGTGCCACAGTTATATTCTTTCACCATATTTATTCAATTTGTATGCTGAGTAAATAATCTGAGAAACTGAATTATATGAAGAAGAACATGACATCGGGATTGACGGAAGATTTATTAACAACCTGTGATATGCAGATGATACAACCTTGGTTGCTGAAAGTGAAGATTATTTAAAATACTTACTTATGAAGAGAAAAGATCATATCCTTCAGTATGGGTTTCATCTCACTGTAAAAAAAAAAAAAAGAAAAATCCTGACCACTGGACCAATCATGATAAATGGAGAAAAGGATTGAAGTTGTCAAAGACTTCATTTTGCTTGGCTATACATACTATCAACTTTTATGGAAGCAGCAGTCAAGACATCAAGTGATATATTGCATTTGGAAAATCTGCTGCAAAAGACCTCTTTAAAGGTCTTTTAAAAGAGGAATAATGTCAATTTGAGGAATAAGGAGGTAGGCCTGAATCAAGCCATGATAGTTTCTATAGCTTCATTGTGTGTGAAAGTTGGAAAATGAATAAGGAAGACCATAGAAAAATTGATATATTTGAGTTACGATGTTGGAGAAGAATGTTTTAAGTAACATGGACTACAAGAAGAACAAACAAAACTGCGTTGGAAGAAGTACAGCCAGAATTCTTTTTATAAGCCACTTTGGCAATACTTCAACATTCTTATTTCAGATATATTATCAGGAGGTACTAGACCTTGGAAAAAGACATTGTGCTTGATAAGTGGAGGGTCAGAAAAAAAGAGAAAGCCCCCAATGTGATGGATTGGCACATTGGCTGCAGCAAAGGACTCGAGTGTAACAATAATTGTGAGGACGGTGCAGAACCAGGTAGTTTCATTCTGTTGTACATAGGGTCGCTATGAGTCAGAAATGACTCGACACACCTAACAACAACTTAATAATGAATCTAAAGTTTGGCAATTCAAACCCACACAACTGTGCCACAGAAGAAAACCCAGGTGATCTGCTTCCAACAGTTCACAGCAAAGAAGCCCTAAAGAATAGTTCCGCTCTGTGATTTATTTTGTTACCATGAGTTACAATCCATGGTGATGGGTTTGTTTGTTTTAAAGCTTATATTGTGCATTGAGTGATAGTTTACATGGGAGAACATCAGTTTTGCACTCATCCTATAGTATTTCATATCATTGCAATGATTACAATCCCCTCCATGCATCACCATTCAACAATATTTGATTCTATTCCCTCTGTTGTTTTTTTCTCAATGTACATGAAAACACTCAGGAATATATAATCATTTAAACAACCCAAGGGCACATTCTGCAAGCCTGCCTTTTGACAGCCAGCACACAGCCTTTCTCATTCCATGAGTCTGGATTCCTTAGCTGCTCTATCTCTCGATGTCATCATCTTTGCATTCATTTCTGGTGTCACTGCTTCTCTGGATAGGGCCCCACATTCTGCTCATGTTCTTCTCCCTTGATGGTCCTAGGGTTCTCTGTTCCTGGACTGTAAGATTAACTACTCCCCCTTTATATTACAAAACTTCTACCTTTATAGTTTTGACAATCGCAATTAATCATGAAAACAATTACTCACTATTGAATCATAAGAATCTTATCCCCATCTCCTTTCACCAGAACTGTCTAGACAAAATGAAAACTATTCTATGGGGATTCGACATTCCCCTGCACACTCTGAGACTGAACTCCCTCTTAAAAACTTGTAAGCCAGCCACTTCGTGCCTCTATAACCTCCCCACTTTAGTTAGTCAATGTCTAAGTTGTCCACCCCTAAGTCTAAGTTGTGTCGCGAGGGGATATGCTTGATCCTTGGTGTGAAGATCCTTTTCCTCTTGCTTGGTATTTTGAGCTACTACATCCATAAGTATAGGTCAAGTTCATCAAATTGTAGCAATTTACACTTGTTTCCTTTATCAAATTTTTTATCTTCTTCTATTCAAGTTCTGCTCATCAAGCCATCAAAGCTAGGTCAAATGAGTACTATCTGCAAGTTTGGGTCAAATGGGTACTATCTGCAAGTTTTTGTGTATCTCTCTTCACTTAATATCAGCTGAACATGTCACTCTCAGCTCTAGCCCTCTGTGGCTAGGTCCTTGTCCATGGGCTCAGGAGTCCTCAGGTCTCACCACACTTCAGACAAACCAAACCTTCTTCTTCTCTCTCTAATTTCTAGGTTGACTAGAGTATATAGAACATGGTAAAATTCAGTCCATATCTTCATTGCTGCCTTTCCCCCTCTTCCATTCACAAGGAGACCAATGTGGTTGTCAGCAAACTTACATGCCTGCTTGTGTGTTCCCTTTGAGTTTCAGTCTTGGAGTGGGGTCCTGAAGGAGCTTGATTACTTTCCTTGATGGCTCCCCAGCAAACAACTTGCTTGTTCTTGTAGTAGCCAATCAGACTGCCATTTTTATTTTCAATTTTTCCTGCTGGTCTTTCTTTAAAGAAGTTTCGTCTGTTCCTCAAACCACTCTAGGCTGGTCTGCATGTCTTTCAAGTGGGAATGTCCCACCTCAGAAATTTCTGGATGGGATCAGGATTACACCTAAGGTCCTATACACTACGAAGTCTCCATAAGAAGTCTATTTCACTGGGTTGTATTCTTTCACCATACTTATTCAACCTGTATGCTGAGCAAATAATACTAGAAGCTGGGTTCTATGAAGAAAAACGTGGCATCAGGATTGGAGGAAGACTCATTAACAACCTGCAATATGCCAATTATACAACCTTGCTTGCTGAAAGTGAAGAGGACTTGTAATACTTATTATGAAGATCAAAGAGCACAGCCTTCAATATGGATTACATCTCAATGTCAAGAAAACAAAATTCCTCACCACTGGACCAATAAACAACATTCTTATCAATGGAGAAAAGATTGAAGTTGTCAAGGACTTCATTCTTCTTGGATCAACTATCAACACTCGCGGAAGCAGCAGTCAAGAGATCAGATGACGTATTGCATTGGGCAAATCTGCTGCACAGGAACTTTTTAAAGTATTGAAGAGCAGAGATGTCAGCTTGAGGACTAAGGTGCGCCTGACCCAGGCCATGGTATTTTCAATAGCCTCATATGGATGCGAATACTTGACAGTGAATAAGAAAGATCGTAGAAGAATTGATGCCTTTGAGTTATGGTGTTGGAAGAGAATACTGGAAGTGCCATGGACTGCCAAAAGAACCAATAGATATGTTTTGGAGGAAGTGCAGTCAGAGTGCTCCTTGGAAGCCAGGATGGCTAAGCTTCGTCTCTCATACTTTGGACATATTGTCCGGAGGAAACAGTCGCTGGAGAAGGATGTCATGCTGGGTAAGGTGGAGGGTCAGAGAAAAAGAGGAAGACCCCCAACGAGATGGATTGGCCAGGTGGCATCATTGATGGACTCAAGTGTGGCAGCAGTAGTGAGGTTGGCCCAGGATCAGACATTGTTTCGTTCTGCTGTGCATGGGGCTGCTATGAGTTGGTTCCGGCTCGATGGCACCCGACAACATTCTGTTTCAATGTTCTTAATTGTTAACTTCATACCTTCTCTTCTCTTCTCAAACATCAAACTTCTAGATAATTCCTTCCACATCCTCATGATCAGCTGATTATTTTCTATCTCAGTAAAATACAATGAGAAAAAAAAAAGCAGAAGCAATCAAAAGAGAATGTCCACGAGCCTTGTTTGCCATACGACTCAACTACCTGCAATGTACTGGCTAAATCTTGTAATTATTATGCCTGCTCAACAAAAATCCTCATCTAACTCTGTTTTTCAAATGTACAAAATTCCTGGGTGGTGTAAACTGTTAATGCACTCCACTGTCAACTTAAATGTTAGAACTTTGAGTCCTTTGGTATGGATTGCATCTCAATGAACAGAAAACAAAAGTCCTCACCACTGGACCAATAAATAACATCCATATAAATGAAGAAAAGATTGAAGTTATCAATAACTTCATTTTGCTTGGATCAACCAACATCACTCATGGAAGTAGCAGTCAAGAAATCAAATGACGTACTGCATTGGGCAAATCTGCTTCACAAGATCTCTTTAGAGTGTTGAAATGCAAAGATGTTAGTTTGAGGACTATAGTATACCTGGCACAGGCCACAATATTTTCGATAACCACATATGCATGTGAAGGTTGGATAGTGAATAAGGAACACTGTAGAAGAATTGATGCATTTGAGTTATGGTGTTGGAGAAGAATACTGAAAGTACCATGGAAAACCAGAAGAACAAATAGATCTCTGTTGAAAGAAGTGGAGCCAGGGTGCTCCTTGGAAGCCAGGATGGCCAGACTTCGTCTTTTATACTTCGAACATGAAAGAACATTTCTTTGTCAGGAAGAACCAGTTGCTGAAGAAGGATATCATGTTTGGTAAAGTGGAGGGTCAGAGAAAGGAGGAAAGACCTCCAATGAGATGGATTGGCACAGTGGCAGCATCAATGGACTCAAGTGTAACAACAATTGTGAGGTTGGACCAGGATTGGGCAGTGTTTTGTTCTGTTATGCATAGGTTCCCTATGAATTGACACCAATTCAATGGCACATAACAACAACAACAACAGAGACATCCTGGAAGAAATACTTGGTAATCTACTTCTGAAAACCAGTCATTGAAAACATGATGGAGCACAGTTCTACTCTCACATATGGAATCACCATGAGTTGGAGTTGACTTACTTGAAGACAACTGGTTACTGGTTCAATTCTGCAGAGAATTGTTTTTTGTTTTTTGTTTTATTTTTTTTATTGTGAATTGAGTGAAGGTTAATAGACAAGATCATCAGCTTTACATTTCATAAATTATACACTTTGTTTCATCTCAATGATTACAATCCCCTCCCTGCAACAACAGTTATCTTACTTCCTCCCTGTGGCGTCCATTTTGCATCTTATATATCATAAATGAACAAAGCAAACAAAAAAGTTTTTGTACACATACAAAACAAAAAATAAATATTCATTAAAAAGTCCTAAGGGCATATTCTGCAAGCCAGCTTACTGCCTGCAGGCATACAGCCTTACTCAGTTCATGGGCCTAGTGCAGAGAATTCTTAATCGATGATCAGAAAAGGTTTTATAGTCAGTAATTTAGGAAACAAATGTATTTTCATTATCTCATTGATTTTTATAGTAATACCACAAATGACTCCTGGTGCGGTGCTGTAGGATCAGTGAACCACAAGGTCTACAGTTCAAACTCACCAGCTGCTCCTTGGAAACCCTATACAGGCTCCTGATGAAGTCAGTACCTATTTGACTTAGCAACAACCATAAATGCTAGGGAATGTGGTGGCTCTATATGATAAGCACTGGACTGCAAATCACAAGGTCTGCAGTTTGAACCCAACAGCTGCTCTACAGGAAAAAGTTGAGACTTTCTGCTCCCCCAAAGATGTACAGCCTCAGAAACCCTACACAGTATCATTATGAATCAGAACCAATTTGACAGCGTTTAAGAACAACAACAACATCATAAATGATATTATTTCAGATATTTGAGGTCACCAATAATTTAATCAATCAATTATACTATGTAATAAAGCTGAAGTACATTCATGACATTTTCATCAATCTTGACTTTCTCAGAAAAAAATCATGTACTGAACTGTGTTAACTTCATTGCACTCCTGATGTGGTGCTGTAGGATAAGCACTGGCCTGTGAACCATAAAGCTGGCAGTTCAAACCCACCTGAATTAACAGCACTTGACTACAACAATTAACCTCATTGAGCTTGATATATTTCCAACATGACTTAAGGATGTATATATGTATATATTGTTGTTGTTATGTGCTGTGGAGTCGGTTCCAACTCATAGCGACCCTGTACAGGGTTTTTGAGGCTGTAAATCTTTACGGGAGCAGAAAGCCTCATCTTTCTTCCGCAGAACAGTTGGTAGTTTCGAACTGCTGACCCTGAGGTACATAGCCCAATTTGTAACCACTACACTACCAGAGCTCCTATATATATATATATATATATATATA
>NW_006408529.1:3266559-3287542 GCF_000296735.1 Chrysochloris asiatica
GACTTGTTTTCATTTTCTTCAGCTTCACTTTGAATTTGAATATCAGTAATTGATGGTCTGTTCCACAGTCTGCCCCTGTCCTTGTTTTCACTGATGATATGGAGCTTTTCCATCTTCTCTTTCCACAGATGTAGTCAATTTGATTTCTATGTGTTCCATCAAATACCTTCTTTAGACAGCATAACAGAGGTATTTGAAATAAACAAATCATTTGCCTTGCAGAATTCTATCATTCGTTCTCCAGCATCTCTCAGGAACTGGAGTGCTTGTCCTTTTCCTAGTGGCCACAAATGGCAGTCTGTACATAATTGATAATAACCACACGGCTACTCTGTAGGCATATGATGAGCACAAAGGGATTGGTGCAAATTCTAAACACATAGTCAGGGAAAAACTGAGACTATGGGAGAACTTTTCTGCTGTATTTGGAGAAAGTGAAGGCTATCACTGGATAAAGATGTAGTTAATCAAGGAGAGAGGTTTTTCTTCATAATCTACTTGATCTGAATGCTCATTTCTTTTTCAGGAGCAATATATGATAATGTGCTTTGATGTTCTCTCCAAAACCAAACTCACTGCTGTTGAGTTGGTTCCAACTTTTATCAATCCTATAAGACAGAGAGAAATTGCCCCATGGGGTTTTTCAACATTATAAATCCTAATGAACGCAGACTAGCATTTCTTTCTCCTACAGAGCAGCTGGTGGTTTAGCATCCCAGCACTTTAGTCACTGAGCCATCAGGGCTCTGAGAAACAAGATCAAGCAAGTAGCTTACTGTTCTTTTGTGAGTAGCCTATCCTGACTAATCTGCAGGCAACCTCAGGTTATGTAACTCATAGGACTTATATTGTCCACCAACATTTTCAGCAGTTGTAGTTTCTTGAGAGGCTGCTATCCCAGTTGTAATTTGTGCTGCCACCTGAAGGGACCTGCATAACTATGGGATCCAGAAGAAACCACGAGTCTACTTGTAACACCTGTGTCACACATAATTGTATCAGAACTTACGTTACCTCAAACATTTCCCCTTGACTTCTTACATTACTGAAAACTCATTGTATCAATAAAAAGTTCAAAGTAGAAAATAATTTGGTCATGAAAACTTAAAAGGAATTTGTAGGTGAGTTGGAACATATGCATACAGTTCTTATTTAGTCTTACTTTAGTGCAAGAAAGGGACCTCCCTGGTAGTGTAGGATAAGCACGGGACTGCTAGCCACACACAGTTCAAAACCACCAGATGCTCTACAGGAGAAAGAGGAGCTTTTCTGCTTCCATAAGTGTTTTACAGCCTCAGAAATACCGTAATGGAAACTGTGAGCAGTCTTTTCAATGGCTTAAAAACTAATGTAGGAAGTTAAGGTGATTGTGATGAAGAATTTGGTGTGAGGAGGGCTTGGTTCAATTATTTCAAAATGAGGGCAAATTTGTATCACAGTAATAGTGAGGTTAGCCCAGGATCAGGCAGTGTTTTGTTCTGCTGTGCATAAGGTCACTATGAGTCGGTACCAACTTGATGGCACCTAACAACAAGAAAGATGTGTTGCGTCATACTAAAGATGGCAAGTAGGACATAAGCCAGACATTCATAATTCAAGAACCACCTGTAGTTCAAAGTAATACTCCAGGTATAGCATACGATGCAAATGTAACATGGCAATTTGGTTTTAAAGTAGTATTTCATAGGAAGCATGGTTAAGCAAGAGCAACATGGATGAGTTGTTCTTGTTGTTAACTACCATTGAGTTGGTTCCACTCATAGTGACCCTATATAGTGTTTCTGAGAAACAGTTGATGAACACAAACCACTGACCTTGAGGTTCAAACTGCCACACCAAGACTGCAACCTACTTAAGTATTACAGGATAAAGTAACAATCTTAACAATCTGAAAAAACAGAACATATCCCAAGACTGAAAACCTTTGTACATTACCAACTTAAGCTCATGGATAGTTATTTGTTTCCTTTGCCTGAGCCTTTTTTGATTCTCTTAGATTCCAGATTGAGGAGTCTTGCTTGCTGACCTCCAACTCCACTTAAGGGTATTCACTTCAGATTCCTTCCACTCTTTCAAATTTCAAATATGGGAATGTACTTTGGCTAACACATCTAAAACCAAGATGATAAAACAGAGATCCTAACAATGTGTTGGACTCTTGGTATGGCACTGAAGGATTAGCACTGGATTGTGACCACAAGGTCTGAAGTTCAAACCCACTAACTGTTCCTCAGAAACCCTATACAGGGTCGCTATGAGCTGGAACTGACTCGATAGCACTTAACAACAACAACAATAGGGTGTTAAATCATATGAATAAGAGAATCAGCTAAAGAATCACAAATAATTATTTGGTAAGAAATAACCTCACTAGAGCAAAACCTGATTTGCTTTCTAATGCTCCTCCATCTCAAGGACTAGCTTTCTACCAACACCCTAAAAATCATGGGGTATAGGTACCAGGAGCAGTCAGTCACCAAGGACAAGCTGGAGTAAATTCTAACTCCTTCCTTTAAAAATCAGAATAATATCCTCCCAAGCAGTTTATTATGTCCATAGTTGAGAGTCAGTCCCTGTTTTAAGTGATATTCATCCAATGCCTGGATCACATCCTCCTCCAGTTTGTTTGGTCAGTCAATGTAAAAAACATCTCTTTGATCTGACAATTTCAGCTTAGCCATATCGTGTAGTTAAATTTTCCTTTTTACTTTTAATGGAATGCCAGACAAAAATAAAATTTTTGCCTGGCATTCCATTTTGGCTCTTTCAGTTTCCTTCAGTTCAGTTGGTTCATTCATCTTCAAAAGCTTTGCTACCTTCCTCCTTTGGTTTCATGCAACCATTCTCAAATGTTTTGATTCCAGACCATTTTATACAATTTAAAAGTTAATTATATCCCCAAATGCTTATGTGACTTGCCAGTACCCCTTGCTTTTGAGCAATCAAAGATTCATGGTGACCCATGTGTCAATGTAACTATGTACCATAGGATTTTCATGCTATCTGTGATAGGATAATATCTATCCTATTATCTATAATATTCCTAATAATATTATCCTATTAGGAAGACCAGGGGATAGAGATATTATTCAAATTTTCATACCAGCCAAAATAGTCCTTGGTCTTAATTGATTAAAAATGCAATCAAAATGCATATATAATTAGTGGTGAATGTGATACAAAAGCTGGAAACAAGGAGAAGGGTTTCATAGTTTGAAAATATTTTCTTGGGAATAGAAACAAAACTGGAAATCAATCACATGATAAAATTTTGCAAGACCAATTACTTTTTAATTGCAAATAGTTTTTCAATAACATAAATGGTAACTATACACATGAACCTCAAGGATCTCTGGTATCATAGTGGTTATGAGTCAGACTGCCAATCACCAGGTCAGCAGTTCAAAACTACCAGCTGTTCCACAGGAGAAATATAAGGCTTTCTGCTTCCGTAAAGATTTACAGCCTCGGAAACCCTGTGCAGGATCACTATGAGTTGGAACCGACTCCACAGTACTTAACAACAACAACAACAAAGTACACATGAACCTCACCAAATGAAATACACAGAAATCAAATTGGCTACATCTGTGGGAAGAGACAATGGAAATGCTCAATATTATCAGCTAAAGCAAGGCCAGGCACCCACTATAGAATGGACAATCAATTGCTCATAAGCAAGTTCAGGTTGACGCTGAAGAGAGTTCAAACAAGTCCACAAGAGCCAAAATATAACCTTGAACACATCTTATCTGAATTTATAGACCATCTCAAGAACATATTGGATGTATTAGATTACAATGACCAAAGATCAGAAGAGCTGTGGGATGACATCAAGAACATCATACATGAAGACAGCAAATGATCATTAAAAAGACAGGAAAGAAAGAAAAGACCAAACTAGTTGTCAGAAGACACTCTGAGCCTTGCTCTTGCATATATAGATGCTAAAAAGGATGGAAGAAATGAGGAAGTCAATGAGCTGAGCAGAAAATTTCAACGGGCAGCTCGAGAAGACAAAGTCAAGAATTACAATGAAATGTACAAAGACCTGGAATTAGAAAACCAGAAGGGAAGAACATGTTCAGCATTTCTCAAGTTGAAAGAACTGAAGAAAAAAAATCAAGTTTCTGATTATAATATTGAAAGTAGGATTTTATTGGCAAAACATTGAATGAAGCAGGATGCACAAAAAAATGTTCAACTATTTCAAGAGGTGCCATAAAATCAAGAACTGATGGTATTGAAGAAAGAAGTCCAAACAGCACTGAAAGCATTGGTGAAAAGCAAGGCTCTAGAAATTTATGGAATACAAATTGAAATATTTCAACCAACTGATGTAGTGCTGGAGGCACTCATTTGTCCGTTTGAAATTTGGGAAACAGTCACTTGGCCAACTGATTGGAAGAGATTCATATTTGTGCATATTCCAAAAAAAGGTGACCCAACAGAATGTGGAAATCACTGAACAGTATCATTAATATAACATGCACATAAAATTTTGCTGAAGGTAATTCAAAAATGGTTGCAGCATTACATCTACAGGTAGCTGCCAGAAATCCAAACTTGATTCAGAAGAGGACATGAGACAGGAGATCTCATTACTGACTTTAGATGGAGCTTGGTTAAAAGTTGAGACTGCAAGAATGATGTTTAGTTTTTCTTTTTTGACTATGCAGAGGTATTCAACTGTGCGGATCCTAACAAACTATGGATCATGTTGTGAAGAATGAGAATCCCATAAAACTTAATTGTGCTTTTGGGGAACATGTACATAGACCAAGAGGCAGCATTTGAACAGAATAAGGAGGGATACTGCAAAGTTCCACATCAGGAAATGTGTGAGTTAGGATTATATCTTTTCTCCATATTTAATCAGTCTGTTATGCTGAGAAAATAATCTAGGAAGCTGGACTATATGAAGAATGTGACATCAGGATTGGAAGAAGACTCATTAACAAACTGATATGCAGATGACACAACCTTGCTTGCTGAAAGAGAAAAGGACATACGGCGCTTACTGAAGAAGAATAAAGTATACAGCCTTTAGTATGAATTACAACTCAATGTAAAGAAATAAAAATCTTCACAACTGGACTATTAAACAACATCATGATAAACAGAAAAGACTGAAGCTGTAAAAGGATTTCATTTTACTTGGATCAATAATCAGCTCGATCTGAAGCAGCAGTCAAGACTCACACAATGTCTGTCATGGAACAGATCAAATGCAAAAGACCTTTTCAAAGTGTTAAAGAGCACAGATGTTATTTTGAGGACTAAAATAACCAAGTCTTGGTATTTTCTAATCACCTCATATCCATACGAAAGGGAGACAATGAAAAAGGAAGACCTGATCAGAATCAATGCATTTGAATTATTTTATTGGCAAAGAATTTTGAAAATACCACAGACTGACAGAAGAGCAAATAAATGTCTTGGAAGAAGTGCAGTCAGAATACTCTTTGGAAGTGAAAATGATGACACTCCTCTCATGTTTTTTAGACTTGTTACCTGGAGAGAACAGTCCTTGCTTGGTAAGGGTCATCCAAAAAAGGGAAGATTTTCATAGAGAGGGATTGACACTGTGGCTACAACAATGGACTCAACATAAGAACAATTGTGAAGACTGGACAGTGTTTTGTTCTGTTGTGATTGATATGAGTGGGAATCAATTCACTGACACATAATAACAACCATAATCCTTTGCCACTGAGTGATCACCGATTAACGTGACCCAGGTGTGTCCATAGAACTGCGCTCCATAGGATATTCAATGGCTGATTTTTTCAGAAGTAGATTGCCAGGTCTTTCTTCTAAGACACTTCTGTGTGGACTCAAACTAAGAAGATTTCAGTTAGTAGTCAAGCACATGAACCATTTGAACTGCCCAGGAATTCCTTTTCCCATGTTTACCATATTAAAAATTTTTACAGAGATATTATAAAAATATCTATTCATTAATTTCAAATGATAAATCCATTAAATGTTAACATAAAATATTTTTCATAAAGAATACCTATTTTTAAAACAAAAATAAATTTAGTGAGAAGAGTGTCAGAGTGGCGTTGTGCACATTTTTGAAATTTTCTTTAATAGCTATCCTAAAAGAAGAGTCCTGGGCTCTCATTTCTGCTTCTAAATTCAGTCTATTATGTCTTTTTGTTTGAAGTACATAAAAAAATCTGGCCTTATGCAGCAAGAGTATTTTAATATCCTTTCCAGATAATTTTGACTTTTTCTTTGTTGATGTTGTTAGTTGCTGTAGTGTGCACCTTATGTGTGAGAGAATAAAATCTTGTGGTGACCTTATGTGTGAGAGAATGAAATCTCACCATCTTCTGTGTCATCTTCATGATCATTGGCACGTTTGAGTCCATTACTGGAGCTGTTGTTCATCTAATTGAAGGTTTCCCTCTTTTCACCCATCTTCCACTTTACCAACTATCAAGATGTATCCAATATAAGAGAGATAAAACCTTACCATCCTTACTTCTAAGGAGAATTTGTGCTGAAATATGGAATGTTCTTCTTTGATACTGCATTAAAGCTCACCAAATAATTTCTTAAATGTTGTTTATAAGATTCCAACTAAAACCTTGTCAACGAACTTGTTTTAGTCTGCTACTTTGAAATATATTGGTTTATCTTGTACTTGATTGGGTCTTTTACCCATGCATAATGTTGAAACATCATGCATTGGTGGTTTAAAAATACTGACTAGCAGAATTATGCGACTCCTCTCTGGCAGTGTAGTGGTTACGAATTGGGCTGCTATCTTCAGGGTCAGCAGTTCAAAACTACCAGTGGTTCCGCGGGAGAAAGATAAGGCTTTCTGCTCCTGTATAGATTTACAGCCTCGGAAACCATATACAGGGTTGCTATGAGTCCGAAACGACTCCACCGTACATAACCACCACCACCACTACTGGTAGGCTGGTAGGTGGAGTCAGCCAGCAGCCAGATGTTGACAATTTCATTAAACAATACAAAAATATTACTATTACTGATTTCATAAGTAAGTTCGTTAAGTCATGGGAAGATTTCAAGCCTCATAGTTGTGAACATGTTTTCTAAAGTCTAACTTTTACATAAAAACTCAGATTTTATCATTGATAGTATATAATGGTAGTTCTTTTCCTTAACGTCTTGGATTTACTTCATTCATTTAAAATAAAATATCTGCCAAATTCTCCAATCTCTATAATCATGATCTGTTAGTCATTCTTCCAGAGAAAAAAAATGTGTTTCATTAAAAACTTTGGCTAGTGTGAAAAAACATCAACACTTGGTGAAATTTGAATGTAAGTTCTTTTTATGATCTATATGCATCTATGGAAACCATTTTGATTTCACATACAGTAATTCACTCAAAGAAATTAGGTACAATGAGACTTATAAAGAGATGCTGTTGTTGTTCAGTGCCGTTGAGTCAATTCCAACTCATAGCAAAACTCTGTATAGGATTTTTGAGGATTGGCTGGTGAGCATGAATTGCCAAACTTGAGGTTCAAACCAACCTTGCAGCCCAGTGCATTAACCCACAGAGCCACACCAGGACTCCTATAAAAAGACGAGGAGGATGAAATATTGAAGATTGTTGCTGTTGTTGTTAGGTGTCATCATGTTGGCACCGACTCATAGCGACCTTATGCACAGCAGAATGAAACACTGCCTGATCCTGGGCCAACCTCACTACTGTTACCACACTTGAGTCCATCGATGCTGCCACTTGGCCAATCCATTTCCTTGGATGTCTTCCTCTTTTTCTGTGACCCTCCACCTCACCAAACATGATATCCTCCAGCGACTGGTCCCTCCAGACAATATGTCCGAAGTATGAGAGATGAAGTTTGGTCATCTTGGCCTCCAAGGAGCATTCTGGCTGCACTTCTCCCAGAACGGATCTATTGGTTCTTTTGACAGCCCATGGAACCTTCAATATTCTCCTCCAACACCATAACTCAAAAGCATCAATTCTTCTCCGGTCTTCCTTATTCACTGTCCAGCTTTCACATGCATATGAAGTTATTGAAAACACCATGGCTTGGGTCAGGTGCACCTTAGTCCTCAAGCTGACATCTTTGCTCTTCAAAACTTAAAAAAGGTCTTGTACAGCAGATTTGCCTAATGTAATACGTCATTTGATTTTTTGACTGCTGCATCTGTTGATAGTTGATCCAAGAAGAATGAAGTCCTTGACAACTTCAATCTTACCATGGGTGAATTTTAACATAACTGATTGGTTACCACATAATGTTTGGTTCTTCAATCCAGTCATATTTTTTGAAATTCAAATTTAGTAAGCCTGGTTTTGAGCAAGAGAGAAAATATTTGCTATTTGGGGTGAAAGAAAAGCCACTGGCAGAATATTTTTAGTCAGGGAGTTCTGTAAAGTGAATATTTGATTTTGTGGATAAGCAAACCCTCAGATCAAAGCAGGATATTTGTTATCAGCGTCTCTCTTTGACATCAGGTTTAACTCATAATTCAGTCTCACAAGCATTTTTCCTCAAGAGAATTTACTTCTATGTGTAGGAAGCATATTTTATGCATGATTCCCATTTTGTTACACACAATTTAAAAGTATATATAGCCAAGGGTTGTGATTTAGTCATATTGATGCTATTTATTGCTTCATCAAGTGCATTAAGATATGGCTTTTTTTTGTTTTCTGCTTTCTTCCTTTTTTACCTCTTAGTGTGTGACATTAAAAATACAATGATAATTACTAAAATTGCTAATGCTATTTTAGTAAAATTACTAGTGCTATTGTCATTATTTATGTAAGATACCAGCAGTTTTACCCATCACTGGTTCTGAGTCGTCAATGAAATGTCAGCATATTGAAAAATCAAAGCCTGCGGTGGAGTCCTGGTGTGGCTCAGTGGGTTAATGTGCTGAGTGGTTAACTCAGTGTGTTAATGCAAAGTCAATTTGAACAGCAAGATCAGTGGTTCAAGCTCACCAGCTGCTCCTTAGAAACCCAATACATGGTCACTATGAGTCAGTACTGACCAATGGTACCTAGCAACAATCCTTGGATCTGACCTCACAGTATTGAACCTATTTTCATATATTGTTATTGTATCCCATGTTTTATTCTTCTAACTTTCCTTAAGTTCTTTGATGTGCTTAAAACACTTACCCAGTCACTGTTTCTAAGTCATTGAAATATCATCATGTGCAATGAATCTTTCGAGCTTTAAATGGTGAGGAGACAAAAGGAAACCACCAGTGAACTGTTAGGAAGGTAATGCAATCAATTGGCTTGTTTTGTTTTTACTATATTTCATTGCTTTTTATTAAAACACTAGCATTTACATAAAAAAACTCACCTTGATTTTTTTTTCTTGGTGTGGTGCTGTTGGATAAGCACTCTCTGATAGTCAGTTTGAAGCTCAAGGTCAGTGGTTCAGACTCACCATCTACTTCTCGAAATCCTATAAGGGTCGCTATGAGTCAGAATTGACTCAATGGTACTTAATAACAACAATAATAAAGAGTCCTGGTGTGGCACTGTAGGATAATTATAAGTACTGGACTAATAGCCACAAGGTCAGAAGTACAAACCCACCAGCCACTCTCTAGAAATCCTATACAGGGTCATTATGAGTCGGAACTGACTCGATGGCATTGGTGGTGGTGTGCTGTGGAGTAGGTTCCAAATCATAGCAACCCTGTACAGGGTTTCCGATGCTGTAAATCTTTAAGTGAGCAGAAAGCCTCATCTTTCTCCTGTGGATGAGCTGGTAGTTTCAAACTGCTGACATTAGCAGCCTGTTTTATAACCACTACATTACCAGACCTCCTTCGATGGCACTAAACAACAATAATAAAAATAGATAAAAAATAATAACTAGACCACCAAGCAAAGTAAGATTATAAAAATAAGATTTTCTTTTTATATTTTTTATGAAAAATGGACACTTAAAAGTGAATCTACTAATTGTTATACTGACCCCATCACACCTAAGTAATATGTCTTTCTTAAAAGAAAAACAAACAAACAAACAAATAAATAGCAGTGTCTCAGATGACAAATGACACCAAAAATCCAGTGTCAAAAATCCATGCATCTAGCTTATAGGTCTCAGTATTCTGGCCTCTAGCATGGCTGATAAAACTATTCCTAGTGACAAAACTATTTATAAAATATTATTTGAACACCTTACTGTATAGAACTTAAGACAGAAAAAAGTATTTTCTTCCTTCATATAGATTGTGGTTCTGAGCTGTTATCAAGTTGTCTGATAAAACACCAAAGAGTGACTGCTGCTCAGAGTCTGCAAGAGAAGAGAATTCCTCCAGGTCAGAAGAAGAGGATAATGATTTTTTAAGAGTATATCAAGAGATTGATGACATGAAGAGGAATTTCAGGCAGGCAAAAGAAAAGACTGGAAATAAATGTCTCATGCTTTACTGGTGCTCCACAGTTGTCTTTCAGAACTGCCACAGGGAACAACTTCATAGCCTGATTGACCATGAAGCAGTTAAAGTTCCCATTGAAGTTTGCGAAATTGGCTCTCTGGATGCTTTTGGACAAATAGTGTAAGGTCAGGCCTGGTATTTAACAGACTTAATGATATTCACTTTCTTTTGTTTATTATCATCATTTTTACCTCTTTTAAAAAAATCATTATTTCAAATACACTGTTTGAACTAGCAGGCTACCAAACTTTTATGAAATAGAGAAGCAATAATACTAAGTAAGCTCAATCATTGCTATTCCTTCACAGAACCAGCGTTTTATCTAATTACAATGCTAGACTTTCTATTGTCCTACTAGACAACTGAACTGGAACTGCTAAGTGGTATAAGTGTGATCTCACCACACTTCTATCTGCAACAGTGCCTAATGTTACTTTGGGAAGATACGATTGTGGGAAGAAGATATATATGCATGCAATTTGATATCTCTTTGTCTCTTCTTCCTTACCTAGTGATTCATTAACTTGTCAGATTATTTAATAATTTTATGTTTCAGTCATTGACTTAGTTATCTAATGCTGCTAAAACAGAAATACCAGAGTGGATGGCTTTAACAACTAGAAATTTATTCTTTTCATAGTTTAGGAGGCTAGAAGTCCAAATTCAGAGTGCCGGCTCTTTAGGAAGGCTTTCTCTTTGTGTGCTCTGTGGAAAGGTCCTTGTCTCCTTTTAGCATCTGTAGCCAAGTATTCCTTGGCAATCTCTATATAGCTTGGCATCAATCTTCTGCAGGATCTAGGAACTTCACAGTGCATGGACACTAAGTCTAAAGAATACATTCTACTCCTCTTTTCTACCTTGGTGGTAGTATATTCCCCCATCTTTGTGCAAGTCTCTTCCCTTTGCATCCCATACACTTAGGAATCTCCCTAAATTGAATCAAGAGGGTGGTGGGTTTAAGGGTGGTGTGTCCCACTCTTGGAGTCCTGGTGTGGTGCTGTGGGTTAATGCACCAGGCTGCAAAGACATTTGAACTGCAAGGTTGGTGGTTCAAGCTTACCAGCTGCTCCTCGGAAACACTATACAGGGTCGCTATGGGTCGTAACCGACTCAATGACACTTAATAACAACAACAGCATCCCACTCTTGAAGTCCTGGTGTGGCCCTGCAGGACAATGCAATGGACTACAAGGTCAAATTAAAAAGCAAGGTCAGAGGTTCAAATCCACCAGCCACGACTCGGAAGCCTTATACAGAGTTGCTATGAATCGGAACTGACTCAGTGGCACTTAACAACAACAAACATCCCACCCTTAATCCTCTTATTGGCTTATTATATTAAATCACATTAAGAAGGATAGCTACATCTCAACTGCCAAATTACGGAAAATCCTGGCCTAATCAACTTGACACAAAACTTTAACTATCACAATCATTTTTACTAATTTAATTGTTTACATTGCTATTCATGTTAACTAAACAAGTTGTACATTCAGTCTGCTGGACTCTTGTTAGGTATGTTAGATACCATCCAGTCAATTTTGACTCATAACAACCCTATGTAAAACATGAAACACTGCCGGGTCCTATGCCATCCTCACACTTGTTATGTTTGAGTCTGCTGTTGCTGACACTGGGTCAATTCATCTTGTTGTGGGTGAATGAGATGATGTGTCCTGGTTTGGTCAAACTATCCCTGCAAAGAATTGGTAGGGCAGTGGCATGAAGCACACACACACACACACAAAAGGAGCTGGAGAGACAGAGGCTAAAGCAAAAAAGAAAATTTATTGATATATAGCACAGATGGTCTAGCAGAATTGACAATGGAATTCCACCCTGAAAATGAGGCTGGGACACTGAGTGAGTTCCTGGTTTCACTTTAAAAATGTGTACTTTTTATTGTGATTTAGGGAAAGTTTACAAAGCAAATTCATTTTACATTCAACTTATAGGCATTTTGTTCTGTGACAATCATTGTATCCCCCACAATATAACATCACTTTCTTCACTTCTCCCTGTGTTCTTCATTTCCATTTGTCCTTCTTTACTGTCCCTTCTTATCCTGTGAGCTTTGTTTATGGGCACATATTGCCCTTTTGGTCTGCATTTTTTTTTTTCTTTTTTTGAAGTTTTTTTTTGTGTGTGTGTGTGTGTGAATTGAGTGATAGTTTACATGGGAGAACATCGATTTTACACTCATCATTTTCATTGCAGTGATTACAAACTCCTCTGGGCATCATCATTCAACAGTATTTGCTTCTATTCCCTCTGTCTTTTTTTTACCGGGGGTGGGGAGGGGTGAGTGTATACAAAAACACTCAGGAATATTTAATTAAACAACCAAAGGACACATTCTGCAAGCCTGCCTCCTGGCCGCCAGCACACAGCCTTTCTCTTTCCTTGAGTCTGGAGTCCTCCGCTGTTTATTTCTCCATGTCTTCATCTCTGTCTCCATCTCTGGTGTTGCTGCTTCTCTGGATGTTGTTGTTGTTAAGTTCCTTCGAGTCGGTTTTGACCCATAGTGACCCTGTATGGGGTTTCTCAGGCTGTAAATCTTTACGGGAGCAGAAAGCCTCATCATTCTCCCATGGAGCGGCTGGTAGTTTCAAACTGCTAACCTTAAGGTTCGCAGCCTGATTCGTATCCACTAAGCTACCAGAGCTCCTTGCTTCTCTGGGTAGGATTCCACATTATGCTCATGCTCTTCTCCCTTGATGGTCCTAGCGTCCTCTGTTCCTGGACTGTAAGATTAGCTAGTCCCCCCTTTTTGTTATAGAACTTCTACCTTTACTGTTGTGACAGTCTCAATTAGTTATGATAACAATTAGTCATGATTGAATCATAAGAATCTTATCCCCATATCTTTTCACCCAGACCTGTCTAGACAAGATGAGAACTAGTCAGTGGGGATTCTACCTTCCCCCCTCCTACACACACACACTCTGACACTAAACTCCTTCTTAAAAACTTGTAAGCCAGTCAGTTCGTGTCTTTATAGCACCATCCCTCCCCCTCGCCCCAGTTTTAGGTAGCCAGAGTCTAGGTTGCCTGTCCCTATCAGCCCTGTATATATCGGAGATAGGATTGATACTTGATTTGAATACTCCCTCCTTTTCAGTTGGTATTTTGATATACTACATCCATAAGTATAGGGCAAGTTCATCAAATTATAGCAATTTACACTTGTTTCCTTTATCAAAAACTTTATTTTTTTAATTCTTCCTCTGGTTTAATTTTTTATGCTGTTTTCCTCTGGGGTGGGCTCCAGATCTCCTGATAAGTGCCTTCAGATTCCTACATTTTTCTATCATAATTTAGGGCTCTTAACTGGTCATTTGTTCCTGGGTTTGATATACACTTTTCCCCCCAGTACATATTCTGTTATAATAATTGTATTTGTGAGCTAACCATTATGCTGGTTCTATGTGATATTATGATTAGTTCCTTGGTCACATCAGATCAGCTCTATTCTTCTCTGTACATGTCTGCTTTTCATGAAAATCCTCTGTTCTGTCATTTCTTTTACTAGACCCCCCTGGAAGATCAGGTCATTTCCTGCATTCTTCGTGGTTGATCTGTTCTTAGTCCCTTTTCCCTGTTCTAACTGCATAACATTCCCCCCAGAGGGTGAGGAAACCCTGATGCTTCAAGACCATGACTCACTCTAAGCTGCTTGTTGCGGAAAAGGGGTGTTGTTGTGTGGCAGGATTTCCACTACCTCCTATCTATAAATTAGGGTTGCCACAGATTCACGTCGGAGATATTGCTTGTTAATGCCCAAGGTGCTAGGAAAGAATACAGGAAATAGTTATGCAGGCTGTCATTGGAAGATTTGTCCAGCCTGATCTATTGTTTTAAGGGGACAGGAACATCCCAAAAGGGATAGCAGCATTTGTCTGGGAAAAGCTTCAAGTCTTTTGTAGCAAAAGAGGTTTCTGGATTTAATATACAAGGCCAAACTTAAGCAGAAGTAATATAGTAGCTAAGAGTTCCAGCAGTGGGTTTAGCCAGGTTACAGAGGAGAGATATATATTTGTTTGTGGCCATAAATCTTAGGTGAGAACATTTCTCTGCATTTGTAGCCACTTGCTGTTTTCTAGGGTGTGCTGTACTTTGAGCTCAACTTCTCCTGTTACATTTATGTAAGTGCTGTTGGTTGTAGTAGCAATTGCACAGACCTCATACAGGGTCACTATGGGTCGGAACCGACTCAACGGCACTTAACAACAACAACAACAACACCCTGTATGGTAAGTAGCTAGTCAAGGGTTATTCTATGATCTGTGACCATATTGGTCAATGAGTCTAAAGATTTCGAATACTCTCTTGGTTCCTTCACCATTGATGAAACATTTTGGATAGATACATGGTTATTCATAACCCAGTATGCAATGGACCTGACAGCCACTACAGCGGTTATGCCCAGGATTAGGAAAATGAGAAGTTACCATTTACCTCTTTGTCAAGGTATATTGGTGATAGTCAGGGAAGAGGCAGGTTTTAGATCTTACACTATTTAGAATTTCCTGGATATAGGGGTCTCAAATCCTAAAGTACAGGTTCCCCACACTTGGGTTGTATTTAAACATGAGAGTGCTTTTATTCTATTGTTCATACCTTGGCAGAGAAAACATAATCTCTCTTCCAAACACAAGGAGTGGAATTTTCCCAGTTACTGGTATGGTGCTGTGGGATAAAGCACTGGACTGAAAGATTGGTTTGAACAAGTTTGGCAGGTCAAATTTACCAGTCTCTCCTTGGAAACCAAGAACAAAACTAGAGTGCATAGGAAGTGAGATAGTAAAATATTCTGAGTGGTTTTGATATGTACACCTCAGGTGGTGGTGGCCATCCACTAGGGAGCTCTACTTTCATGATAATGTTGTAGAGTTAAAGACCCTGTAACCAATTATACCAAGAATCATACCTTGATCCTGTTCTGCATCCATTTCTTATGTAATTTTATGTATGTATGTTGTTGTTAAGTGCCATAGAGTCAGTTCCGACCCATAGCGACCCTGTACAAGGTTTCCGAGGCTGTAAATCTTTACGGGAGCAGAACACCTCATCTTTCTCTGGCGGAGCGGCTGGTAGTTTCGAACTGCTGGCCTTAAGGTTCGCAGCCCAATTCATAACCACTACGCTACCAGAGCTCCTTTTATGTATATGAGGAGTTATTTTTCCTAAAGCACAAAAAGTGGTGTTGAAAGTCTTTAGTTTGGACTCAATTGAAATCCACCATGTAAATAAAATTGGTTGAAAACATCCATAGTCCTTGGATGAGTTTCTGGATTTGGGGATTATTTGGAAGATCGTTATCTCAGAGTCCTTGAGTGCTTTAGTAAAAAGAGGAAGCTTCTTTTATTCATTTTCCCACAATGGATGCCCCCGAAACTGAGACTTTCTTTTTCATCCATGAGGGGCAGTTTTCCTATGCATATCCAGCAGTTTGTTTGTTGTTGTTGTTAAGTGCTCTCAAGTTGATTCCGACAAACAGTGACCCTGTATAGGGTTTCCAAAGAGCAACTGGTGAGCTTGAACCACCGACGTTGCAGTTCAAATGACTTTACAGTCTAACGCATTAGCCCACAATGCCACACCAGGACTCCTGTTAGGTTCCCTCATTTTCATAGGAGTGACAGGATTTATGAAGAGAGAGAACTGCTAGACGTTTCTAAGACTAAATAAATGGCTCCTGTGTCCTCTAAAAATAGAATAAAGTTACTGGTCATGTTCACTATGGCCTGGAGCTCCTCATGAGAGGTCTTCATAATGTGTATAGGAGCCATGCTGTCCGTCCATGGGCTCCATCAGTTCTCAGGTTCTTCAGTGGTCAACAGGGTCTCATGACTTTCATGGTGCTCTCTGGGGACAGCTATATAGTCACACATCCATTGCCCAGATTTATTGCATTATAGACATGGTATTTTGGGAGCAGTTACTTTTGCACAGGGGTTTGGTATTCCTGGGAATTATGCCCAGACTTTCCACAGCAGATGTGATTGTTGTCCATTTTCTTGCCTAGGTTCTGAGCTGTTAAGGCTGTTGTGAGAAGTTTAAGCTTTTTGGTAGTTCCTCCCTGTCACCTCCATTTCCTAATTGCCGTAGACAGTGGTGGCTACTTCTAGCAGTTGAGATGGGAGAGTTTGGGGGCCTAATGATAGTTTTGTAATTTTCTGTGGATGTCAGCTGACTGGTTGATAAAGCAGTATATGTAACTATATAGCTTCGGATGAACTGGGATCTAGATTAGTACACCTACTGACAGCCTCAATTAGGCATCCTCTAAGGAGGGCTTGGTTTTCATTTTTCCCTTGAATGACTTCTATTAATTTTGATAAATTGACAGGCTTAATCTGGATCTGTTTCATTCCTTTAAGGAAGCAGAATATCATGTGGTTCCTTGTAGCTATTCCTGTTTGTCCCTGTTGGTAATTCCATAGAAGATCTGCACTAGGGACTGTCATGTTCCCAACTGGTATTGTCTGTTGGTGAACATGTAAATTATCTCTGTATGCTTGGGCAGCTGCACAAATTCAATTTTTCTTGTCCACCATACAGCACCTATAGAGGACCACTAGGATGTTTTTCCAGGTGAGTTCAAAAATCAAAGCCAATTCAATAAACTTAGTGGAATTATCTAAAAGCTTCCTAGCTTCTCCTTCCATTATTTTAAATCTGCAATAGAGAATGGTACATGAATCCTGACAAGTTGCCCACCAGCCCCTGAAACCTCTTGCAAAGAAAGAAATTGGAAAGAGATGAATATTCTGGAGGAGGGGCACTGGAGCTTGATTTTGGCTTCTCATATTCTTCAACTTTATCTATCATTGTCAATGGCTTTTTATTTCCACACAGGAATTCTGGTGTGGTGCTGTGGGTTAATGCACTGAACTTCAAAGTCATTTGAATCACAAGGTCAGTGGTTCAAGCTCACCAGCCACTCCTCAGAAACAATATACTGGGTTGCTATGGGTTGGAACCAACTCAATGCCATTTAACAACAACAACAACATTTCTACACATCTCTTGCATTTTTCTGTGCCTTCTCTAAGGGCCAGGATGGCTTGAATATAGGGAACCTCTGACCACTTTCCTTCCCTACTACAGAATAGGTCTAATTGTAAAAGGGTTTTGTAATTTAAATTTTCATTTACTGGTCATTTCTCTTGGTCCTCCAAGGTATATTGGGGCCAAGCCACATTAGAGAAAAATATTAACTTCTTTTTTAATAGGCTGTCAAAATTAAGATTCTTCCAATTTTTAAATACATACCTCAAAGGGGAGTTTTCTGAAATAGAAGGCATTTGTCCCTTGTCACCTACAGAAAGAAAAAGAGGTTCTGGGCAGGGCATCACTTTTTTCATTACTCTTATGTGAAAAAAATTGTAGTTTCCTGGGGAGAGTCAGGGCATCCCCTGGAATGTCTCCGCCAAAATGCTAGATATCTATTTTTCTCAGGGACCAATTTGAGACCGTGGCCTCCAGCCGAAGTACCATTTTCAGGAACTCTCTGCCTTTCCAGGAGTTGATAAAGGCCATCACCAACAATGAGTGGGAACCAGTACAGCAAAATGAGATCTATTGCTCAGTGATCCCATGCCTGTTCTTATTTTGTGATATAATGTCCCAGTGAAATTCTCTACATATTAAACATTGCATAATATCCAATCATGGCTAAACTTAACCCTAAATTCAGTTTAAACTTGGAAACACAGGAAAAGATGTATTAGTAATTCCCCAAAGTCTGGGAGTAGTGATTTCCAAAACAAAGGAATCCCACAGTAGAAACTATGTGCCTAAGTGGTAGGCTGGCATCTGAGGCAGTTTCCTCTCTGAGATTGAAAGAGGCAGTGGTTTTAAAGCAACAGAGGCCAAGCAAACAGGCACATGGTCAGAAATAATAGTGACACTGATCTATGTCTTTAAGGCAGAGAGTCTCTGACTATTGTGTTTGAGATCTGGAAATGTAGTGATTATGGGTATGGGTTCCCAGGGGAAGTCACTCTCCTCATCATTCCCTTGCTTTTACATGTCTAGGTTCTGACAGGCTCCCAATTCAAGAATGAAGAGGAGTGCCAAGTGAGTTCCTGACTGCACTTTTTTACTGATTTCCTCCAGATCTCCTGATAATTGTCTCTTAATTCTTATGTTTTCCTATCATAATTTAGGGATCTTAATTGGTCATTTCTTCCTGGGTTTGATGTACTTTTCCCCCATTACATGAGTCTGTTATAATTGTATTCACAAGTTTACCATAATGCTGACTTTATATGGTATTATGATTAGTTCCTTGGTCACATCAGATCAGTTCTATTCTTTCCTGTGCATGACTGACTTTGTTGAAAATCCTCTGTTCTTTCTTTCCTTTTACTAGACTCTGGTTGTTTTCTATGGTTAGCCTCCTTTCCCTCTTCTAACTACTTAACACCAAGCATGATGTCCTTCCCTGGGGATTGGTCCCTCCTGATCACATGTCCAAAGTATGAGAAATGAAGTCTGGCCATTCAGGTTTCTGAGGAGCCTTCTGATTATAATTCTTCTAACACAGATTTGTTTGCTCTTCTGTCAGTCCATAGTACTTTTAGTATTCTCTCATTACATTATACATTTATTGTTTGAAGTCTCCTTACTTACTTTATTTAAAAATTGCTTTTCCTGGGAATAAGAACACTAGTGAAGTACACATATATTAGAATAATCCACCATTTGAGATAAGGGCAGCATTTACCCAAGGACAAAGTTCATAAGGATTAGGTAAAAGGAGGAATGGACACAGGAAGCACAGGAGGAAATACAATAAGTTATGTTGTATTGGGGGTATTACAATCTATGACATGAAATAAAATATATATGTATTGATGAATGGAAAACTGATATGTTCTGTAACCTTCATCCAATTCACAATAAAAAGTTAACTATTTCCCTTCTCTCCCTTTATTTTCTCTTCCTCATTTCCTCCTTTGCTTTCTTCCTCATTTTCTGTTCTTATCCATCTTTCCTAATTTAAAAATCATATAGAAGACTCATATATACCTATGCTTAGCATCTCTCAGACACTGTTCCAAGCCTAATCATATACATTTTTTTTTTGTTTTCACAACTACATTCTTAAATAGAAATGATTATTTTTACTCATTTTGAAGACCTTGAATCTGTGATAGTTAAGGTTTTGTATCAATTTGACTGGGCCAGCACTCTCAGTTGTTTGGCCGTTAACATGTAGTAATTGTTATGAGCAGCCAATCATTTGAAAGGAACCTCCTAGGGGATAAGGCCTGATTCTAATGTACTGGATACTCAGGCAAATTTTTCTTCCTTTTTTATGATGGGTCTGGATTTTGCACCTGGCTTGTCATCCAGCCTCAGGTTTCTATGGACTTGAGCCAGTGGACTCTCATTGCCTGATGATTGATGCTAGAAGTTATCAACTGTCAGTCATCTATCTGTCAGACTTGCCTGTCTGCACCCTGATCTGTTGATCTTTGTTTATCAGAATGATAGCTAAGTGAGTCAGAAGACTTCAGCCTGACATCTAACTTGTCCAACTCTACAACTGTGTGTCAAAAAGCACTTGTCAGTTTATAGTAGTTTGTGTGTTGATGTGATTCTGCTTAAATGCCAGGGTGGGCAGGTTTCAGCTGAACTTTCTGATTAAGGCAGAGTAGGCAGAAGGAGAGACAGACAACTTCCGAATATTAATCACTGAAAACCTTATGTATAGCAGTGGAACATTGTCAGACAGTACCAAAATATTAAATATTGAAACATGATGAAAAGCACTAGAATATTGTCAGATAAAGTGCCAGGAAATAAGCCACTCAGATTGGAAGGCACTCACAATATAACTGAGGAAGAGCTGCCTCCTCAAAGTAGAATTGACTAGGATGACACACATAGAGTAAAGCCTTTGAGACCTTTATTTGCTGATGGGGCACAACTCAAATGAGGAGAAACAACTATAAACATTTATTAATAATCAGAAAAAGGACTATATGAAGTATAAATATAGGAAAATTAGAAATTGTCAAAAATGAAATGGAATAATGCATAAACAACAGTAATGTAGGCTTAGTGAGTTACAATGCACTAGTATTGGTCATTTGAATCTAACAATCACATGATATATTATGCTGGGAATGACAGCTTAAAGAGGAAAGGTGCTGCATTTATCATCAAAAAGAACATTTCAAGTTCTATCTTGAAGTACAATGCTGTCTGTGATAGGATAATATCCATACACCTACAAGGAAAACAGCTCTGGTAGCATAGTGGTTACAAATTGGGCTGTGAACCTTAAGGTCAGCAGTTTGAAACCACCAGCTGTTCTGTGGGAGAAAGATGAAACCCGTAAAGATTTACAGCCTTGGAAACCCTGTACAGGGTCGCTATGACTTGAAACTGACATAACAATAACAACAACAACAACAAGGAAGACAAGTTAATACAGCTATTACTCAAGTTTATACACCAGACAGTAATGAAGAAATTGAAGAATTCAATGAACATCTTCAGTCTGAAATTGATCAAACTTGTAGTTAAGTTGTAA
>NW_006408529.1:3294322-3303676 GCF_000296735.1 Chrysochloris asiatica
TCCAACAGCACCATATTTTGAAATTCTCTCACATATTGCTTCTTTCATATTTCTGACATTTTCCTGATTGGTTGCCAATATTTATGTTAACACCCTTCCCTTTTTTCTTTATTACTGTCATATATTTTGTTGTTGTTAGGTACCATCGAGTGGATACTGACTCATAGTGATCCTATGCACAACAGAACGAAACACTGCCAAGTTCTGTGCCAACCTCACAGTTATTGCTATACTTGAGCCCACTGCTGCTGGTACTGTGCTAATCCATCTCATTGAGGGTCTTCCTCTTTTTCTCTGAGCCTCCAGTTTACCAAACATGATATCCTTCTCCAGGGACTGTTCCCTCTTGACAATATGTTTGAAGTATGAGGGACAAAGTCTGGCCATCCTGGCTTCCAAGCATTCTGGCTGTATTTTCAGCACAGATCTATTTGTCCTTTTTGCAGTCCATGGTACATTCAATATTTTCCTCCGACACCGTAACTCCAATCAATTCTTCTACGGTCTTCCTTATTCACTGTCAAAACTTCACATACATATGAGGCTACTGAAAATACTTTGGATTGGTACACATAAGTCCTCAAACTGAAATCTTTGCTCTTGGACACTTTAAAGAGGTCTTGTGCAGCAGACTTGCCTAATGCAATACATCATTTGATTTCTTGACTGCTGCTTCCATTGGTGTTGATGGTTGAGCTTAGCAAAATGAAGTCTTTATCAACTTCAGTCTTTTTTCCATCTATATGGACCTGGTTTATTTGTCCAGTTGTGAGGTTTTTGTTTTCTTTTCATTGAGGTGCAGCCCATATCAAAGGCTGTGGTCTTAGATCTTCATCAGTAGTATTTTAAGTCCTCTTCACTTTCAGCAAGCAAGGTTGTATCATCTGCATATCAGAGGTCTTTAATGACACTTCCTTCCAATCCTGATCCATGTTTTTCTTCATAATCCAATTTCTCAAATTATTTGTTCAGCATGCACACTGAATAAGTGGAAAAATAAAATTCTGGTGCACACTTTTCCTAATTTTAAACCATTCAGTGTTTCATTGTTCTGTTCAAACAACTACATCTTGATTTATGTATAGGTTCCTCATATGTACAATTAAGTGTTCCAGAATACTCTCTCTCCACAATGTTTTCCATAGTTTGTCATGATCACAGAACTAAACGTCTTTGCATAGTCAACAAAGCACAGGTAAACCTCTTTCTGGTATTCTCTGATATCAGCTATGATATCCCTTATTGCATGTCCTTGCCTGAATCTGGCTTGAAATTCTGGATATTGCTCTGGCAATGTTTTGTTGCAGAAGTTTTTGTATTACCTTTAGCAGAATTTTACTTGGAGGCGATATTTATGATATTGTCTTGTTGATTTCCACATTCCAACAGGCCATGTCTCTTTAAATGGACACAGATATGAATCTTCTCCAGTCAGTTGACCAGATAGTTGTCTTCCAAATGTCTTGGCATAAATGAGTGAGCAGGGCTGCATCAGTTTTTTGGAAGAATTCAATTTGCATTCCATCAATTCTCATTACTTTGTTCTTTGTCAATTCCTTCAATACAACTTGGAATTGTTCTTGAAGTATCATTGGTTCTGATCATATACTATCTGTTGAAATGGTCAATTATCAACCATTTCTTTTTATTGCAGTGACTCTGTGTATTCCTTCCATCTTCTTTTGATGCTTTCCACATCATTCAAAATTTTGCCCATAGATTCCTTTAATAATGCAAGTTGAGGCTTAATTTTCTCTTCAGTTCCCTCAGCTTGAGAAATTATGATAGTGTTTTTCCTTTTGGTTTTCTAACTCAAAGTCTTTGTACATCCTGTTATATTATTTGACTTTGTATTCTCAAGTTGGCCTTTGACATTTTCTTCTCAGCTCTTTTACTTCCTTATTTCTTCCATTTACTTTAGCACCTTTATACTGAAGAGCAAGTTTCAGAGTCTCTTATGACACCCATTTTGGTCTTTTCCTTCTTTCTTATCTTCTTAATGAGCTTTTACTTTCTTCCTGTATGACATTCTTGATGTCATCCCACAAGTTTTCTCATCTTCGGTTTAATGCATCAAATTTGTTCTTCTGATGATCTGTAAATTCAGGTGGCATATGTTCAAGGTCTTATTTTGGCTCTAGTGAACTTGTTTCAATTTTCTTCAGTTTTAGCCTAAACTTGAATATGAGCAATTGATAATGTTTTCCTCAGTCTGCCCCTGGCGTTGTTTTGGCTGGTGATATGGAGCTTTTAAACCATCTCTTTCCAGATGTAGTCAATTTTATTTCTGTGTATTCCTTCTGGTGCGGTCCATGTGTATAGTCTTCTTTTATGTTATTTAAAAAGGTATTTGTAATGAAGTAGTCATTGGTCTTGCAAAATTCTATCAGGCAATCTCCAGCACCGTTTCTATCATCAAAGCTGTATCTTCCAACTACTGATCCTTCCTCTTTGTCTCCAACCTTTGCATTTCAATCACCAGTAATTGTCAGTACCTCTTGATTGCATGTTTGATCAATTTCATACTGAAGAAGTTGGAGAATTCTTCAAATTCATTATCACTGGCTTTAGTGGTTGGTGCATAAATTGAATAATAATGGTACTAACTGGTTTTTCCTGTAGGCATATGAATATTCTCCTATTACAGACTGTATTGTACTTCAAGACAGATCTTAATATGTCCTCTTTGATGATGAATGTGACGCCATTCATTTTCAATTTGTCATTCCCAGCATAGTAAATCATGTGATTGCGAGATTCAAAATCGCCAATGCCAGTCAATTTCAGCTCACTAATTCCTAGTATATAGAGTTTTATCCATTCAATTTCATTTTGGGCAATTTCCAATTTTCCTAGAGTCCTTTGTCCATTCCATGTTCTGATTATTAATGGCTGCTGACAGCTATTTCTCTTCATTTTGAGTTGTGCCCCACCAGCAAATGCAGGTCCCAACGGCTTTTACTCCATTTGCATCATTATGGTCAACTCTACTTTGAGGAGGCAGCTCTTCCCCTGTGTTATTTTGAGTTCCTTCCAACTGGAAGGACTCATCTTCTGGCACTATATCTGACAATATTCTGATGCTCTTCATCATGTATCAGTAATCAATATTTTGGTGCTGACAATGTTCCTCTGCTATCCACAAGGTTCTTAGTGACTAAATATTCAAAAGCAGTCTGTTTCTCCTTCTTCCCAATCTATCTTTATCTGGAAGCTCAACTGAAACCTGTCCACCATGGGTGACCCTACTGGCATTTAAAATACTGGTGGCATAGCTTCCAGAATCTCAGCAACATGCAATCACAGAAACATGCAAAATACCACAGTACTACAAAGTTATAGATGATTGGTGGTTATATTGCTTAGGTGTCCTACTTGCTTTGTAATTAAGCACCCAAATGCTAACCTTATGTCATCGGTTTGAACCTACCAGTTACTCTTAGGGGAAAAGATGTAGCATTCTGCTTTTATAAAAATTACAAACTCTGGAGCAGCTTCACTTTGCCCTGTTTGGTTACTATGAGTTGAAATCCATGGCAACTAGCTTACCTAATGGGTTTACTATATCTCTTCCCAATTTTTATTTTTCAGAGTCCTAGTTCAGTAGTTCTCGTACCACACTGTTGTCACTCCTTTCTCTAAATGTTACCCTTATTTAAATGCCCACCCTTTACCCTTCTACCAACAACTATGAAGTCCGTTGTGGCACTGTGGGATAATGCAGTAGAACACAAGTTTGATTTGAACCACAAGGTCAACAGTTCAAACTCACCATCTACTCCTAGGAAAACCTATACAGGGTCACTATGAGTCAGAACTGACTCGACAGCACTTAACAGCAACAATAACATGGAGCCCTGGTGTGGCATAGTACAATAAGCACTGAACTGCCAACTGAAAAGTTGGCAGTTCAAACCCACCAGCTGCTCCTCAGAAACCCTATCAAGGTTGGCTATGGACTGACAAAACAACACTTAACAAAAATAACAACTGTGTTCTTTTTTAAAAGTACATATCAAACAGAGTTCATAAGCTATTTCAGATAAGAAAGCTTTGCTTAGGTAAACTATTGTGGAAAGGACTGTAAAGTGTGGAAGTGATGAAACAGATGAATGTGAAATACCTTGCCATTATTTAGGGAAGAAAAGATAAAGGAACTGAAAGAGAAAGTGGGCTATCATGAAAATCATGTAGAGGAATATGTATAAAATCTAATTCTTAGTGCTTGCCAGTGATATGGCCTTTGAAAAATCACTACTGGTTTTTAAGATTTAGTTCTTTCATTCCTAAGGTGAAGGTTGAAGTGTCTATCCTATGTATTGTTGAAAGCATTTGAGGAAATATTTGTTCCAAATTTGATTCATAGGAAATGTTCCATAAATTGTAGCCATTTTTACAATCAAGATTTGTGCAATTAGGTTGAAAAAGGAGATCAAGGAAATGAGGGACAGAAGAAAAAAGAACTCCAAGATGTTAAGCTTGAATGATTAGTATAACAGGGATACTCCTTGAATTATTTCTGGCTTTCTAGATGTCTAGTTTGCCCTTAACTTGACATAATATGGGGGGATTTTTGTTCTCATTTGGAAACATTTGCCATCCTTAAAAAGATATATTCCCAACTATACTCATGTATCATTTTTCAGCTAACTGTGCTTTTTATGAGTTTCTTTGTGCAGGGACATGGGGAAAAGGGGACAGTGACTGGTAGAAGGAAAAAGAGGCAATCAAAATGAAATTCATTGCTGTCGAGTTGATTGAGACTCATAAGAACCCTATAGGACAGAGTAAAACTGTCCCATGGGGCTTCCAAGACTGTATATCTATACTGAAGCAGACTGTCATATCTTTTTCCTGCAAAAGATACAAAGGAAGACAAAAAAAGTGGGAAGAAAAAAGAAGGAAGTGGAAGGTGGTAGAAACAAGGGATTACATGGCATCATTTTTTGATTCATAGCTTACACTTTTCCTAGGTTTGCTCTAGGGTACTTTCAAATAGTGTACAGATTTCCTGCTGATTATTGACTCTGCTTTACAATACCTCTATTTTGTAACAGTTTGTTTTCTAAAGTTAAGTAACTAAGTTACAGAAATTTTTTTTTTATAAAGTGTTCATTCTTCAGAAGACATTGATTTCTATTATGTTCAGTCCACACATTCTTCCATCAAGGATTTCTTTTTACTATTCAAGTTCAAGTCTATAGACATTTTATCCTAAAATAAATTATTCTTGCTGATAGGAGTGACTTTTACCAATATGATATGGATAAAGTTTTCTATTATAAGCAATTACTATGCTGAAAATTATAATTTTTCCAGTCACTGTATTTCTAGCTCAGAGTAATTTATCATTTTCAAATTTCTGTACTGCATCTCATTGTCAATTTCTAAAACTATTAGATGGACCAATAAAAAGCACATACTTTTATATGGTAAGAATTTGATGCCATACTGATTTCTGCTATTCCTCCTCCCATCTCTTCGTATTCTTTCTCTAAATATTATGACGGAATACCTTATATCCTCTTCCACTCTTTCATTTTCCAAGCATCTGAAATTAAAGTTACATAAGTGTCTTTTCATTCTTCAATTTATTTATTGGAACTTTAAAAAATATGAGTTTGGAAATTTTTACAGAGCCTGCTTAATTTTTCTATTTCCTTCCAGGGTTAAATGGACTGATATGACAAACAATTTAATTGTTTTCATTTGGTACTTGATTGCTGTCCTTGTGTGGCACTATAGGATAAGCACGGGGCTGAAAGGTAGACCTGAACCATAAGATCGACTGTTCAAACTCACCAGCTACTCCTTGGAAACTCTATACAGACTGGCTATGAGTTGGAACTGACTTGAACAACAACAAATTCATCACTAGAGGGAGAGAGGTGGCTCAATACAATAAGCACTGGACTGCATAAACAAGATTTTTGGGAGAATGACGAGATTTTTCTGTCCCCACATAAATTTAAGGCCTCAGAAACCCAAACAGTCAGAACTATGAGTCAGACCAACTTGATGACACTTAACAACAATTCAGCACTGGAAGGAGTCCTGATACTGTAGCTGGATTGTTAGCTGCAAGGTCAATAGTTCGAATCTACCAACCATTCCATGGGAGAAAGATGAAGCTTTCTGTTTCCATACAGATTTATAGCCTCGGAAACCATATACAGAGTCACTATGAGTTGGGATGGACTCAGTGCTACACAACCATCACCACCGCCATTCAGTCCCCAAATTTGGAAGACACCTACCTGACTAACCAATATTTGTGCTCATTCCAAAGTAAGGTAATCCAATGGAATGTGGAAATCATTGAACAATATTATTAGTATCATATGCAAATAAAAGTATGTGCACCTAATTAAAAAATAAATGTAGGTGAGTTTTCAAGATGGTGGTGGCTGGGTAGCTGACCAAAAGGCAGGGATGAAGACACCTATGAAGCAAATGAAACTAGGAATCACCCTCGCCCCCTCCTGGCTATACCGGGAGCCCAACAGAAGTGTTTCGTTTTTTTCTTTTTTTTTAATAACAAGTAAACCATACAGATTGCCATCACAGGATGGAGATCTACATCATCCACCATGAGTGGAAATTTTATGAACCCCACAGACCAGGCATGAAAGGAAGCCCAGAGAAGAGAATCAAAAAAAGAACAACAAAAAAAAACATAGGATGTTACGAGCTTGGTTTTAAAGATGAAGGATCCCAAACAGATTATTTGTGACAGGAGAAATTAGATGAAATGGAGTTTAATCCAGTGCAACAGCCAAAGTTAAATGAATAGATTCTGAAAAACAAGTGTAAAAAACTGCAGAAAACCTTTGAATGTATTCTAGGACTCTATGAAAAAGAGAATCCAGATATTTACAAACAATTTTAAAACTCAGAGTAGAATATGAACAGAAGAGGATTCAACTTAGCCAATATTTTGATGCTGTTAACAATGCTCAACTTGTGGAAGTTGAGAGTATTTCTTTGCCAGATATGCCCCATGCTCCTCCCAACATCATGCTTGATCCAAGACATTCCACTTCCTGGTGCTCAGCCATCCTCCATCCTTAAGAAGACTTCAGTTTATGGACTACCAACTCGGGCAGTTTCTATACTTCTTCTTTTGGGACATGGTGTTCCACATTTGTCCCCTGGTAGAAAGCCTACTGGTCCTCCCCCTTGTCCACTTCTTCCTCAAATCTTACATGTGTATGGCCATAAAGTGGACTTTGCCCTAGATCTTCCCCCTCCTAGGCAAGATGAAGATATGTTATGCAGTCCTGAACTTGCTCAGCGAGGCCATGATGCTTATGTTTCTAGCACAGTGAAGATGATGACTATCCTGAAGACATGGCTCAAGCTAAGCATGATGATAGCACTGATGACAGACCAGATGGAGACAGTGAGGGGGATGACTTTGTGCACCGTGATGATAACAAGAGAGACAATAATGAAGAAAAGAAGTCTGAGTGTGCGATTTGCCAATATGCCTGGAAAATTAATGAAGAAAAAGAATAATACGAAGAGACTGACTCCTCTTCAAGCCATGATGCTTTGAATGGCAGGCCAGGAAATCCCTATGGAGGGACAAGAAGTAGAGGAATCCTCAGAAGATGATGATGAAGATGATGAAGATGATTTTGAAGCAGAGAAACAATCACAAAAGCAACATAAAGAGGAATCACTTTCTGATGGCACATCTACTAATTCTTCACAGCAGCAGGCTCTTCCACAGTCTGTTACTCCTTCTCAGATACAGGCACCTCCCATGCCAGGACCACCACCCTTTGGACCACTGCCTGCTCCACCTTAAAGGCCACTTGGACCACCTACAGGCCTTTCTCCTGGACCACTTCCAGGAGCTCCTCCATTCCTGAGGCCACCTGGAATATCAAGACTCCGAAGGCCTTTACCCTGACTTTTACCTCCAGGACTGACCCCCAGGTCCCCCTCCTGGCCCTCCTCCTCAGGCACCTCCTCCAAGTCTAACTTCCCCTGCACCTCCAGGTATCCCTCCACCTCGTCCTGGCATGATGTGCCCACCTTTGGTGCCTCCACTTGGACCTGCCCCACCTGGGCTTTTCCCACTGGCTCCCTTGCCAAACCCTGGGATTTTAAGTGACCCACCCAACTTGATTCAGCAACCCAAAGCAGATGATACAAGCGCAGCCACCACTGAGAAGAAAGCTACAACAACCATCAGTGCCAAGCCACAGATCACTAATCCCAAGGTGGAGATTACTCCATTTGTGCCCACTGCATTGAGAATATGTCGGGAGAGTAAAGGGGTTACAGCTACTCCCCAAAGGAAATCAGAGGATGGTTCTGCTGTGCCTCTTGCCAAAGCAGCCCCCAAATCCGGTCCCTCTGTTCCTGTTTCAGTACAAACTAAAGATTATGTGTATGAAGCATTCATGAAAGAGATGGAAGGGCTACTCTGACAGCTTTTGATTCAGAACAGCCTTCTGTTCACATCAGAGGTTCATGGAGAAAGAGGCTCTCATTAAACCTAGGTGAACGAGCTACTTCCACTGTCAGAGTATTTTCTAATTCCAGCACAGGAATATCCTAAAGCTTAGTCTTGATCAGAATTTACTGCATATAAGGAGGATGTTTCATTAAAAATAGATTGGTTATTAAAGCAGTGCTACTAACATCCATTCCCTTTCACACCATTTTCATCCTGTTTCTTTCCCTTCTCCAAATTTTTTGAGATGTGATCAGGGGAGTCTTAGTTACGTACTTGTTTGGACTCTTTGGTGTGCTATGGGCACTGGAGTAGAAATTTCTTAGAAACCATTTATCTCGCCCCATCTTGGCTTTTGTGTTTGAGTTATTTAAAATATTTTCTTGTAAATATTTTACTTGTAGTGAAATGGATCCCAATGTTATCCTATTACAAAGCAGGCTTGTGGCAAGAAAGTATACAATTCTTTGTTTAAAATTATTTCTCATTAACCTCAAAACAAAACAAAACAAAACAAAAAGCTCAACTGTAAAAGTGTATTAATACAGAACTACCAGAAACTCAAGCCAAGAAGACATGGAAATAGAGATATCATTGTTAACATCAGATGGACCTTGGTTGAAAGCAGAGAATATCAGAAAGATTTTATCTATGTTATACTGTTTCAAGATGTAGCATATGATCAAGAGCCAATGATATTTAGGGAGGAAGTCCAAGGGGGCATTGAAGGAATTGGCAAGGAACAAGGCACCAGGAATTGACAGAACACAAATTGAAATCTTTCAAGAAAGCACAAGAGGCACTCACCCATCTATGCCAAGAAATTTGAAAGACAATTATCTGGCCAAATGATTGGAAGAGATCCATATTTTTGCCCATTCCAAAGA
>NW_006408529.1:3304351-3305864 GCF_000296735.1 Chrysochloris asiatica
CTCACCACTGGACCAATAAACAATATTCTTATCAATGGAGAAAAGATTAAAGTTGTCAAGGACTTCATTCTTCTTGGATCAACTATCAACACTCATGGAATCAGCAGTCAAGAGGTCAAACGACGTATTGCATTAGGCAAATCTGCTGTACAAGACCTTTTTAAAGTGTTGAAGAGCAAAGATGTCAGCTTAAGGACTAAGGTGTGCCTGACCCAAGCTATGGTGTTTTCAATAACCTCATATGCATGTGAAAGCTGGTCAGTGAATAAGGAAGACCGGAGAAGAATTGATGCTTTTGAGTTGTGGTGTTGGAGGAGAATATTGAAAGTGCCATGGGCTGCCAAAACAGCCAATAGATCCATTTTGGAAAAAGTGCAACCAGAGTGCTCCTTAGAGGCCAAGATGGCCAAACTTCATCTCTCATACTTTGGACATATTGTCAGAAGGGAGGAGTCACTGGAGAAGGATATCATGTTTGGTAAGGTGAAGGGTCAGAGAAAAAAGAGGAAGACCCCCAATGAGATGGATTGGCCAAGTGGCAGCATGGATTTACTCCAGTGTGGCAACAATAGTGAGGTTGGCCCAGGATCGGGCAGTGTTTCATTCTGCTGTGCATAACGTCGCTCTGGGTTAGTAGCAACTCGATGGCACCTAACAACAACAATACTGTGGACCACAAGATCAGCAGTTTAAACCCACCAGTTGCTCCTTGGAAAACCTGTATAGGTTCCCTATGAGTTGAAACCAACTTACGGCACAACAACAACAACATATTGACTATTCAAAGGCTTTCAGCTGTGTGCATCATACAAGCTATGACATTGTGAAGAATGGATATTCCAGAACAATTGATTATGCTCATGAGAAACATAATACATATACCAAGAGGTAGTCATTTGAACAGAAAAAAAGGGGTAGTGAAAAAGGGGATAGTCCCCTTTTGAACAGAAAAAAGGGGAAAGATGTGTTCCAGGGCTGTATTCTTTCAGCATACTTATTCAATCTCTGTGATGAGAAAATAATTCAAGGAGCTGGATTATATGAAGAAGAGCATGGCATCAGGATTGGGGGAAAACTCAATAACAACCTGTAATATGCAGATGATACAACCTTGTTTACTGAAAATGAAGAGGACTTAAAATGCTTACTGATGAAAATCAAAGAGCATATCATTTCGTATGTATTGCAGCTTAATATAAAGAAAACAAAAATCCTCACAACTAGACCAATAGATAAATAACATCATGATAAATGGAGAGAAGATTGAAGTTGTCAAGGCCTTCATTTTGCTTGGATCTAAAGCAAACACTCACAGAAACAGCGGTCAAGAAATGGAACTATTGTATAGGGCAAATCTGCTATACACAAGACCTGTTTAAAATGTTCAGGAGCAAATATATCAGAGTAAGATGCATCTGATCCAAGCCATAATCTTTTCAGTAGGCTCATATGCAAGACTGTAGAAGAATTGATGCATTTGAGTTATGGTGTTGGAGAAGGGTTTGAAGGTACC
>NW_006408529.1:3307998-3353202 GCF_000296735.1 Chrysochloris asiatica
AAAACAAACTTTTTTATTAAAAATATTATATATAAACTCATTGGATGTAATTGTTTTTGTTAAGTGCTAGTGAGTAGTTCTGACTCATAGTGACTCTGTATAGGGTTTCCAAGGAGTGGCTGGTGAATTTGAGCTGCCAAACTTGTGGTTCAAACAGACCTTGATATCGAGTGCTTATCCTATGGTGCCACACCAGGACTCCATTGTATGTAACTGATGTTGTTGCTAAGTGTGGTAGAGTCAGTTCCGACCCATAGAAACCCCGTATAGGGCTTCCAAGGAGCACTTGGTAAGCCTGAACCATCAACCTTGTGGTTCAAACCAACTTTGCAGTCCAGGGCATTAACCCACAGTACCATACCAGGATATTCCAAATATTTTGAAATAGACATTTCAAATAGACATTTCAAAATTTATGAGTAAGTTTCACTACCTTTGGACATTAAAAAAGATATTATTTTGATGATTAATAATAATAATACGGAACTCTGGTAGCGTAGTGGTTATGAATCGGGCTGCGAACCTTAAGGTCAGCAGTTCAAAACTACCAGCCGCTCCGCAAGAGCTAGATAAGGCTTTCTGCTCCCGTAAAGATTTACAGCCTCGGAAACCCTGTACAGAGTCACTATAGGTCAGAACCGACTGACTTGATGACACTTAACAACAACAACAACAATAATAATTAGCACTTATTTAACATTTAATGTAAATCAGAATAGGAGTCCTAATGAAGTAGTGGTTAAGTGCCCAACTGCTAACTAAAAGGTTTGAACCCATCTGTGGGATAAAGATGGTTTCCATAATAATTTACATCCTTGAAAACTATATAAGGTAGTTCTACTCAATCCTATAGGGTTGCTGTGAGTCAGAATCAACTTGGTGGCAATGGATTTTGTTTGCTTTTATTGTACCAGGGACCATTCTAAGCATTTTAATGTGTCAACTCCTCTAATCCTCACAGTGTTTCTATTAAGTAGGTATTTTATTATTCTCATTTTCAGAAAACTGAAAATGTGAGGTCAAGTGACTTTTCCAAGGTAAGTGGCAGAGCAAAGTTTTGAAAACAGAGAATCTGATTTAAGAGCCAATGTGGTGCTATAGGAGAAGCAGAGGACTGCTAACCAAAAGGTTAGAGGTTCAAACCCAGTAGTCACTCCTCAGAAACCCTACACAGGTTGTTGTGAGTCAGAACCACCTCGATGACTCTTAACAATAATAAGAACATTCACAGCAATGCCTCAATTTTGATAGTTTGAGCTAGTCTCTATTCTACTCATTCAGTGCTATTATTTTAACATGTTAACGGTGTACAGTATGTGGCTTTTAGAAATCTATTTTAAAGTCATTTCATTTGTTCATTCACTTGCACATATATTTATTGAGCAGCAGTTATTGAATCTGCGGTTAGTGCTAGAGATACTGTTCATTTTGGTTACTGCTGACGATGTTGTGAGCAATTTCAGATGTGGCTCCACAATCTGGTGCAAAAGAAGTGAGAATTAAGGAAATGTGGGAGAGTGCAATAAATGGTGTGGTGGCAGAAAAACCAGAACATCACTGAGGGCCTTGAAAGACATTAAATAGAGGGCACTTTACCCTATGTTCAGTTGGAAGTCACCAAGAAGTATTGAGGAAAGTGACCGAATCCAATATGCTTTTCAGAAAGGTAAAATTTGCTCTCTGTGAGAAAGATATCTTAGAAGGAAGACTGGGGGTTAGGAGGACAGATATGGTAATCAACTAGACAGGAGACATGGGTGACCTTTACTTAATGAATAGCAATGAAGACGTAGACAAGAGGATACATTCAAGAGTAAGCAGAGCCAGAATAACTTAAAGTTTGTATGTGATCAGTTAAGGAGTAAGCAAAAACTACAGATTAGACCTTAAAACACTGGATAAATGGAAGTGTCATTTACTAAACTAGGGAGCACTATACTTTAAATGACTGAATTGGTCATTGAGGCTCATAAATGAGCAATCCGGGTGGTTGAAGAGATAATGCAATGCAATATATATTTCTGCAATGCTTCCCAAAGAAAATAAGAAAATATGAATATCCTTTCTAGGTAATTACAATTTTTCAATTTATTAGATTTCTATTTAAATGTCTTCTTGGTTTCAATATTTTAGTTGCAGTTTCCTGACATTAAATCTTTACCACAGTGACCAAAATATTAAAACCAAGAAGACATTCACATGCTCAATAAGTACAGTATGGAGGCAACTAATAAGAGCAACAGGACTGAAAAATAGAGGAATAGAGAAATCTTGTAGCAGCCTCCTCTTGTAGGAGATATATAGTAAAACACCAAGCTAGACTAGGAATGTCTGGCCAAAAAGAAGGAATATGAATTGAGAAAAGCAAGACTGCTTTGTTGTTGTTGAGTCGAGTGCAACCCACAGTTGACCCTGTATAGGGTTTCCAAGGAGCAGTTGGTGAGCTTGAACCACCGACCTTGCAGTTTAAACAACTTTACAGACTGACACATTAGCTCTCAGCACCACACCAGGACTCCTTTAAAGTCTTTCAAATAGCAATAATAATTATGAAACAGTTAACTTCCCGAGGCTAACCTTGTAACTGTAGCCCACTTGTTTGTCTTCTTCTGGTCCACACTACCCCACCCTGTCCATTCTGTCCAAAGATGCTCACATTTTAGCCCTGACCACATTTCCTATCTTCCTTATGGTTTACCCCAGTCAAGTATCTCCACTTCAATAATTAAGTAGGACATTACTTTAGGGATAATAATTCACACTAGGATGCTTAATTCTCTCAATGAAATTTCCTTAACTGGAAAAACAAAACAAAAAACACACCAATAAAATAAAAATAAAACAAAGAAAGGGAGAATTTGGGAAAATTTAAAAAAACAAAAAAGCTGACCTTGCTTTGAGGGTGAATTCATACTAGCTTTTCAAAGAGGGTTACAAAGTGAAACTAATTCTAGCTGGATAAATTTTTGCTACATGGATTTGAATGTTTGCCTTCCCTTGCTTTCCCTCTCACTTCCAAGTAGATTGCCAGGTCTCTGTGCCAGGGAAGGTTTGTGCAGAAGAGGGATAGCTTGTAGTCAACCTTTCCTCCTGGTCTTGGTTTTCAAGAACCTTGAGCTCCTTAAGGGATTCATATACCATTGTAAAAGACAGAGTCTAGTGTGGCACTGTAGGGCCAGCACTGGACTACTTACTTCAAGGTTGGTAGTTCAAACCTACCAACTGCTCCTTGGAAACCCTATACAAGGTCACTGTAAGTCAGAATTGACTCGATGGTACTTAACAACCACTGACGGCAGAGACATCAGTGCCTCAGAGCTAAGGGCTCTGGAAGGAAACTGCCCTAGAGTGAGTTCAGGAAGACTGGTTTTCCAGCCAATGAAAACTTCTTAAGTCCCAGGTGACACAGAAACAACAGAGTTGAATCTCAGATCTGGAACATGAACTCATGTGAATCATCTAGGGTAGACTGGTGACTAAAATAGTGTCTTCATAAGGTCATCTCAGGCTAAGTATCCCATTCCAAAAATACATAGAGGATCCTGGAACACAAGTGCACCTATAATGTCAAAGATGAAATTCCTCATAAGGCAGTCAGAAAAGAGGGCAGAGACGTATTTGTCTTCATGTAAACGTTCTTAGCAATCAGGGGTTTGTGGATTCAAACTTAGACTCATTTAAATAGAATCAACATTTACTCTTCCACCATCTACTTATTAAAGACAGCAAAAAAATACAAACTATAGCAAACTCCAAAATAAATCATTTAGGAAACATTACATGTATCATCATCTTACTCAAAGGAAAGATGACTATCTTAACAAGAGAAATACAGCTGAGTGTGATTGGTCACTTAACAGATTTTTTTAAATATTGAAAGAATGTCTAGAAATAATACTGCATGATATTTAATGCAGCATTTTAGAGAAAGCTGCTAGAAACCTCAGAAATACTATGGTAGCCTGTCATTTAAAACATCTATATACAATAATTAGTACAGTTCTGGTGGTGCAGTAGGTTAAGCATTGAGCTGCTAACCAAAAGTTTACCAATTGAAACTACCATCTGTTCTGTGGTAGAAAAAGAGGAATCTACTTCCTTAAAGATTTACAGCCTTAGACATTTTATGGAATGTTCTATTGTATTCTATGTTGTTGTTGTGAAGTGCTGTCAAGTCGATTCCAACCCATAGCGACCCTGTATAGGGTTTCCGAGGTAAAGCTGGTGAGCTTGAACCACCGACCTTGCAGTTCAATCGGCTTTGCAGTCTGGCGCATTTACCCACCCACAGCGCCACACCAGGACTCCTGTAGGGTGGCTATAAATTGGAATTCTCTCGGTATCACTGTTAGAGTGATGTCAAGTTTTATATTATTGGGTTACCTCAATATTCCTGGTGTGGTGCTGTAGGATTGTCACTGGCCACTAGTCACTAAGTCAGTAGTTCAAACTCACCAGCTGCTCCTCAGAAATTCTATATAGGGTTATTATGTGCAGGGCTATAGAAGACTAGAAATTCATGAAATATAGTATGTTGTTGTTGTTGTTAAGTACCATCAAGTTGGTTCCAACTCACAGCAATCCTGTATAAGGTTTCTGAGGAGTGACTGGTGAGTGTGAACCACCGACCATGTAGTTCAAACCAACCTAGCAGTCCTGTGCTTATCCTACAGTGCCATACTGGGACTCCAAGAAATACACTACATGAGAGGTTTATTAGAAAAAGAATACCTGAAGGAGAGATATGCCAAAGACAGCATCATCTCTCTGTGCTCATAGTCTAACATGTATTCGGTAGTGTAGTGGTTACGAATCGGGCTGCAAGCCACAAGGTCAGCAGTTCGAAACTATCAGCTATTCCATGGGAGAAGAAGCTTTCTGCTTCTGCAAAGATTTACAGCCTCGGAAACCCTATGCAGGGTTGCTATGAGTCAGAACCAACTCCACGGCACATAACAACAACAACAACAATTGTTAAGTGACATCAAATTGGTTCCAACTCATAGCAACCGTGTACAGTGTTTCCAAAGAGTATCTAGTGGGTTTGAAACATCAACCGTGTGGTTAGCAGTCCAGTGCTTATTCTATAGAGCCATACCATGTATTTATAGGGAGAATTTTTTCTACAATGGTTGTAATTTAGATTTCGACAAGGAGGTGTAGTTCTGCTCTTGTGTGTCACTTCTGTAAGTCCTTTTCCCCATGCTACGTGGGCATCTGGCATCCATGATAGAGTCTAGGATTTAAAGATTGCAGACTTCTGGGATATTTACTTGACATAACCAATTTTGTGCCTGTGCTAGTTAAGGGGGAGGCTAATGTATATCTGATGGTTAACAACACATGTTGAGTAGTTGAGTAGGGAGAGAGGGCTCACAAGAAGCCCTAGGTTCTGGACACACAGGGAAATAGATTTTGTTTCTATCTCATTTATGTCCTGCCTGCCTGACAAGTGGATAGATTCTATCTCTTGTCCATATCCTGCTCCTTTGTTCATTGTGCTTAGAGGTCTATTTTATGGTTTTATTGATCTTTTTCCAATTTCACTTTTCCACTGCCCCAGTAATTGTCTCACTAGTTTTCTTCCTGCTACTTTATGTTACCTTACTAACTCAACTGTACCTAACAAGTTTCAGATTACTCCAGTTTCTGCCTAAGCAGAATTCTAATGTATATTCCCAGGAAAAAAATAATGCATGCATGCTTTCTCAACACTGACCTCAATATATGAGGTAGCTTCAAAAAGTTTGTGGAAAAATTGAATTGAAAGATAATGGATTTTTTTCTATGACACAAAGTCTCACCATCCTGGCTTATAAGGAATATTCTGACTGTACTTTTTTCCAACACAGATTTGCTTGTTCTTTGGGCAGTCCATGGTATTTTCAATATTCTCCAAAACCATAATTCAAATGCATCAATTCTTCTCTGATCTTCCTTAATCACTGTTTAACTTTCACATGCATATCAAGTAATGGAAAGTACTATAGTTTAGGTCAGGTGCACCTTAGTCCTCAAAGTGACATCTTTGCTATTTAACTCTTTCAAGAGGTCTTTTGCAGCAGATTTGCCTAAAACAATACATCATGGTGCTATTTATTGGTCAAGTTGTAAAGATTTTCATTGTTTTTACGATAAGGTACAATCCTTTTACTACTGATCTTAAGACCTCTTCACTCTAGCAAATGAGATTGTGTCATCTGCATATTGCAGGCTATTGATGAGTCTTCCTCCAAACCTGATGACATACTTTTTTTTCATATAATCCAGCTTCTCAGATAATTTGTCCAGATTATTGCAGATTGGATAAGTATGGTAAAAATACAACAACATGACATCCTTCCTGATTATGAACCATTCAGTATCCTCTTATTCTGCTAGAAGGATGCCCTCTTGGTCTATGAACAGATTCCTCATGAGCACAATTAAGTTTTCTGGAATACCCATTCTTAGCAATGTTATCAATAGTGTTCTATGATCCACAAAGTTGAATGTCTTTGCATAGCCAATAAAGCACAAGTAAACATCTTTGTGGAATCCTGGTGTGGTTTTGTAGGAAAAACACTGGACTTCAAGGTCGGTTTGACCCACAGGGTCATCAGTTCAAATTTACCAAACCCTCCTCAGAAACCCTATACAGAGTTACTATGAGTCGGAACTGACTCAATGACTTAACAACAACAAACACCTTTTTGATTTTCTCTGCTTTCAACCAAGATCCATCTGAAGCCAGCAATGATATCTCTAGTTCCTTGTCCTCTATCAAATTTGGCTTGACTTTCTGACAGCACTCTGTTGCTGTACTGGTACAATCACTTTTTGATTGTCTTTAGCAAAATTTTATTTTATTAATGGTATTGCTCAATGATTTCCACATTCCATTAGGTCACCTTTCTTTGGAATGGGTACAAATATGGATCTTTTCCAATCAGTTAGCCAGGTAGCTCTCTTCCAAATTTCTTGGTATAAACCAATGAGTGCCTCCAGCACTCCAACACTTTGTGAAAATATTTCAATTTGCATTCCATCAATTTCTGGAGTTTTGTTTTTCCTCAATTGCCTTCAGTGCAACTTGGACTTCTTCCTTAAATACCATTGGTTCTTCATCATATAGTAACTCTAGAAATGACTGAACATCAACCCAATTCTTTTTGGTACAGTGACTAGGGATTCTGTCCACCTTTGGTTGTTGCTTCCTGGGTCATTACATACATTACATATTTTGTCCCTATTGCTATTGCTGTTAAGTGCCATTAAGTCGGTTCCAAATCATGGAGACCCTGTAGAGGGTTTCTGAGGAGTGGTTGGTGGGCTTGAACTGCTGACCTTTCCGTTAGCAGTCCAGTGCTTATCATTCAGTGCCATACCAGGACTCCAGCACAAGTCAAGGCTTGGATTTCTTCTTCAGTTCTTCTTTCATCTTGGAAAACACTGAGTGTGTTCTTCCCTTTTGGTTTGCTAACTCCAAGTCTTTGCATATTTCATTATAATACTTGACTTTAATATTATTGTTGTTAAGTGCCTTTGAGTCTCTTATGACTCATACAGGATTTCCAAGGATCAGCTGGTGAGCCTGAACTGCCAACTTTGCAGTCCAAACAGATCTTGTAATTAGGTTGCAAATAGGAAAACATTGAAAACAGTTAGCAGAATTTTCTTTTTCTGGCAGTGCTCAAGCACTGAGTTGAAGCAAATTGAGTACTAGAGAAGCTGATTCATTCCTATTTCATTGGAACAGATCAACTAAATACTAAGACAGGTAGTCTAGGCTGTGAGCATTGTATTTTTATTGAAGTTCTAGTAATGAACTAATGTGATTTTGGACCTAAAGATTATTTTTACCTGAATAAATTCTTCTGTCATTATAGGAAAAATATATATTTAATATGGTACTAAAATTTTTTGAGGATATTTTCTTGTTCACTGAAAAAAGATGAAAAAGTGAAGTGGTCTGCAGTTCTATCTAGGAGTCATGATCCATGGTAGCACTTCAGAAAAAATTAGTTTCCATTCCTTTCCATTCTGAGAATTAGAAAAGAGCCGTAACATAATTCACAAAGCATTGTCTCATGGGTTTATTGTCTCTGACATCACACAAAGACACAGTGACATAACACATAATGCAAAGAACTCAAATTTAATACCCAGGCATCATTTTCTGTCTAGTCAATATAAATTATCATCAACTCTCAATTTTAATCTTACCTCTATAAGACATTCCTTCATATTATTAACAAATTTTTGATGGATGTATCATTGTTAAACTTCACCAGAGAGACAATCTATAGGAAGTGCTATGCAATCAAAGAATATGGATGAATATGGATACTTAAGTCCTCTTTTACCACCTTAGAACACAAACACGTAAAATCCATCACACAAGTACACAGACACACATTTCTGTCAGATGTCATACTATGGTTTTCTCAAATCTTTCTTTTCCTGTAGCAAGGAGAATCTGGTCTTTCTGAGCAGTGACCTACTGACCGACAATATGACTACAGAGAAGGACTGAAGTGCCATGAATAACACTGTCCAATCTAACTCTCAAAGGCAGAAAGAAATAACACAGAACACTACCCTGACTATCTCAATTTATAGTTTTTCTGAAAACAAAAGTTGACATTTGCGTGGTTATCTTTTAGTAAATTTGGCAGAAAAAAAAAAATTCAATTCCACCTTTTCAAAAGCATTCTACATGTTTTAAAAGAAATGTTCTTGGAGACCCGTAAATGATAGGAAATACCTTTTAAGCTCTCCCTGAAACACTGTCACGTTTACCAGGTGACATTTTCTTCTACTTCACATAACTTATCTGACACAGTAGTGTATCAGCAATAAACTATAGGGGAGATAATTGGAATCAAGATAGCTAATCCACCTTTCTGCTTTAACTGTCAGAGGGAAAAAAATGAAGTCACAGCAAATACTTTTAAAAGCACAACAGTAGAATATCAATTTCCTGACTCAGCAGCCCAAATAAAAATGGCAAAACTATTCACAGAGCCTTAAGAACCTGTCACATCTGGTATTCAGTAGTATAGTGTGTTTTCATTTTGAACTTGAATGTAAGTTGTAGAGGGGGGAAATGGTATAGTAAACCCTTTGTCCCAACTTCCAAGTAAGCATATGACACACTGCATATAAGCATATTATCCAATAGGTTCTCCTGTGTTAAAGAATACAATTAGTACTTTGATCTAATAGAGCAAAAGTTCCAGGAAAGCAATTCCAAGTACAAGAAAGGCTAACACTTTCCAAATGGTACTTGGAACAAACAGTGTCACCTAGCAACAATGTTAATCAGAAAGCCAAATGTTGTTGTTGTTAAGTGCCATTAACTCATTTCCCACTCAAAGAAACCCTATACAGGGTTTCCAAGGAGTGACTGGTGGGTTTGAACCACTGACTTGTAGATTAGCAGTCCAGTGTTTATCCCTACAGCACTGTAAAATCTTAACAGAATGATAGCCATACAATCCCATCTCCCTAATGACCTGAAAAGAAGACTTTAATACATTAAACAAAAAATAAACTTGCTAATTATAGAAATGTCCCAGCTTGGAAAACAAAAACATTTTTTTTTTTTTTTTAATCTTACTTGACATACATCCTCCGGTAAGATGGTGGACTAGGTACACACTACATGGACCCACTACAATAAAGATATGAGAGACCAAATAAAAATCCTGAAACCCTGAGCTTCAGAAGAAAGGTTAGATAAGTAGAATGAGTGCTTACTGGGAGATGAAGCAGTGCAGGGATGGCAAGAGAGTGAGACAGACTGGTGAACAAATGGCTAGGTGCAGCTTGACCATCTAGAACCTTTTTGAGCAGTTTTGGTGACAGGAAGTGGCCTGGCAGAGCAGGCAACTGGAAAGGTGAGCTTTCTTCTTTTTCCTCATGCTTTTCTGGTGGCCAAAAGTGTGGATAGCTCCCATTCCCATCTACCTCCAATGCAGACCCTGGTGTTTGGGAATCTGGTCAGGCGTCACACCAGTATGAGGTGGGGTCCTGGTTATACTGCTTTGATGAGTCTTTTGTGCCTGCATTCAGGTGGGCTTGGCTTAGGATCTACAGAACCTAAAGAGCCAGTTACTTTAACCAATCACCCTTCCCTCAACTGTCCTGTGGTTCTAACAGACAGTGAAATTAGCTGCATCAGGACCTCCACAAACTACTTGCAGATTGAGTGTGCTGAATATAGATAATACTGAGGCTGATAACTAGCTAGGACCAGAAATTCAGCTGTCACATCCCTCTCACAGTTACCTCGTGACACCCTTGGTATGCAGGAGCCCCCAAGAGTTTTCTCCTTTCTGTGTCCAATAGCTGCACTACTTTTTTGTTTTTGTTTTTGGGTTTGTTTTTTCCCTTTTGTTGTTGTATTATTTTCATGTGCTTGTTCTCTTCTTCTTCTTCCTTCTTCCTTATTTCTTCTTCTTCTCTTTCCATTCCCTTAAATTTTATCCTTTCTATTGCTGCTTTTATTTTTCAATCTTTTCTTATGTTTCTCATTTCCCTTTTAAAATTTTTTCCGTTTTCATCTTTCTTTACTATTCTCTACTCTCTTTATCATTTCATCTTCCCTCGCACAGGCTTTTGTAAGGGATATGTTTATTTCTTCCTTTTATTTTCTCTGTACTAACTCCATTTTCATACTACATTCTGTTTTTTGTTTTTTTTGTTTTTTTAATTCCTGCCTGTCTTTAATTCTTTTATTCTCTTTTATTATTTTCTCTTCTCATTGTTGACTACTTGTTTATTTATTTTACTTTGCTTCCTGGTGTGTGTAAGACAGATGAAGTGGGAGTTTCTCCACTTTTCCACCCAACAGGAGACAATAACCATGTCCATCCAGCCTAACCACAACTGAACCCTCTGAAACTCCACCTGCTGGACAAGAAGCAATACCAACTCCTGTGCCACCTGATCATTGATAGGCAGCAGTCAACACTAGCTAAATCTACCCTACACTGAGGTGCATGAACAGCAAATAAACAACAGTGCACACACCTCCATTCTCTAACTACATCCACAGAAACCACTCGGTGAAAACCTAAGAACACATCAACATACAATCATCAATTAAATACAAATACAAAAACAGCAAAATGCTCCAGAGACAACAGACAATTTCAGCTAAAAAAGCACAAGAGAATTGCACAAACCAAATGACCAAAGTGCTGATCCAAAATATGTTGCTGAGGAATAAAAGGCAATGGAACAAACTGAAAAAGAATTTAAAAGAATGATATGTAGATACCTACAAAAGATTAACAGAAAGATCAAATAAGCAAGGATAACACATAAAAAAAATTAGAAGAATTCTAATTGTAGAAGAATGCTACAAGAACAAACAGACAAAATAAATGCAAATTTTGACAAGCCTGGAGCAGCTAGAAGAACAGAAGATACTTCTTGAAAGAAAGACTGACAGGAAAAACACACAACAATAACAGCAGTCCGACTGACTACTATGAGAACAAACAAGTTGCTCGCCCAGGAGACATCAAGGCAAGTGGTTGGGTCCCCTCAGGGCAAAACCCCTTCCAAGACTGAGAATCAATGGGAATACATGAGTATATATGTGTTCTGACTGGTGACCACGCTGGTCACCGTTAAGGGGAAGTGAGGGAAACACAGCAATGAAACTGAGAGCTAAGCCCTACAATGTTCAATAGACTCCTGTGAACCTGGGTGGAGACCTGGTTGGCCAGCAGTGTGGTAAGACCTGGGGATTCCTGGGCCCAGAGTCAGTGACATAGCCACAGAGGACTAAAGTGGATAGTGAAATGTCCAGCTAATAAGAAGAGAGGGCATATGCACAAGAACACCCAGACTTGTAGAAAATGCCCACTTGACCTGGCTTCAATGGTTGGAAGATCAAAACTCAACTAGAAGAAGAAAAAAAAGAGTAATCTGATATAATTTGATAGACTTGACCTACACCTATGAATACAGTAGCTCAAAAGAGGGAACAAATCTTACAGCAAAGATCATTCCCACCCCCTCGATACACAGAGTAGACAGGGATGGGCAACTTGGACATTGACTACTCAAAATTGGGGGGGGCGGGGGGTGCTACAAAGGCAAAAAGTGACTGGCTTACAAGCTTTGAAGAGGGAGCCTAGATCTAGAGGCTGTGGAGGAAGGTAGAATCTCCACTACGTAGTATTCAATCTGTCTGGGCGGGACTGATAAAAGAAGATGGGGATAACACTCACATGGTTCCATAGTTAATAACTGCTATCAGGACTGACTGAGGGTTAGAAATGTAAAGGTAGACATTTTGTAGCAAAATGAGTGGTGTGGTTGACTTTGCAGTTCAGGAGCGGAAGTCTCTGGGACCATCAAGGGAGAAAAGCAGAATGTGGGACCCTACCCAGAGAAGCAGTGACACCAGAGATAGAGACACCCAGAGAAGCAGTGACACCAGAGATAGAGACAGAGACAATGAAATGGAGAGAGGAAATGGTTGGGGACTCTAGATCCAGAGAGGGAGAGGGGCTGAGTGCTGACGACCAGGCATAGAGTGGATTGTAACCATGGCAAAGAAATGATATACGATAGATAGGATGAATGTAAAGCTAATGGTTTTCCATGTAAACTATCACATAACTCACAATACAACATTTTAATTAATAAATAAATAAATGCAAATTTTGAAAGAATACAAAACCTATAAATAGAACTATAAATTTAAGCCTAAGAATTCAGAAATGACAATACATTAAAAGGGCAAAGGAATAGATTCAAAGCAATGGAAGCCTCAAGTTTTAAGGTAAATCTCTCAATACTAGTAAGTTAAAAAACAAACCTAAAAAGAATGACAAAGTCCTAAAAGTCATGTGGGGCACTATGAAGAGGAATGACTTATGGGTGATTGCAATTCCAGAACAGGAAAAGACAATAAAAATCAGAGAAAAGAGAGTTGGAAGCCAAAGAATTGTTGGAAGAACCTTCCCTAACATCATTAAAGAAAAGAAGATAAAGCATACAAGAAGCCGAATGAACCTAAAACAAGATAGAGCCCCAAAGAAAATCATAATCAAAGACATCATAATCAAAGTTTCCAAAACCAAAGGCAAAAATGAAGTTACCTACAAAGGAGAGCCTAACCTCTGATTTCTCAGTAGAAACCATGCAGGTGAGAAGGCTATGGGATGGCATAAGCAAAATTTTGAAAGAAAAAGCCTGCCAACCAAGAATTATATACTTGTAAAGCTGTTCCTCAGATATGACTGTCAAATTAGGACATTTCCAGATAAACAGAAATTAAAGGAACTTGAAATAACAAGACTAACTTTACAAAATTTATTAAAGTCTTTGGACTGAGAACCAACAACAGCAGACAATAATGTGACATTAACACACATAACACCACCACCCAGAATGCAATCCAGATATGCTTTTGTTGTTGCTGCTAGCTGCTGTCAAGTTGGTATCACCTTATAGTGACCCTATGCACAATAGAATAAAACACTGCCTGGTGCTGTGCCAACCTCACAATCATTGCTACACCTATATAGATATATAAGTATTTAAAGTAAAACTCACTTGTAAGACTGCATATAGGAAATCATAGATATCAATTTATAATGAAGTAAACTACAAATCAAAAAGAGGGAATAGTGTAAAGAACTTCCAAATGGCAAGCAAATCAACTAGATTTCAAGGTAAAATTACAGGGTAACCTCAAAGAAAATGAACACACCTTCAAATCATAATAAAAAAAAAATAGAGGAAAATCAGGAAGATTCAGTAGAAAAGATTTTCTTGCTAAATAAAGCATTCTATGATAGTTCTATCAGGGGTAAGCGGTAGGGGAAAAATTAAGTGGATAGAAGTAAATACTATTTTAAAATGATGAATATTTTACTCTAATTTATGATAGGTCAACAAGTAAATCTCTGAAGGTATAAGTAATTTTGCCAAAACCAATTCTTAACAAGATTTTTTCCCCCTTATTGTTGGCAAGAAATTTGTTACTTAGGAACATCTACCCACATTTCCAGAGTTCCTGGGTGGTACACACAGTTAAGTGCTGAATATGTAGAGATTCTAACCCATTCAGAGGCACCTCAGAAGAGAAGCCTGGCGATCTGCTTCCAAAAGGTCATAGCAATGAAAACTCCATGCAGCAAGTTCAGTTCTGCAGCACATGGTATCATAACAATTGTCTAAGCAGTGACTGCTTTTATAAAGATTTTTATTTGTTGGATTAATCCACATTACCAAGATGCCCTCTATGTTGTATAAGAGCTTGAAGTGTCTTCTGTCTTAAAAGAGAAAATATTTAAATATCCACTGGACTAAGAGCCATTGTATGAAAGAATTTTCTTCTCAAAAGGTGACAGAAAACTGTAGTGGGTTGGTGAGACTGGTCAACAGCTGAAGACAGCAGGAAGTACTCTTCACTTTTACTCCATCTCTTTCTTTGTTGCTCCCCACCTGGCTGACTAAAAGGAGATGCATTTAGATCCTAAAATTGAGTCATAAAGTACAGAGATCAGATTAAAAAGAAAGTTCACATTACTTTAAATGTTCTACTTTTATGCTAAAGTGTTTCAAAGGAAAAATTTAGCAAAGAATTTTTAAATGGAAACTTGAAATTTAATATTTCATAGGCTGAGTTCAGAAACCTGCCTACTCTAAGATCTCATCTTATCAGATTTATCCAGAAAAGCCAAGGCATGAATGATTGCAGCCTAACTCACAGTCTGTCACATCCTACTCATTAATTGCTATATACCAGTGTAAACAGACATTCTTTTGAGCCATTAAAAAAGTGCTTTTATTTTGAAAGATTTAGGTGATTAATTCTACCTCTATGATTTCAAGCTCTCGAAAGTGAGATCTATTTGCCTATAGGTAACATGAAGAGTAATTAAATCTTCTCCTACAATCTACTCTCATTCAAACTTTTCCACTCATATCATCCTGTACTTACTAAAATTCCCTTCTGACCAATTCTAACATTGTTCCAGATGATCTTTAGTGTTTCCTTCATTCCTTTATATACAAATAAGTATTGATTTCCTACTTAGGTTAAAATATTATATTGGGAACTGTATATTAATACTTAATATGAAGGTAAGTCAAAAAGTACTGCAAAAAATCATAAAAACCTTTATTAATCAAAATTATCCTGGTGTGGTACTCTAGGAAAAGCACGAGACTGCAAGGTCAGTTTGAATTACAAAGTCAGAGATTCAAACTCACCAACTGTTCCTCAGAAACCCTTGCTGGGTTGCTATGAGTTGGAACCAACTGTACTTAATAACAACAATAACCAAAATGTGAAGCTATTGTGTCACAATATAGATTCCATATAGATCTATATGCTTTTGAATCAAGCGTGTGCATCTCTTTAATCCTTCCCAAAATAATTCTACGGACTTTGATTTACACCATGTCAAAATGGCCATGTGGACATACTCAAGGGACTTGCCTTGTGATCCTTTTTAATGCTCTTTGAATTTAGGGAACAAAAAAGAAGTCATAAGAGGCCTGATCAGTGATGTGGGATGAATGGGGTACAGTTTTCCAATGAAACACTTATGGGACCGCCCTTGCTACAATTGAAGAGTGAGTAGGTGTGTTATGGTCATGGAAAAATAATTCCTTGAAACAATCTTACTGGCCTTTTTTTCCCCACGTATGCAGTTTTAAAATCCTTAAAACTTCTTCATAATAAGCTCATGCGATCACCCTGTGTTCTTCAAGAAAATTTATCAAGATTACCCATTTGGGATTCCCAAAAAACCATTCCCCATAACCTGAAATGACCTCTTTGCCTTGAATTTAACTGGTCCAGCAAATTCCTTCAGAGGCCACCGTTTTGGTTGAACAGTGATCTTTAAATCATAGTGTATCCAAAAATCATTCCAGATTATGATTTATTCCATTCAATCATCTTCATTAGCTTCAATCTTGCTTAATAGATAGATAAACTCTTTGAACTAGCTGATAATTACCCAATGCTTTTGGCAGCCAACAAGTTGAAAGCTTGATGAAGTCGGTATGTTCGCTTAAAACTGAAAATGAACCTTGCGAGATTCCCAATGTGAGTAGTTAACTGTATCAATGGTTAGTCTTCCAACAGTTTCTGGGCCTCAGCCATAGTTTCTTCTTTTATCCAAGTTGATGGTCTTCCCTCTCTTGGCTCAGATCTTCCCAAATTTTCTAAAAAGACTTGCTTTATCTAAAAACTGTTGTTTATGTGGTGAGGCATTCCCATAAACTTATTGCAAAGTTTCAGTGATTTAGAAAGATTTTCATGTGAGTTTCATTGGAAATTTGATATTAACTTTGAATTCAAAATAGTTTTTACCGTGGCACAAAAATATCCTTTTGTTTTTTTCATGCATCTTATACATGCACAATTACAGACAACAAAAATTTAGTGTGATAAATACTAATGGGTGGTAGAACAGTTGCTAAGGCGATATTTAGAAAAGATACTGCATGTTGATTAAGGGTCTCAGGGAAAGCACCTGGTGAGAAATGATGAAGGGTAACCTGATGTAACCATCAGAAAATGCTTTCTTTAGCAATAAAATCTTTTCTACTGAATCTTTCAGATTTTCCTCTTTGTTTTTAAAATTTAGATTTGAAGTTGTATTCATTTTCTTTGAGGTTACCCTATGAGGGTAGAAGACAGAAAGTTTGGAGAAATTAGCATGGCAAAGGAGGGGAAGGGAAAGTATTGGGAACAGAGAATTGTGAGACCATATTTTAACACATTCTTATCTTACCTCATATTATTAATATTAATATTCCTTTATTCTGGTACTAATGTAATTACTTTAAAAAGTGTGCTACCACATTTGTGTTATAAAAATAGGGGTTTTTTTCTGGCTGGAATTTAGAAAATGGATAAAAAATGAGCCACAACTAAAGGTAATCAGATCAGTTTGGTGCTGTTGGAATAATCTAGGTGAGAGAAAATGATGACTGATCTGAGGAAATCCTGGTTAAGACACCAAGAAATAGATTTGACATATTTAGGAGGTAAACTGGATTCCATGATTGATTCTGTGTTTGGGTGTTGGACAAGAGGGTGTCAAGTTACTAGAATAATTAGATGGATGGTATTGTCATTCCCTGAGACAAGAAACATGACAGAAGGAACACATTGGGTAAGGAAACTATTTCAGTTTGTAACTATTTAATTTGGGATGATTGTAGGCCTAAAGTTTCAGAGAAGGAGAGAGGGCAGAAAAAAGATTTGGGAGCCATCATTACAACTAAGACTGGAGCCATAGGAGTAGCCGAGGGAGCGTATGACAAAAGCACATGGCGCCCAGGACAGAGCATTCAGTGTAGAGCCTTGAGAATAACAATCTGAGAAGTATCCAGAAGAGCAAAAGGAAAACCAGTAGAGTTTCACACACACACACAAAAAAAAACATTCTGGATTTGACACATTCTCTTTGTTTATATTTTAATGAACCCTGATTTGCGTGTGTGCAAAGGTGAACGGACCATAGAATTCAAGTAAATTCAATGATTAAAGATTCAATAACAACCGTTGCTGTTGTTAAGTGCTGTTGAATAGGTTCCAACTTATAGAGACTCTGTACAGAGTTTCCATGAAGCAGCTGGTGAGTTTGAACCACCAACCTTGTGGTTCAAATTAACCTTGCAGTCTAGTGCATTATGCTGCAGCACCACACCAGGACTCCAGGACCCACTCAATTTCCTACCCCACCACATCCCACCATTTCCTTTTGTTTTCTGCTTAACTCAGTGCCCTGGGAGACCCTGGCAAGATTTTCTCCCAGATTCCCTCCTCAATTGATTTCCAGCTGCATCCTTAAAAAGAAAGTAGCAGCAGGAGACTCAAGAATACTAAGAGAGACTACGATAATATGCACTGTTTTCTCCCCACACCAGTGCCTTTTTCTTTCTAAAATGTCATCCTGTCAAATCTAAACCTTCCACCAGGTCCAAGTTCCACAGCGCAAGTCCCCCCAGGCTCTGGAAACACTACTGCTTTCCCAAGGCTATCCTTTGATGCTTCTTCTGGTTTTTAATCTACTCACACTCCTCTAAGTGGTTACTTCCTTAACATATTTATTTTGTTTAATATTTGAATAAATTCTATTTCCTTCTGAGATAAGACTAATATAGGTTTCAAATGAAATATAACAAAGGCTAAATCTCTTTGTAAAAATGATCATCAAAGCCCCTACCTATGGAGTCCTGGTATGGTGCTATAGGATAAGCACTGGACCATAGGTCAGTTTGAACTGCAAGGTCGGTGGTTCAAACCCACCAGCAGCTCCTTGAAACCCCTATACAGAGTCGCTATGAGTCAGAACCAGCTTGACGGCACTTTACAACAAAAACTTAAACAGAAATATCACAAGAAGGTGACTTTAATGAACATAAACTTATTTTCTCACAGTTTAAGTGGCTATAAGTAATTCAGAGCACCGGCTCTGTAGAAAGGTCCTTGTCTCCTTTCAGCATCTTAGGTCCTGCATACCTTGGAGATCTCCATGTGTCTTCACATCAAACTTACCTGGAATTAGAAGTTTCAGAGTTCAGGGACCGCACGAACTAGGTACTACTACCAAGAAAGAAGCGCTCCTGTTCTTCTTTGTTGGTAGTAGTAATAAATCCCTCTAAGCTCCACTTGATTAATCTCTTTTATATCTCAAAAGAGATTGACTTATGATACAACCTGATCCTGTAAGTTGCATCTGGCCTCATTATTATCGTTTGTTGTTGTTAAGTGCCATATAGGGAGTTCTCAATCATAGTAACTCTGTATAGAGTTTCCAAGGAGCATCTGGTGAGTTTGAACCACTGACCTTGTGGTTAGAAGTCTAGTGCTTGTCCTAGAGCACTGGATAGAGCCATGATAAGACCACCATTGACATGATAAAAGTGAGGATTGATAACACAAAGGATAAAAACATCAGATCAAGGCTTATCACATTAGGTCACATCATGGGGTGGTGGTGAATACACCATATTAGATGTCAACATGGATGTGATTACTTCATCTTAACTACTAAATCCCACCACTCATCGGTGAGTGTGTCATACTTTTGTGACTTGCCTGTTGCTGAGATGTAGGAAGCTATGCCACAGATAAATTAAAAAACTAGCAGGATCACCAATGGTGGACAGGTTTCAGCTGATCTTTCAGAATAACACAAACTAGAAAGAAGAGGCAGACTATTACTGAATGTTTAGCCACTGAAAACTTTACAAATAACAGTGGAACATTGTCAGATATAGTGTTGGAAAATGAAAACAATATGAATAGCACCAAAATATTTTCAAATATACTGCTAGAAAATGAGACCCTCAGGTTGAAAGGCACTCAAAATATGACAGGGAAGAGTTTCCTCCTCAAAGTAGAGTAGACTGCGATGATGTAAATGGAGAAAAGCATTTGGTACCTTCATTTGCTGATGGGGCACAATTCAAAATGAAGTGAAATAATTACAAGTATTCACTAATAATCAGAACATGGGATGTATGAAGTTTGAACCTAGGAAAACTGGAAGCTGTCAAAAATGAAATGGAACACATAAACATCAATATCCTAGGAATTAGTGAACTGAAATGGAATGGTATTCGCCATTTTGAATCTGAAAATCATATGGTTTACTATGCCGGTAGCAAAAAATTGAAGAGGAATGACGTCACATTTATCATTTAAAAAGAACATTTCAAGCTCTATTTGGAAGTACAGTGCTGTCTGGGATAGGATAATACCCATACACTTACAAGGAAGATCAATTAATATCACTATTATTTAAATTTATACATCAACTATTTAAGCCAGTAATGAAACTCTACCAAATTCTTTAGTGCAAAATTGATCAAGCATGCAATCAAGATGTATAGATATTTGCTGATGATTGAAATGTAAAAGTTGGAAACAAAGAGGAAGAATCAGTAGTTAAAAAATATGGCCTTGGTGATAGAATTTGACAAGAACAGAGACTTATTACAAATAAAAATTTTAAATAACATAAAAGACAATTATAAGCAAGGATATCACCAGATGGAATACACAGAAATTAAGTTGACTACATCTGTCAGAAGAGATGGTGGAAAAGCTTCATATCATCAGCCAAAGCAAGGCCAAGGGCAGACTATGAAACAGACCATCAATTGATAATATGTAAGTACAGGCTGAAGCTGAAGAAAAGTAAAACAAGTCTATGAAAGCCAAAATATTGCCTTGAATATATCCCACCTGAATTTGGAGACCATATCAAGAACAGATTTGATAATTCAGACACTAATGACAAAGACCAGAAGAATTGTGGGATGACATCAAAAACATCATATAGGAAGAAAGCAAAAGGTTATTATTAAGATCAGAAAGAAAGAAAAGAAACATTCCAGTGTAAAGATACTAAGGCAAATGTAATAAATGAGATTAAAGAGCTAAATGGAAAAATTTCAAAGGGCTGTTCAAGAAGATAAAGTCAAGTATTATAATGAAATGTGAAAAGAGTTATAATCCCAAAAGGGAAGAACACACTCAGCATTTCTCAAGCTGAAAGAACAACAACAAAAATGCAGCTGCGACTTGAAATACTGAAGGACTCTATTGCAAAATAGAATCCCGGTGTGGTGCTGTGGGTTCATGTGCTGGACTGCAATGTCAGTTTGAACTGCTCCTTTGAACTACTCACTGTGAGTTGGAACTGCCTTGATGTCACGTAACAACAACAATTGCAAAACATTGAATGATGTAGAAAGCTTAAAATGAAGATGGAAGCAATACACAGAGTCACTGTACCAAAAAGAAATGGTCACTGTTCAACCATTTCAAGAGGTAGCATATGATCAATAGCCAACGCAATTCAAGGAAGAAGGCCAAGGTGCACATAAGTCACTGGAAAAGAATAAGCCTTCAGGAATTGATGGAATACAAATTGAAATCCATCAACAAATTGAACCAGCACAAGAGGTACTCATTCATTTATACCAAGAAATTTGTAAGACAGTTACTGGACAATTGATTGAAAGAGATTCATAATTGTTCCCATTTCAAAGAGAGATTACCCAATGGAATGTGAAAATCACCTAAAAATATCATTAATATAGACAAGTAAAATTTTGCTGAACATGGTTTAAAATGACTTAAGGAACTGCCAGAAACTCAAGACCAATTCAGAACAGGCTGTGGAATGAGGGATTATGTTGCTGATATCAGATGGAACTTGCCTGAAAGCAGAGAATATCAGAAAGATGTTTACCTGTGCTTTATTGACTATGCAAAGGCTTTCAACTGTGTGAATCACGAAAGCTATGGATAACATTGTGAAGCATGGGTATTACTGAGTACTTAATTGTGCTCATGAGGAACCTGTACATAGACCAAAAGGCACTTATTAGCTATTTTTATTGACTCTTTCGATTATTACTCTTTCTATTCCCAGCAAATGCTTAGTCACCACCAGTGAAGGTTTGCATGTTGCTGCGAGTCCTGGTGTGGTGCTGTAGGATAAGCACTCAACCTCAAGGTCAATTTGAATCACAAGGTCGTGGTTCAAATTCACCAGCTGCTCCTTGGAAACTCTATTCAGGGTTGCTGTGAGTCAGACTGACTTGACCTTGACGGCACTTCACAACAACAATGATGCAGCACAGGTTTCATTAGTGCTTCCAGGCTAAGATGAACTAGGAAGCAAGGTCTGGTGATCTATATCTGAAAACTAGTTAATGAAAATCCAATGGATCATAATGGTTCAATCAGCAACTGATCATAGGAAAGGGCAGTACAAGGCAGCATTTCAGTCCATTGTTCATGGGGTCACCATGAGCCAGGGACTGACTGAACTTAAGGGAAAATTAACAACAAATTTTGTCACTTACAAATAAAATTTTGCCTCACTCCATTCTTGCTTCTGTACTGAACATAGAAAGTCTTCATTGAAGTCATTAATCACTTCCCTAAATCAGTGATTAAAAATCCACTGCTATCCAGTGGACTCTGACTCGTAGTAACTCTATAGGAAAGTATAGAACTGTCTCCAGAGGATTTTCAAATATATCTTTACTGACTCCGATTGCCACATATTTTTCCTGCAGAGGAGCTAGTAGGTTTGAACCTTTTGGTTAGCAGTGCAGTGCTTTAACCACTGTGACACCAGGGCTATTATTTCCATGAATATAATTTATTTTTCATTTTTTAAATACATCCTGTTATTTTACACAGGTTATCACCAACTCTACTGGTTCTCCATAGTGCGTAATGACATTCTCGTTTGCATTAAATCATTTGTGCACACTACAAAATCATTTTCAAAATGTTAATCTGATTACACTAAATCCACAGTTCTTCTCTTTCCCTCCACCATTTTTCAGTGACTCTTACAATAAAGATTAAAGCCAGAGATTCCATTTAGAAAGATCTCAGATTTCACCATTCTTCCTGTCTCTAGCCAGTTTTTCAAATGTACCATCCTCTTTCAGTATGGAAAATTTCTTTCCTCCTTAGCATCCTCTCCCAGTTTTGCCTAATTAATTCCTACTCACCATTAAGAAAGGAGCCCTGATAGTGTAGTGGATTACAAGCTGAGCTGTTAAACACAAGGTCAGCATTAAGAATCTACCAGCTACTCAGGTGGGAGAAAAATGAGGCTTTCTGCTCCCATAAAGATTTACAGCTTTGGAAACCATATACAGGGTTGTTATGAGTAGGAACCAACTCCACAGCACACAACCACCACCACCACCAACACCACCAATCTTAACTATCACCAAGAGTTGTTGTTGTTGTTGTATACCGTCAGTGGCTTCTGACTCATATTAATCCTGTATAGGGTTTTCGAGGAGGAGCTGGTGAGATTGAGCCACCGACCTTGTGGTTCAAACTGACCTTGAGATCCAGTGCTTATTGTAGGTGGTGTCACACCAGGACTAGGCCAGATTTTTCTGATGTTTTGCACCTTGGTGTGAATGCCTGGAAGGCTGGGCGCAGGCAGGATTTTTACCTCAATTGTTGAATTTTTTTTCAGAGAAATCTAAGATGACTGATATACATTCTCACTAAGGATGAAATATTGACTCATATGTAAAACTAATTAGCCTTTGGGAGGAAGGAATGAGGTTTATACACTTTAACAAAGCACCTACGTCCGGTGGTATAAGTCTCTTAGTTTCCTCCTAAGAAAGTGCTTATGCTAATACACACAGTCAGGTGTTATACAGCTGTTCACTTTTCATCTTATCATTTCCTTCTTTTTTCTTCATCCTTCAATTGCCTTTCCTTTTCAGTTCAAAACAAGCCTGCAGAGTAAATGCTGAAGCATAATCCTATATTAATTTATGGACCATAGTATGGCTTACCAGAAATGGAATGCTCTGGTCCCATGAAATCCTAATCACTTTCACAGCTAGCAGGTACCACAGTTAAAGCATTTCCAGCGAGGTGAACAAGAACATTAAATAAAACCAATACTCAGGATTGGATGCATTTAAGTCAGTAAGAGGAAAGTACTGTGCTACTGATCAAAGCCTGGCCCAGGGAGGCAACTCCATTTGGCTTTAACTCAGTGGGAAAGACAGCCACTTCAAATCCATGGTCAGTTCAATTCAATTTAGTAAGAGACTTACCCAGCTATTTCTGCATTGCATACCAAGCAGGGAGGTTCTGAGTAGGCTTATGAGAAATCTCTCAGGTGAAAAAGATATAAAAATTGTCCCTTATGCAAGTTCTTTCAACTACCCCTGGCAGTTTGAGCCAATCTCTCAAAGCATAATAAAATCTCAAAAAAAAATAAAAAGGAAGAGGCAACTCCTGTGTTTAGAGTGGGTAGCTTGGTCCATTCCTTGTAGTACATTGATCTTTCATGTGAAACCGATGGAAGGAAAAAGCTCTCCCTATTAAACATTGACTAGGAGTTGCCCCAAAAAAAGATTTTGGGAAAACACAAATCTAGATGTGCTGGGATCAATGAATTTTCTGAATATATAAATGATTGAAAATTACTTTTATAAAACCTAGGAACACTAGATATAATAACATCTCAATATTTTTTTAAACTTAGAATGAATGAAGTCATAGCTAAAAAGCAATTTAATTATAATAAGTTTAGTTCTGATTATTACTTATGCCAATCCAAAACAAATTTTTAAAGCTGGTAAGAGAGTTACATATATCTCTACACAGGTATATGTATGGGCTGCAATGATATCTATGTATATAATTGAGCATGTTGTTATTGAGTTGCTTCTAACCCATATAGCAACCCTGCATAGAGTTTCTGAGGAGCAACTGGTGAGCTTGAACCACTGACCTTGTGGTTCAGACTATGCAGTCCAGCGCATTAACCCACAGCACCACACTAGAATTCCATACAGCGGACAAAATTAAGAAAATTTCTTAGATGTAACCAACACCTTGAAAGAATGAGGCACTGGGCTTGTGGGCTTAGGATGACAGTCTTGGGAGATATAAAAGCTAATTGGTACAACATAGTTCACGGCATACATGTACATCTAAGATACAGCTATTGGTCTTTCCTTATCCAAAGCTAAGAAAAGTGTAGAAAATAAAAAACTAAAGGAAACAATTAGTCCAAAACACTAATTGACCATATAAACCATAGCCTTCACTACGCAGAGAACAGAAGAACTAGATGGTGCCAGGGACCCCTCTGATCAGGACCACAGAAGGTCCAAACTGAATGGGAGGGAAATATAGAACAAAATTCAAAATTACAAGAAAGTCTAGACTTCACTACTGATCTAATAGAGACTGGTGGAACAGCTGAGACTGTGGCCTTAGACACACTTCACACGTGGAACTGTATCCGTCCCTGAGAAATCACCTTTCAGCCAAGCTACAGAGAGGCCTGTAAAGTGAACACTAACACTCATGAGGAAAGCACTTTTCAGAACAGTTAACCACATCAGTCGCCTTTGACCTAAAACAAAACTCAGAAGGCATGAACGGGGAGAAAAGAAAGATGACTAGATATGGGGAGCCCGGGAGGAAGCAGGAAGAGTATTACTACGTTAAGGGGACTGCAACTAATGTCATGAAACAAAGTATGTATAAATCGTTGAATGGAAAATTAATATGCTCTGTAAACTTTCACCCAAACCATAAGCAAATAAATATTAAAAAGAAAGTTACATTTACCCTCAAGAGCAGAATTATTATATATAATAGAATGATTAAGTGGTAAATAAGCATAAACTAGAGCCCTGGTGTGGTGCTATAAGATAAGCACTGGACTCCTAACCACAAGGTCAACAATTCAAACCTATCAACCGCTCCATGGGAGAAAAGGCTGGAGTTTGCTTTCATAAAGATTACAACCTTGGAAACCTTGTGGACAGTACTATTCTGTCCTATGTTGTTATTGTTGTTTGGTGCCATCAAGTTGGTACCGACTCATAGCTACCCTATGCAGAACAGAACAAAACACTGCCTGATCCTGGGCCAGCCTTACAACTGTTGCCATGCTTGAGTCTGTTGATGCTGCCACTTTGCCAATCCATCTCGCTGGGGGGCGGGGGGTCTTCCTCTTTTTCTCTGACCCTTCATTTTACCAAACATGATATCATTCTCCAGTGAATGGTCCCTCCTGACAACATGTTCTTAGTATGAGAGAAAAAGTTTGGCCATTCTGGCCTCCAAGGAGCACTCTAGCTATCTATTCTATTGTTGTTGTTGTTAAGTGCTGTGGAGTCGGTTCCGACTCATAGCGACCCTGTACAGGGTTTTTGAGGCTTTACGGGAGCAGAAAGCCTCATCTTTCTCCAGCGGAGCAAGCTGGTAGTTTCGAACTGCTGACCTTGTGGTTCGCAGCCCGATTCGTAACTACTACGCTACCAGAACTCCTTGTTGTTGCTGTTAAGTGCCGTGGAGTCGGTTCTGACTCATAGCGACCCTGCACAGGGTTTCCGAGGCTGTAAATCTTTACGGGAGCAGAAAGCCTCATCTTTTTCCTGTGGGGTTCACAGCCGGATTAGTAACCATTACGCTACCAGAGCTCCTTAGGATCACTATAATTCTGGCTGCACTATAACTGTCCTGTTCTTGTTGTTAAGTGCCGTTGAGTAGATTACCGACTCATAGCAGCACTATATAGGGTTTCCGAGGAGCGACTGGTAAGCTTGAACCACCACCTTACAGTTTAAACGGCTTTATAGTCTGGTGCATTAACCCACAGCGCCACACCAGGGCTGTCCTATAGGATCACTATAATTCAGAACTGACTCAGCAACAGGTGTGGCTTGGTTTGGTTAAGCAAAAACGACAGGTAATAAATTTAAAAAAAATATTTATGTAGTATTAGGTTTTTGAATGCCTCATATGAACACCTTGAAAAGATATGTATCTTCTCATAAGTCAGCTTACAGTAATGTTCGATTCACCTTGCTCTCTTGGATTCAACCTATAACGCTATGCAGAATATTTTCCATGTTTTGATTTTGAGCCTAGTCTTGATTTTGAATGCCAGATTCACTTAAAAAAACATTTAAAAGACAATGTAAAATAACTGTGGTAAGGCATAAGTAGGAGCCATGGCGGTGCGGTGATCAAGCACTCGGCTGAAAATCAAAAAGCTGAGAGTTCAAACCCACTAGCTGCTCTGCAGGAGAGAAGATAGTCTGCCTCCATAACAAGCTACAACCTTGGAAACCATTTAGGGCAGCTGGTGTGGGTTAATGCGCCGGACTGCAAAGTCGTTTGAACTGTAAGGTTGGTGGTTGAAGCTCCTCAGCTGCTCCTCGGAGCAAAGTCGTTGGTGGTTGAAGCTTCTCAGCTGCTCCTCCGAAACCCTATACAGGGTTGCTATGGGTCGGAATCAACTCAATGGCACTTAACAACAACAACAGCAACAACTATGTCCTATAAAATCCCTATATCTCAGAATGGACACCACAGCAATGGTTTTGTTTTGTTTTTAATGTATAAATATAGTCCTTTTAAAATTAAACAGAGATAACAGAGATATTAACATTGTCATGAGTCTTATAGATTTAATACAACATTTAGGAATCCTTTTTAATTACATTTTAAATTACTAAGTATCTCTATTAGCCAGTGGAGTTATCTAAAGATTAATACAGCAAACCACAAAACATCTGTGCATGTTATGTGTTTTGAGAAAAGATTGAAAAGATACAAATTTGAAGTAAGAATGGAATGGGGTGGGGAATTTTACACTAGCCTGATGTATACTTAAGCATGAATTCTTACTAGGATTAGACAATAACCACCACGCCTGCTCAAAAAAAAGGAGTAACTGTGTATATATGGTTTGTGGGTATTATGTATGTGTTTATATTTATCCCTTTACACTGCATAAGAAAATTATTAACTAGAGTTGCAAGATGGCATAAGGAAACCCTACATAGGCTTTCACATTTGACATCTTCTGTTAGTCTATATTCTGAAAGAATACTTACAAGCATATTTTATTAGCAAAGATCTCCAATGCCTCCCTTCTTTCAGCCAGTTTTGTCAGAATCATAACACAAATAATTAAGTTTTGAACTATAAAGATGTTAGGTAATATGACTGCTAATAGGACACTTGAAACCCCCTTTTGTTTTGACAAGTGAAGTTCAGATAGCATTTGTGAGCATGAGAACATGGTTTGTTTTTATCTGCACCCAGACATCTTATCTCAGGAAAAGTTCTGTGCCATGATTTTTAAAAAGAAATGCTGTCTAGAGTTTTGACACTGTTCTCTACTGATAGCCCTTAACCAATTAAACAGGATTCACCAGAGACCTTGTTCATAAAAGATTTACAGAAAAGTCACAATGTAGTTGAATTCAAAATGAAAAGTGTAAAGATAAGTGAACCATTTTTGAATAACAACATAGTAAAAGACTAAACATATCACCTCAAAATACAATGGAACAGCATTAATAAAAAGATATCTTGGGAGACATTGCTTTCCTCTAACAACTCCAGAATAAACAGATTTCTTCAGGGTTACTTTGAACGACTGTAACACTTAATAGGTAATTGGATCTGCAGTTTCTCTGTTTTGAGCTAACACTCCAGGGATACACACAACTTGCCCCCAAGCAACGGCATCATTTTGATAATTTGAGAGAAAAAAGAAAAAGTTGATTGTCTCTGAGCTAAACTGACAAGAGTTGGGAAAGCAGCTCCATTAGTTTCTTAGGAATATAGTCAAGATTTTAAAATGAATGCCACTTGGCTGTCCCGTGATAACTGTTTATAAACTACAGCATTACTTTTACATGATTTAACACTATATTTTTATTTTCTCCTTAAGTTGGTGGCAAAGGTAGAAGGAAATGAGAACTGTGGTGGGAAATGGGAGCCATCGAATCATAGACTACTAGTTGTTCAGGAAGGAGTAGGAGAACAAGAGAAAATAATATACTCAATTCCTGTTGTATGTCAAGCACTGTGGTAGGTGTCATAATTTATAATCATCCTAACATACTCAAAAAACAGGTATTAAGATCTCTAATTTAAGAGAAGAGTCCTGGTATGGTGCTGTGTAAGAAAGCACTGGACCTCTAGGTCGGTTTGAACCACAAGGTTGGCAGATCAAACTCATCAGCCACTCCTTGGAAACCTTATACAGATCACTAGATTCAGAACCCACTCGAAAGCACTGAAAAACAATAATAACAACAATCTAAGAGATGTGAAAAAAAGCTCAAAGAAATCTGTCCAATGACATGTAGATAAGGTAGAAGCAGAAAGAGAATTGCAATCTGAATTCCAGTGTTACATTTTTTCTAATATATTAGGCTGACTCATCAGGAAATTGATGTTATCTATCCCAGTGCTGTTTGGCAGGAGAAAGATGAGGCTTTTGGCTCATGTAAAGATTTACAGTCTGGGAAACTCTGTACAGGGTAGCTACGAGTTGGAACCGACTCCACGGTACATAACCACCACTACCACATCCCAGTGCTAGAGTCCTGGTGTGGCACTGTGGGCTAATGCGTCGTCAGACTTCAAAGTCTTTTGAATTTCAAGGTCGGTGGTTCAAGCTCACCAGCTGCTCCTTGGAAACTCTATACAGGTTTGCTATGGGTCGAAATTGACTTGACACTACTTAACAACAACAACAACATCCCAGCGCTGTAGTTCTGCTCTGGAGTTGTGGGTTAATTCGCTGGACTGCAATGTTGGTTTAAAATTCAAAGTTGAAAGTCAAAGTCAACAGCTGCTCATCGAGAAACCCTATACAGGATCGCTATGGGTTGGAATCAATTCAACCGCACTTAACAACAAACAACCCAGTGCTATGATTTTTCATGTACATATGAATCATCTGGATATCTTGTAAATATGAAATATGTAGAGTCTGATTCAGTATCTCTGGGGTAGGACCTGAAATCCTGTATTTTTAATAAGCTTACAGATGGTACTGAGGCTTCTATTTCATGGATCACACTTTGACTAACAATATTTTTGCGTGTTTTTCTTAGGTTTAGTTGTGAAAAATCTCAGGTTCAGAGAACTAAGTTCCTAAAATAACATTTCAGTAGTATAGCTTGGCTTTGAGGTAGTGTCAACACCAAAAAGTAGTTTTGGAGTTTATCCTCCTCTAGTATTTCATTTGGAATTCATTTGCATTTTCCACCCATTTGCAATGTGCAAGTCTCAAGAAGAGATTTGATGCATTAATGACTGAAAACCTGAAGATCTGTGGGATGACATCAAGAGCATCATACAGGAAGAAAACAAAAGGTCATTAAAAAAGACAGGAAAGAAAGAAAAGACCAAAATGGATGTCAAAAGAGACTCTTCAACCTGCTCACAGTGCAGAGATACTAAAGTAAATGGAAGAAATGAGGAAGTAAAATAGCTGAACAGAATATTTAAAAGGGCAGCTCCAGAAGACATAGTAAAGTATTATAATGGATTGTGCAAAGATCTGGAGTTAGAAAACCAAAAGGAAAGAACACACTCAGCATTTTTCAAGCAGAAAGAACTGAAGAAAAAATCCAAGCCTTGACTCACAATACTGAAGGATTCTATTAGCAAAATAATTGAATGTTGATGAAAGCTTCTAAAGAAGACGGAGGTATACACAGTCACTGTATCAAAAAGAAATGGTCGATGTTCAACCATTTCAAGAGGTAGCCATTAAGAAGTGATGGCACTGAAGGTACTGATGAAAAAACAAGTCTCCAGGAATTGATGGAATAAAAATCATAATCTTTCAACGAACTGACCCAGCACTGAAGGTCCTTACTCATCTATGCCAAAAATTTGGAAGACAGCAACCTGGCCAACTGATTAGAAAAAAAATCCATGTTTGTGCTTATTCCAAAGAGTGATGACCCAACAGAATGAGGAAATTATTACAGAATTATGATCACAGGCCAGTAAAATTTTGCTGAATGTAATTCAAAAGTGGCTGCAACAGTACATTGACAGGGAGCTTCCTGAAACTCAACCTGGATTCAGAAGAGGATGTAGGACTAAGGATATCATTGTTGACATCAGATAGATCTTGGCTGAAAGCAGAAAATAACAGAGAGATGTTTACTTGTGCTTTATTAACTATGTAAAGGCTTTTGACTGTGTGGATCATAACAACATATGGTGGTGGTGGTGCTGATGTGCTGTGGAGTCGGTTCCAACTCATAGTGACCCTGTACAGGGTTTCCAAGGCTGTAAATCTTTACGGGAGCAGAAATCCTCATCTTTGTCTTGCAGAACAGCTGGTAGTTTCGAACTGCTGACCTTGCGGTTCACAGCCTGATTCATAACCACTACGCTACCAGAGCTCCTTATACCAACATATGGATAACATTAAAAAGAATGAGCATTCTAGAACACTTGACTGTGCTCATGAGGAACCAGTACATAGACCAAGAGGCAGTCATTCGAACAGAACAAGGGGATATGGAATGGTGTAGAATAAGTAATGGTGTATGGCAGGACTGTATTCTTTCACCATTCAATCTATGTTTTACCAATCACTTGTTCAAACTCTATGCTGAAGTTAGATTATATGAAATTAGATTATAAGAAGAACATGGCATCAGGATTGGAGGACTACTCATTAACACTGTGATATGCAGATGATACAGCCTTGCTTCCTAAAACATAGAGGACTTAAAATACTTACTGATGAAGATCCAAGTCCACATCCTTCAGTATGGGTTGCGCACCAATACAAAGAAAACAAAACTCCTCACCACTAGACCAATACATAACATCAAGATAAATGGAGAAAAGATTGAAGTTGTCAACGATTTCATTTTGATCAGATCCACCATCAACACTCATGGAATCTGCAGTCAAGAAATCGAAGGGATGTATTGTAATAAGTAAATCTGTTGCACAAGACCTCTAAGTGTTCAAGAGCCAAGATATCAGTTTGAGGGCTAAGAGGCACCTGACCACAGCCATGATATATTCAGTCACCTCATATGCATGTGAAAGTTGGAGAATGAATAAGGAAGGCAGTAAAATAATTTAGGCATTTGAGTTTGGTGTTGAAGAAAATATTGAAAATGCCATGTACTGCCAGAAGAACAAACAGGTCTGTGTTGGAAGAAGTGTAGCCAAAATGCTCCTTGGATACAAGAATGGCAAAACTTCATCTCTCACACTTTGGACATATTATCAGGATGGACCATTCTTTGGAGAAGAACATTAGGTTTGGTTAAGTGGAAGGTCAAGGTTAAAAAGGAAGACTCCCATGACAGTGGCATTGGGCTCAAGATTAACAACAATTATGAGAATGGTGCAACACCGGGTAGTGTTTTGCTCAGTTGTGCATGGAGCTCCTATGAGTCAAAACCAACTCTACTATAACAACAACAACTACTTACTCATTGCAAACACCTTTTTTTCTCAACAACATAGTGAGTAAACCAGTGGACCTCATCAGATGGAATACACAGAAATAAAATCTACTACATCTGTGGAAATGTGGTGGGAAAATTCAGTACCATCAGTCAGAGGCCAGTGGCTGACTGTGTAATAAACGATCAATTGCTCATATGAAGTTCAAGCTGAAGAAAATTAAACAAATTCATGAGAGACAAAGTACAACCTTGATTATATCCAATCTAAATTTAGAGTCCTTATCAAGAATAAATGAGAGAAGACTAGATGAGTTATGTTATAAAATCCAGAACATCATATATGAAGAAAGCAAAAGATCCTTAAGAAGACACGAAATAAAGAAAAGAGTAAAATAGATGTCGGAAGTGACTCTGAAATTTGCCCTTAAACATAGAATAGATAAAGTGAATGGAAGACATAATGAAGTAATAAAGCTAAACAGAATATGTCAAAGGTCATCTCAAGAAGGTAAAGTGAAGTATTAATGTGCAAAGAACTGGAGCTAAAAAGGCAGGAGGGAAGACCATGCTCAGCATTTCTGAAGGTGAAAAAACTGAAGAAAAATTCAAGCCTTGAGTCGCACTGTAGAAGGATTCTATGGGCAAAATATTGTAAGAAACAAATAGCATCTAAAGAGGAGGAAAGGAATACACAGTCACTGTACCAAAAAGAATTGGTCAATGCTCAGTCATTTCAGGAGGTATCATATGGTCAAGAACCATTGATTGGTATTGAAGGAAGAAGTCCAAGCTGCGCTGAAGTCATTAGTTAATAACAAGGGTCCAGGAACTGACAGAATACCATTTCAGATGTTCCAAAAGGTATAACACTGAAAGCACTTACTCATCTATACCAAACAATTTGGAACACACATACCTGGCCAGCCAATGGGAAGTGATCTATATTTATACACATTCCAAAGAAAAGTGACTCAGAAGATTGGAAAATGACTGAATAGTATTACAATAATATGAAAAATAAAACACTCCAAGACTGAAACTCAAAGGGAGCAGACATGTAATCTTACTGAAGACCACATTGGTCTACTGGTGAGTGGAAGTAGGGGAAAGACAGCAATTAAGATATGGTCTGAGTTCGACTACATTCCATAGACTCCCATCAACCTGGAGATGAGAGAGAGAAGAGGAAGCGCTGGTTGGTCCAAACTGTGGTGAGACCTGGGGACTCCTAAAGCCTATGGACAAGGACCTAACCATGGAGGGTTAGAGCTGAGAGTGAAGTATCCAAATGATCTGAAGTGAGTGGATATGTACAAGAATGCCCAAACTTGCAGATAGTACCCATTTGACCCAGCTTTGATGTCTTGATGATCAGAACTCAACTTGTAGTTTTTGAGTGCCATTGAATTGGTACCACGTCATAGCAACCCTATGCACAACAGAACAAAACACTGCCCAGTCCTGCGTCAACCTCACAATTGTTGCCATGCTTGAGCCTATTGATGCTACCACTCTGCCAATCCATCCTGCTGGGGTTCTTCTTTTTTTTTCTCTGACCCTCCACCTTACCAAACTCATATTTGGTATGCTTATCCAGTGTCTGGTCCCTCCTGAAAATATGTCCTCCTTATTTCTTCCATTTGCTTTAGCGTCTCTATGTTGGTGAGCAAGTTTCAGAGTCTCTTGTGACATACATTTGATCTTTTCCTTCTTTCTTGTCTTCTTAATGACTTTTTGCTTTCTTTCTGTATTATGTTCTTGATGCCGTCCCACAACTCTTCTGTTCCTCAATTTTTAGTGTTTAATGTATCAAATCTGTTCTTCAGATGATCTCTAAATTCAGGTGGGATATATTCAAGGTCATATTTTGGCTTTTGTGGACTTGTTTTCATATTCTTCAGTTTCAATATGAATTTGCATGTGAACAGTTGATGGTCTGTTCCACAAGCTGCCACTGGCCTTATTTTGTCTGATGATATGGAGCTTTTTCACGGTCTCTTTCCACAGATGTAGTCAATTTGATTTCTGTATATTGCATCAACTATAAGAAGATAGAGATACTTGATAAAAGAAAGTAGTGTAAATTGCTACAAATTTAATGAACTTGACCTATGCGTATGGATGTAGTCATTCAGAATACTACATGTTTGAATAGAACAAGGGGATACCACATGTTTTAAACTCAGGAAAGTTGCATGTCAGGGTTGAATCTTTTCTTTATACTTATTCAAGCTACATACTAAACAATCCAAGAAACTGTACTACATGAAGAGGAAAATGGCATCAAAATTGGTGGAGGACTCATAACAATCTGTAATAAGCAGATGACACAACCTTGCTTACTGAAAGTGAAGCAGACTTGAAGCACTTACTGATTAAGATCAAAGAGTGCATCCTTCAGAGTTGATTACATCTCAACATAAAGAAAATAAATATTGTCACGATTGGATGATTAAGCAATACCACATAAATGGAGATAATATTGAAGCTGTCAAGTATTTCATTTTACTTGGATCCAGAATCACCACACATGTCATATTAAACTTACTGCAAATCTGCAGCAAAAAATCTCTTTAAAGTGTTAAAGAGCAGAGATATCACTTTGAGAATTAAGGTGTACATGCCCTAAGCAATAGTATTTTAAATCACTTTATATGATTTTGAAATATGAACAATGAATAAGGAAGACAGAAGAAGAATTGATGCCTTAGAATAATTCTGTTGGAAAGAATATTGAAAGTACCAAGGGCTGCCTGAAGAACAAACACTTCTGTCTTGAAAGAGATGTAGCTAGAATGTTCTTTAGAAGGAAGGGATGGAGAGATTTCATTTTACGTACTTTAGATGAACTATCAGGAAGGACAAGTCCTTGTAGAAGGGCATCAGGCTTGGTAAAGTTGTTGTTGTGAAGTGCCGTCCAATTGGTTCTGACCCATAGCAACCCTGTATAGAGTTTCTGGTGAGCTTGAACCTCCAACCTTGTGGTTCAAACAGACTTTGCAGTCCAGAGCATTAACCTACAGCACCACACCAGAAGTTTGTAAAGTAGAGGGTAGCAAAAAAGAGAAAGATCCTCAATGAGATGGACTGACACAATGTTGTGACAATGAGTTCAAGCATATCAGTGATTGTGAGAATGATACAAGACCAGACAGCGTTTTGTTCTGTTGTAAGTAGAATCACTACTCAACAGTGCCTAACAACAAAGGTATTCTGGTATTCTCTATCAACTCTCTTAAGTCTGAAATGTTCTGAAATGCACATCCTTGCTATGCAGACTTAATTACAAGATCCCCATGAAATTCATTTAAGTGATTCTGTCCTTTTCTATAGAAGATTCTGAAGTGCCCACTTTGACCCTTTGTATTCTTACTTACAGTTGATGTTCTTTCTATCGTAACTCAAATATAACATCTCAAAGTGGGAGATGTCATACTTACACACAAATAAGTAACAAAAACAGAGTCATTAAAATTTCTCCACAGAATATTCACAAGTTCAAATGCCCAAGGTCAGGCATGTCATATAACGGAGTGACAGGATAACAGAAGCCTGTTTGGAGATTCTGGCAAACTTGAGAGCATGTGTCCATCCTATGAGCGCATCCTGTACATAGCTCCAGATGATCAGTATCATGTGGAATGCAGTTATAATGTTGCCCAATAGTCTAGTTTTTTTCCTGAGAAGATGGAAATAGGATTTTTTTTAAATCACAAGTTTTAAATTTTTGTAAAACTTTAAATATGTTTTAAAACACTGAGCAATTTATGCAAAACAGATATGACAATCAGTTTGGCCAGAGGGTTACCAGATGGTGACCTCTGCTGCTCATGCTTGTATGGGAACATTCTGCAGTGCCGTATGTTGAAATGAACCTCTTTAGCCAAGAGTATTGGCCATAATCTGGGTAATGATTCAGTATTTCATATTTGGCAATGTAATCTGCTGAAATGACTAAGAGAATAACCCTTGAAATGACCCTGTTGTAATCTGATCATTTAAAGGCTATTTCAATAGATAACTATCATGCTAATAGATTGAGTGGGGCTTTATGAAGTTGGGATTGTCAGGAACTAGAAATATTCTAATAAACTACACAGATAGTTCAGTCTCAATAGATGAAAGAAGAAACATAGGGATGTTTATGGACCCCTCAAAAGGTTTAAATGCTAGGAGTAGTTATAAAATTATCTTTCTAGTTTTATAGATTAAAAAAGAAACTAAGGTTTATAGATATTAATTGACCAGAGTTATAAGTAGCATAGTTAGGATTATTAATTCAGTAGAACTGGTATCCTCCAACAGTATAATCTGAATCCTCTCATAGTATTACCAGGCACTCAAGACTGAAATACATTAGTTTATGAATGTTGTTGCAGGTTGAGTTACCAGGAAAGCAAACTCTTAAAGATCAGTGTGCACAAGGTTGATTGAGAAGTGCTCTTTTTTTGTCACCATCTGTGTAAGGGCAAGGAAGGAAACAGAACTTGCCTTCAATGCAGGATTAGCAAGGCCTCAGCCAACCCCAAGAGATCTAGGGATCTGGGGATCTAGGATAGAGTAGACTGGTTTTCAACTCAAAGTATTAGAAATCCTGATTAATTCAGAAAAACTACCTTGGTCTCTTATATGAGGGGGCTTTAACAAGTTTGTAGGAAAATGCAATTTGAAGGTTATGGAATTGTTCAAGTAACAAGCAAGTTGTTTGCCGGGGAGCCATCAAGGCAAGCAATCAAGTCACTTAAGGACAAACCTCCCTCCAAGACTGAAACTCAAAGGGAAAACATGAGCAGGCTTCTAAGCTTGCTAGCAACCGCATTGGTATACTGGTGACTGGAAGTGGGGGAAAGGCAGCAATGAATATATGGGCTGAGTTCAACTATGTTCCATAGGGTCCTGTCAATCTTGAGATGAAAGAGAGAAAAGGAAGGGCTGCTTGGTCCAAAGTCTGGGGAGACTTGGGAACTCTTAAGCCCATGAACAATGACCTGGCCATGGAGGGCTAGAGCTGAGAGTAAAGTGTCCAGCTGATATGAAGTGAGGGGAGATGCAGAAGAATGCCCAAACTTGCAGATTTGAACTAGCTTCGATGGCTTGATGATAAGAACTCAACTAGAGGAAGGTATAGAAATTGATAAAGGAAGCGAGTGTAAATTGCTATAATTTGATGAGCTTGGCCTATACTTATGGATGTAGAAGCTCAATATACCAACTGAAAGGGAAGGATTATTCACATCAAGGATCAAACCTATCCCCACTCTACACAGGGTTGATAAGGATGGGCAACTTAGCCATTGGCTGCCTAAAATGGAGGTGGGCAGTGGGGAGTAGACTATAAAGTTACAACGTGGTTAGCTTACAAGCTTTCAAGAGGGAGTTTAGTTTCAGATGGTGGGAAGAAGGTTGAATCCCCACTGAATAGTTTTCATCTTGTCTATGATGAAATAAGATGGGGATAGGATTAATTTGATTCCATAATGAGTAATTGTTATCATGACTAACTATAATTGTCACAACTGTAAAGTATAAGTGTGTAACAAAAAGGGGGGAGTAGTTAATCTTACAGTCCAGGAACAGAGGACCCTAGGACCGCCAGGAAAGAAGAGCATGAGCAGAATGTGGGACCCTAATCAAAGAAGCAGTGATACCAGAGATGGAGGCAGAGGTGATGGCATGGTGAGATAGAGCAGCTGAGGACTCTAGATTCATGGAAAGAGAAAGGCTGTGTGCTGGCAGCCAGGAGGCTGGCTTTCAGAATGTGCCCTTTGGTTGTTTAAGTGATTATATATTCCTGAGTGTATTTGTGTACAGCAAAAACAAAACAAAACCCAGAGGGAATAAAAGAAGCAAATATTGCTAACTGATAATGCATGGAGGGGATTGTAATTATTTCAGTGAAACAAAATATAATAGGTTAAGTGTAAAATTGATGTTCTCTCATGTAAATTATCACACAATTCATAATAAAAGCTTTTTTTTTTTTTTTTTTTTTTTTTTTTTTTTTTGGAACTTTTCCATGAACTTTTTAGAAGCCTCTTTGTACAGGTAGGTAGGATTCCACTAAACATCCCTGCCTGTTTAAATCTTCATTCTCTGACTGTTTAATTCACCTATAATTCTCCAGGAAATGGAGGGGGCATTTGGGGCCACTACAGATTTCAGTACCCTCCACTCTATTGATCAGCTGTGGAATTTCTCATTGACATGGACAATGTGGATTTAGAAAGCTCCAATGAATAAGAGGTTATCTTGTTGACAATGGACTGTTGTGGTTGTTGTTAAGTGCCATCAAGTCGGTTCTGACTCATAATGACCCTGTATAGGGTTTCCCAGGAGTGGCTGGTGAGCTTGAACCATTAACCAACATTGCAGTCCAGCGCATTAACCCGTAGTGCCACACCAGGCCATATTAAATAACAACAGTGGCAAGGCCAGCAGTTTAAGCCTACTAGCTGCTCCCTGGAAATCCTATATGGAATTGCTATGAGTTGAAACCAACTCGATGACACTTAGCAACAATAACAACAGTGTTCCTTTATGACACTTGTCTATCAGTTTGTGGTACTGTGGTGGCTTGTGTATTGTATTGATGCTGCAAACTATGCCACCAGTGTCTTAAATACCAACAGGGTCATCCATGGTGAACAGTTTTCAGCAGAACTTCCAGATTAACCCAGACTAGGAAGGACAGGCTGACTACTTCTCACTGTTTAGCCACTGAAAACATAATGATTATCTGTGGAACACTGTCAGATATAGTGCCAGAAGATGAAGACATTATGAATAGCACCAGAAAATTGTCAGATATAGTGCCAGAATACAGACCCTCAGGTTGGAAAGTACACAAAATATGACTTGGTAGGAGTTGTCTCCTCAAAGTAGAGCTGACTATAATAGTGTGAATGGAGCAAAATTTTAGGACCTTCATTTGCTAACGTGAAACAACTCATAATGTGGGGAAAGAGCTGAAAACATACATTAATAATCATAGCATAGCATGTATGAAGTATGAATCTTGGAAATTAACTTGTCAAAAATGAAATGGGACACATAAGGAATGATATCCTAAGCATTAGTAAGGTGAAATAGACTGGTATTGGCCATTTTGAATCAGACACTCTTACGGTTTACTGTGCCAGGAAGGACAAACTCAAGAGGAATGGCATTACTCAAAAAGTCATTAAAAAGAAAGGAAAGAAAGACAAGACCAAAATGGATGTCCGAAGAGACTCAGAAATATGTCCTGGAGTGTAGAGAAAATGAATGGAAGAAATGAGGAAGTAAAAGAGCTTAATGGAACAGTTCAAAGGATAGCTTGAGAAGACAAAGTATTACAAGGTAACGTGCAAAGACCTGGAGTTAGGAAACCAAATGACTAAAAGAACTGAAAAAATATTCAAACTTCAAAATAGCAATGTTTAAGGATCTGGTAGCATAGTGGTTACAAATCGGGCTGTGAACCTCAATGTCAGCAGTTCGAAACTACCAGCTGTTCAGTGGGAGAAAGATGAGGTTTTCTGCTCCTGTAAAGATTTATAGCCTCGGAAACACTGTACAGGGTCACTATGAGTCAGAACTGACTCCATGGCACATTACAAGAACAACAAGGATTTTATGGGCAAAACATTGAGTGATGAAAAATGCATCAAAAGAAGGTAGAAGGAATATACAATCACTAAAGAAATGGTAGATATTCAATCATATGATCAAGAATCAATGGTACTCCATACTAAAAGGGGGAAAAAAAAGTATTTGCTGGTTACCGGGATACATGCAGTGGGATTAGGTGAGGGAGGGGAAGGTGGAACACAAGGTAGGGAATAGACATAGGATAATTTTGGTGCTGGGAAGATGGGGACAATGAACAAAATGGGGTAGAGAATTAGAAGAACAAAGCGGATAGGAGAACAATTAGGCAGGTTTGCATGGGCTAAGGGGAACAGAGGTAAATAATGATATATGAACAACCTTGGAACAACAGAGATGCAGGGATTGAGGCATAGTTTGAATGGGTAAAAGAGGGGAAATAATGTTAAAATGCTTGGCGATCTTTTGAATCTTGGTTTCCCTTGCCTACTATTGTAAAATATACAATTGAGGGGGAGAGAAAGGAGTAGCCAGAAACATCACCATAGAAAGCTTGTAAGTCCATATTCAGTTGCCTATAACTGATTGGAATACCTAAAATGGGGCTAGAACCTGCCTAGTGAAGGAGGCTTCCTGCATAACCTTTACATTGCATAAGACCATAGGTGGAATCCTGATCCCCATCCAGAATCTTCTAAGGTGGGGAATTTCCACTTGAAAGGACAGGCAGACCAGCCTGGAGTAGCTAAAAGAAAAGAAGGTACTTCTTGAAAGAAAGACCAGCAGGAAAAATAAAATACAATAATGACAGTCTGATTGACTACTACAAGAACAGTCAAGTTGTTTGCCCAGCAGCCATCAAGGCAAGCAGTCGGGTCCCCTCAGGGCAAACCCCTTCCAAGACTGAGACTCAAGGAAATACATGAGCAGGCATGTGGTCTTGCTGGTGACCAATAAGGGGAAGTGGGGGGGAAACAGCAATGGAGTTGTGAGCTAAGTCCGATCATGTTCAATAGACTCCTGTCATTCTGGATTGAGGCCTGGTTGGCCAGCAGTATGTCAAGATCTGGGTACTCCTGCGCTCAGAGACAGGGACATGGGACTAGAGGACTAAAGTGGAGAGTGAAGTGTTCAGCTGATATGAAGTGAGGGGAGATGCACAAGAACACCCGTACTTGCAGATAGTACCCATTTGACCTGGCTTCAATGAGTAGATGGTCAGAACTCATCTAGAAGAAGAGAGAAGAGGAAAAAAAGAGTAATCTGCCACAGTTTGAACTTGACCTATACTTATGGATGTAGTAGCTCAAAAGAGGGAACAAATCTTTACAGCGAGGATCATTCCTACTCCCTTGGTACACAGGGTTGACAAGGATGGACAACTGAGGTATTGGCTACCCAAAATGGGAGTGCTACAAAGACATGAAATGACTGTCTTACAAGCTTTCAAGAAGGAGCCTAGTTCGAGAGGGTGCAGGGAAAGGTAGAATTTCCACTGAGTGGTTTCTAACCTGTCTGGATAGGGATGATGAAAGGAGATGGGGATAAGACTCTTGTGGTTCAATAGTGAATAATTGCTATCAGGACTGTCTGTGAATGTTTAAAATCTAAATATAGAGGTTTTGTAACAAAAGGAGGGGAGTGGTTGATCTTGCAGTCCAGGAGCTGAGGAACCTGGGATCATCAAGAGAGAAGAGCAGAGTGCAGGACCCTAACCAGAGAAGCAGTAATGCCAGAGATGGAGGCAGAGACGATGACATAGAGAGATGGAGCAGCTGGGGACTCTGGACTCAGGGAGGGAGACGGTCTGTGTGTTGATGGTCCGGGGGGCAGGCTTACGGATTGTACCTTTTGGGTGTTTGATAATGCATGGAGGGGATTGTAATCATTGCAATGAAATGAAATACTATAGGATGAATGAAAACCTAATGTTCTCCTAGGTAAACTATCACTTAATCCACAATTAAAAAAAAAAAAAAATCAATGGTACTAAAGGAAGTTGTCTAGCTTTATTGAAAGCATTGGTGAAAAACAAAGCTCCAGGAATTGCTGAAACACAAATTGAAATCTTTCAACAAACTGATGCAACACTGGAGGTGCTCGTTCATATATGCCAAGAAATTTGGAAGACAGCTAGTTGGCCAACCGATTGGAAAAGATTCATATTTGTGCCCATTTAAGAGGGAAGTGAGAGAGGTGGGGCTTGATGGAAGCTGGGATGGAGGTGCAATGAAGTTCGCCATCAGCAATACCACAGAATACCAGGCAAAGCAGATCCAGGGCAGAGCTCCAAAACTCGGGACCACATAGGTACGGATATTTTTAAAGTTTGAAGGCTTATAGCTAGTAGAACTTGAAGTGGAAGTAAGAAATCACATACTTTCAAATCTGCCGGGCTCTGTAGCCCAGAGACCACAACTTGGGTGAGACCAAATGGCAAGACCAAGTGGGGGAACAGACACACCATGGAAAAATGCTGAGGGAACCTCAGAGCAAAGGTGGACAATACACTTTGTCAGTTTTGCTTTGTTCTGATTTTCTTTTTTTGGTATCTGTTCATTGCCCCCCTCCCCCCCACTGTTTGTGCACCTCCATTCTGGTGACTAGAGGTGGGGTGCCTGAGTAAGTGGACACCCCCCACCCTTCCCACTTGTGGGTTCTTCTGCCATGCATGTGTACAGATACTCTCAGCCCAAAAGCTGGCCCTGAACTGTTTTTCATTTTTTGTTTTTAAATACAGGAAAGACAAGGACAGGGGTGTAAAGAGGAAAAGAGAGTTAAAAGCAAAACAGGCCAAAAATTAAATTAAATCCTGAGGTACAGCATAACAACTAACATTGGCATCTTGAAATCTCTCAGGCAGCTTTGATGGCAAGAAGCTGAAGAGAGGACATTAAAGTCATACTCATATTAGACTACAGAGGTTTTTTTTTTTTTTTCTTCTTCTCTCCTTCCTCTCCCTTTTTTGTGAGTATAGACTACAGTATTCAGTCTAGTTTTGTTTTTTTTTTGTTTTTTTTTTTTTTTTTTTTTTTTGCTGGTGCTGTTTTGCTGTTTTATGCTCCCCCTTCTACCTTTGGGGTATATTACCAAAGAAGAGACAGCAACTGCTGCCATATAGTCAAACTACAATCAAACTGCAATCAAACTTCAAACACCAAAAACCAAGCAAGAACCAATACCAGCTGCCATATACCAGGGAGGCAGACAACACCTGTGAAAGTCACTCTGAGTTAAGCAATAAGAAGAGTGAAAAGGGAAGCCCACATCCTGATCACATCTCCCTGAAAGTGATCAGAAAGCATAAAAAATACCAAAACATATATTCAATTAAATATTAAGGCCACAGATAAACACTAAACATGTCCAAGAGGCAAAAGCAGATGACCATATCAGCACATGTCCAGAAGCAAGATAAAATGTCCGAGACAAATGACCTACAAGTAGACCTGGACTATATTATGGAAGGAGGGCAGGTCTTAGAAATGTCTGAGAAGGAATTCAGAAAAATGATGATAAAATGTTTCAAAACACTTTACAATGGAGTTGAGAAAAATAAGGATGAAGTCAGGAAAGTGTTACAGGAACAATCAAATAAGTTAGATACAGCATTGGAAACAATTCAAAACCTATAGAAAGAGGTCCAAATGATCAATAATAGAATATCAGAATTAGACAACACTCTGAAAGGGCAAAGAAGTAGAACAGAAGAGATGGAAGGCAAAACCAGTGATCTGGAAGACAAATCTCTCAATACCACTAAGATAGAAGAGCAAACAGAAAAAAGGATAAAAAAATCTGAAGATCTAAGATTCATAATGGACAACATGAAGAGGAATAACTTAAGAATTATTGGCATTCCAGAACAAAAAGAATCATACAAGTCCACAGAGGAAATAGTTGAAGTACTGCTAGAAGAAAATTTCTCTAACACCCTGAAAAGTGAAAAGATAAACATTCAAGAAGCTCAACAAATCCCAGGAAGGATAGACCCCAAAAGAAAATCACCAAGACATATCATAATCAAGCTCTCCAAAATCAAAGATAAGGAGATATTCCTGAGAGCAGCTAGGGAAAACAAGTCAGATTAAGCTTGGATTTCTCAGAAGAAACCATGCAAGCAAGAAGGCAATGAGGAGACATATATAAAACCCTGAAAGAAAAAAACTGCCAACCAAGAATCCTATATCCAGCAAAGCTATCAATCGAATACAACGATGTTATCAAAAGATTCCAGGATAAACAGAAGCTAAGGGATTTTGCCAAAGCCAACTCTGCACTATGAAACATCCTAAAGGAAATTCTGTGGACTGAGAACCAATGACAACAGACAACAACCAGAGATTGACATACGTGGCAGCACCTCTCAGAATTAAATTGACAGAAGGAAGAGTTGAGAACAGAACAATACTCTAAGAACAAACACGGAGAATCTGGGAGGTCAGTCTATGATCAAAACAATTACAATGTAAAAGAAGGTAAATACGTAGGAATAGAGATCCAGATGGTTAGAAGTTCATATGTTGTTGTTGTTGTTGTTGTTAAGTGCTGTCGAGTCGGTTCCGACCCATAGCGACCCTGTGCAGGGTTTCGGAAGGTGTAAATCCTTACGGGAGTAGAAAGCCTCATCTTTCTCCTGCGGAGTGGCTGGTAGTTTTGAACCGCTGACCTTAAGGTTCGCAGCCCGATTCGTAACCACTACGCTACCAGAGCTCCTTAGAAGTTCATATAGATTACAGCAAAAATAGACTGCACTAAATGGAGAGAAAAGTTAACGGACTATAAGGCAACCTCAAAGAAAATTAACACTTTACAACTTACCAAGAAAATGAAAATCCAAGAAGAACATGGAAACATTAAAACTATGAAGAAACTCACAAGAAAGAATACAAAAAGCATGAACTCAACAAAGGAAGACTCACAGACCAAAGAAAGCAGCAACACCACACACACACACACAAACAAACGTAATGGCAGCAATTAATCAATACTTATCGATAATTATAAGGAGCTCTGGTAGCGTAGTGGTTACGAATCGGGATGCAAATCACAAGTTCAGCAGTTCGAAACTACCAGCGCTTCCGTGGGAGAAAGATGAGGCTTTCTGCTCCTGTAAAGTTTTACAGCCTCTGAAACCCTGTACAGAGTTGCTATTAGTCAGAACCGACTCCACGGCACATAACTACAACAACAACAACATCGATAGCTACACTGAATGTAAACGGATTAAATGCACCAGTTAAGAGATGGAGGGGGGCAAAATGGATAAGAAAACAAGATCCTTCAATATGCTGCCTGAAAGAGCCACATCTCACACACAGAGACAAAAACAGATTAAAAGTCAAAGGATGGGAAAAAAAATATACCAAACTAATTGCAATAAAAAATGAACAGTAGTGGCAGTACTAATCTCTGATAAAATAAACTTTAAGGCAAAAACCAGCATAACAGATAAAGATGGACATTATCTCATGATTAAAGGGACAATTGAACAAAATGACATAACCATAATAAATGTCTATGCTCCCAATGGAAGAGCTCCAAAATATATAAAGCAAACTCTAATAGATTTGAAGAAAGAAATAGATGAATCTATAATAATAGTGGGTGATTTCATACACTGCTTTCAAAAATGGAAAGAACAACAAGAAAGGAACTTGACAAAGACACAGAAGAACTAAACAACACAATCAACCAACTGGACCTCATAGATGTATGCAGAGAATTCAACTCAACAACAGCACACTAAACATTCTTTTGCAGTGCACATGGAACTTTCTCCAAAATAAACCATGTCTTAGGCCACAAAACAAATCTCCATAAATTTACAAATATCAAAATGCTACAAAG
>NW_006408529.1:3354682-3412429 GCF_000296735.1 Chrysochloris asiatica
GGAATTGAAGGGAAATTCCTCAACATAATTAAGAGCATATATACAAAACCAACAGCCTACATTACTCTCAATGGAGAGAAACTGAAAGCCTTCCTTCTGTGAATAGAAACCAGACAAGGATGCCCTTTATCACCACTCCTATTCAATATTGTGCTGGAAGCCTTAGCAAGAGCTATATGGCAAGACAGGGAAATTAAAGGCATCCAAATTGGCAAAGAGGTAATAAAACTCTCTATTTGCAGACGATATGATCCTATACGTAGAAAACCCCAAAGACTCAGTAAAAAAGTTACTAGACCTCATTGGAAGATTCAGAAAAATGGCAGGATATAAGGTCAACATACAATAATCAGTTGGATTCCTCTATATCAAAAACGACAACATTGTAAAGGACTTTAGGAAAGCCAATACCATTTACAATAGCCACCCAAAAGATGAAATATCTAGGAATACATGCAAACAGAGAAACAAAGGATTTATACAAAGAAAACTACAAAACACTACTACAAGAAGCCAAAAGAGACCTATAAAAATGCAAGAATGCACCATGTTCCTGGATAGGAAGACTTAACATTGTGAAAATGTCAATACTGCCCAAAGCAAGTTACACATGTAATGTAATCCCAATCCAGATTCCAACAACATTCTTCAAAGAGATGGAAAAAACAATTACAAACTTTTTATGGAAAGGAAAGAGACCCAGGATAAGCAAAGCACTGCTTAAGAAGAAGAATAAGGTTGGAAACCTCTCACTCCCCGACTTCATAATTTACTACATGGCTACAGTGGTCAAAACAGCTTGGTACAATGAAAGATACATAGATCAATGGAACAGAATTGAGCATCTGAAAATTAACCCATCTACATACAGCCAACTGATTTTTGACAAAATACCTAAATATATCGCATAGGAAGGTGATAGTTTCTTCAACAGATGGTGCTGGCAGAACTGGAAAGCCATATGCAAAAGATTGAAACAAGACCTTCACCTCATGCCATATACAAAAACCAACTCAACATTGACCTAAATGTGAATCCCAGAATTATGAAGGCCATCAAATGTGAGGGCACTAATTCAGGGAATATACAGACTACCAAACATTTTGAAAACTGCACAAATAAAAGTAGACAAAAAAAGAAGAGTGGGACATACTAAAAATTAAAAACTTATGTGCATCAAAAGACTTCACCAAAAGAGGAAAAGGGGAACCCACAGAATGGGAAAAAATCTTTTGCAATGACACATCAGACAAGGTACTTATTTCTAAAATATATAGAAAACTACAACACCTCTACAAGAAAAGGAGAAATAACCCAATTAAAAAGTGGGCACAGGACATGAACAGACACTTCACCAAGGAGGAGATTTAGGCAGTCAACAAACATATGAAGAAATGTTCACGATCACTAGCCATTAGAGAGATGCAAATCAAAACAACAATGAGATATCATCTCACACCAGCCATAAGAGCAAAGATCAAAAAAGTAGAGGACAATAAATGTTGGTGGGGATGTGGAGAGACTGGGACACTCCTGTATTGCTGGTGGGATTGTAAAATGGTCCAGCCTCTCTGGAAAGCAATATGGTGCTTCCTCAGAAGGTTGGAAATAGAAATACCTTATGATCCAGCAATTCTTCTACTTGGTATTTACTCACAAGAAATACAAGCCATAACACATGTAGATATATGCACACCAGTGTTCACAGTAGCACTATTTACAATAGCAAAAAGATGGAGACAGCCAAAGTGCCCATCAACTGAAGAATGGAAAACAAACTGTGGTACATACACACAATGGAAAATTATGTTACCCGGAAGAATAACTAGGAAGTTGCAAGCCACCGCATAACATGGATGAACATTGAGGACATTATGTTGAGTGAAATTAGTCAGTCACAAAAGGAGAAATACTACATAGGACAACTACTGTAAAAGACTAAGAAAAAGAACCCATACTAAAGGGGGTGGTGTGCTGGTTTCTGGATGTGGGAGATGGGGCGATGGGAAGGAAGTGAAGGTGGAGCACAGGGCAGGGAATAATTACAGGATAGTTTGGGTAATAGGGAGGGGGATAATATAGAAGAAGGGGGAGGGGAATGGAAGAACAAAGTGGATGGGAGACCAATTAGGCAGGTTTGCATGGGCTAAGTGGGACAGAGGTAAAGAATGACGTATACACAAGGTTGAACAACAGGGCTCTGGGATACAGGGATTGAGACACGTTTGGAATGGGGAAAAGGGCTGAAATAATGTTAAGATGGTTGGCTGTCCTTTAAATTTTGGTTTCCCTTGAATACCATTATAAAATAGACACTTGCTGGGGAGAGAAAGGAATAGCCAGAAATATCACCATAGAAAGCTTGTAAGTCCATCTTCTGCCTATAACTGATTGGAATAACTGCATTACATAAGACCATAGGTGGAATCCTGAACAGCATCCAGAATCTTTAGAGGTGGGAAATTTCCACTAGAAAAGACAAGTAGATCAATTTGGATTGGCTAGAAGAACAGAAGATACTTCTTGAAAGAAAGATGGACAGGAAAATACAAAGCAATATAGGCAGTCTGACTGATTACTACAAGAACAAGCAAGTTGCTCGCCCAGGAGACATCAAGGCAAGTGGCCAGGTCCCCTCAGAGCAAACCCCCTTCCAAGACTAAGACTCAATGGGAATACATGCTTTGATTGGTGAGCACATTCGTCACAGATAAGGGGAAGTGGTGGAAGAACAGCAATGAAGCTGTGAGCTAAGCCCTACAACGTGCAATAGACTCCTGTGAATCCAGGTGGAGACCTGTTTGGCCAACAGTGTGGCAAGACCTGGGGACTCTTGGGTCCAGAGTCAGTGGCATAGCCACAGAGAACTAGAGTGGAGAGTGAAGTGTCCATCTGATAAGAGAGGGCATATGCATAAGAACACCCACACTTGCAAATAATACCTACTTGACCTGGTTTTACTAACTGGATGATCAGAGCTCAACTAGAAGAAGAAAGAAGAGGGAAAAAAGAGTAATCTGACACAATTTGATGAACTTGACCTACACCTATGGATGCAATAGCTCAAAAGAGGGAACAAATCTTTACAACAAGGATCATTCCCACCCCCTCTATACACAGAGCAAACAGGGATGGGCAACTCCGACATTGGCTACCTAAAATGGGGTGGGCTACAAAGGCCAGAAGTGACTGGCTTACAAGCTTTCAAGAGGGAACCTAGATCCAGAGGGCATGGAGGAAGGTAGAATCTCCACTGAGTGTTATCCAATCTGTCTAGGCGGGGCTGATGAAAGGAAATGCAGATAGGTCTCTTATGATACAATTGTGAATTATTGTTATCAGGACTGATTTTGAGGATTGGAAATATAAAGGTAGACATTTTGTAGCAAGGAGGGGAATGATTAACTTTGCAGTCTAGGAGCGGAGGTCCCTGGGACCATCAAGGGCAAAGAGCAGAGAATGGGACCCTACCCAGAGAAGCGGTGATGCCAGAGATAGAGGCAGAGAAGATGACATGGAGAGATGGAGCAGCTGGGGACTTTAGACCCAGAGAGGGAGAGCAGCTGTGTGCTGATGATCAGTGGGGGATGGGGGGGGAGGCAGACTTGCATGGTTTGCCCTTTGGTTCGTTGATGATGCATGGAGGGGATTGTAACCATGGCAATGAAAGGATATATGATAGGATGAATTTAAAACTAATGTTCTTCCTGTAAACTATCACATAATTCACAATAAAACATTTTTAAAAAACGAGAGAGAGTGGTGAGCCAATGGATTGTGAAAATCATCAAACATTGTCAATACCACATGTAAGCAAAATTTTGCTGAAGAAAATATACAGTGGTTGTGATAGTACATCGACAGGAACTGTCAGGAATTCAAGCTGGTTTCAGGGAACATGGGATGCCTATGCTGTTGTCAGATATATTTTGGCTGACAGAAGAGAATACCAAAAATATATTTAGTTGTGCTTTATCGATTATGCAAAAGCTTTTGACTATGTCAATTGTGACAAACTATGGATAACATTAGGAGCTCTGGTAGCGTAGTGGTTACGAATCGGGCTGCGAACCTTAAGGTCAGCTGTTCGAAACTACCAGCCGCTCCGCGGGAGAAAGATGAGGCTTTCTACTCCCGTAAAGATTTACACCCTCGGAAACCCTGTACAGGGTCGCTATGGGTCGGAACCGACTCGAAGGCACTTAACAACAACAACAACAAATGGATAACATTATGAATAATGGGTATTCCCAAACACTTCATTGTGCTCATGAGGATCCTGTAAATAGACCGAGAGGCAGTTGCTACAACAGAGCAAAGGGATAATGAATAATTTAAAATCAGGAAAGGTGTGTGAGAGGGTTGTGTCCTTTTCACCATATTTATTCAATCTTTGTGCTGAGCAAATAATCTGAGAAGTTGGATTTTATGAAGAAGACGTGGCATCAGGATTGGAGGAAGATCTATCAACAACCTGAGATGTGCAGATGACACAATCTTGCTTGCTAGAAGTGAAGAGGATTTAAAATACTGATGAAGTTCAAAGACTACAGCTTTCCATATGGATTGCACCCTACTATCAAGAAAGCAAAATCCTCACAACTGGATCCTTAAACAACATCATAATAAATAGAGAACAGATTGAAGTTGTGAAATATTGCATTCTGTTTGGATCCACAATCAACACTCATGAAATCCAGGAATTAAGAATTCAAAGGGTGTATTCCATTAGGCAAATCTGCTGTAAAAAGTCTCTTTAAAGTGTTAAAGAGAAAGGTATCAGTTTGAGGACTAAGGTGGGCCTGATCCAAGCCACAGTATTTTCAATCTCACCACATACATGTGAAATTTGGAGAATGAATAAATAAGACCATAGAAGAATTGCTGCATTTGAATTGTGGTGTTGGAAGAGAATATTGAAAGAACCATGGACTTCCAGAAGGACAAACAAATCTGTGTTGGAAGAAGTACAGCCAGAATATTCCTTAGAAGCCAGGATGGCAAGCTTTTGTCTCTCATATTTCAGGCATGTTATCAGGATGGACCAGTCTCTGGAGAAGGACGTTGTACTTGGTAAAGTGGAGGGTCAGGTAAGAATAGGAAGACCCCAATGAGGTGGACTGACCCAGTGGCAGTGGTAATGAGTTCAAACATAACAACAATTGTGAAGATGGCACAGGACTGGGCAGTTTCATATTGTTGAGCATAGTGTAGCTATGAGTTGGAACAGACTTGATGGCACCTAACAACAACAACAAAATATTCCCTTCCAAAGCCAACCTCTTTCTGGATAATACATGTAAGTGAGCAATAGCTATTTAAGTATTTTCATAAAATAAATCACAGTGATTGTTATGGGCTTTGCATCTCATTTTAACAGTCAAGGATATTAAATAATTCAAGCAAATTGTTTCACAAATTATACATCTTTGAAACTGCCTTTTGAATAAAGGTTGGCCCATTTTAAGAGGTAGCATATGATTCACAATAAAAATTAAAACAAAACAAAAAGAACCAGTGGGACTGAAGAAAAAAGTTGGTCAGGCAATTAGCCAAGGTAGCTGTTTTCCAAATTTGTTGGCACAGATTAATGAGCTCTTCCAGTGTTGCATCTGTTTGTTCAAACACCTCAACTGGTATTTCTTTAACTCCAGGAGTCTTGCTTTACTACAATGCCTTTAGTGCAGCTTTATGTAAGAGAAGCTGAACTATATAAATAAGAGTTGGAAGCATCAGGATTACGGGAAAGTTCATTAGCAACCTGCAATGTACTGATGACACAACCTTGTTTATGGAAAGCGAAAATAACTTGAATTATTAACTAATGAAGATCAAATACTGCAGCCCTCAGTCTACACTGTTATTGTTAAGTGCCATTGAGCGAGTTTCATCCCATAGTGATCCTGTATAGAGTTTCCGGGGAGCGGCTGGTGAGCTTGAACTTCTGACCTTGAGGTTCAAACTGACTTTACAATCTAGTGCATTAACCCAAAGCGCCACACCAGGGCTCTGTACATTCAGTGTAGATTACACTTCGACATAAAGAAAAGGTATACGTAAAATCATAATAATTGAAGAAAAGATGGAAGTTGTCAAGAATTTTATTTCACTTGGATCAACAATTAACACCCATGGAAGCTGAAGTCAAGTTAAACAACCTATATTGTACTGGGCAAATCTGCAACAAAAGTCCTCTAAAGTGTTAAAAAGCAAATGTGTCACTTTGAGAACAAGATGATTTGTCACAGCGGCTGTAGCAATGGGCTCAAATGTAACATTTGTGAGAATGGCGCAGGATCAGGAATTATTTTGTACTTTTTGCATCTGGTTGCTATGATTTGCAACTGTCTCGACAGTACACATGACCTAAACCATGGCATTTTCAGTTGCCTAATATAAATGTGAATGAGCTCTGGTAGCGTAGTGGTTACGAATCGGGCTGTGAACCTTAAGGTCAGCGGTTTGAAACTACCAGCCACTCCGCGGGAGAAAGATGAGGCTTTCTACTCCTGTAAAGATTTACACCCTCGGACACCCTGTACAGGGTCTCTATGGGTTGGAACTGACTCAACGGTACTTAACAACAACAACAATATAAATGTGAAAGTTGGAGAATGAATAAGAAAGACTGAAGATTTGATGCATTTGAGTTATGGCATGGCAAAGAATATTTAATATAACCATGAACCTTCAGAAGAATAGCAAATCTGTCTTGAAAGATGTACAGTCAGAAATACCCCTTAAAAATGAAAATGACAAGACTTCACCTTGTTTTTTGAGACATGTTATCACAAGAGTCTAGTTCCAGTAGAATGACATCATGCTTGGTAAATTAGAGAGTCAGAAAAAAAGAAAAAAAGAGAAAGACGCCCAGCCAGATGGATGGTCACAGTGCCTATAACAATGAACTTAAACATAGTAACTCTTTGATGAAACTGTCATTGGACCAGTTAACTGTTTGATGAAACTGTTTTGTCCTGTTTTACATAGGGTCACTGTGAGTTGGAACTCACAATGCAACAGCATCATAAATGATTAATACACATTACTATCAAGTTGATTCCGACTCACAGCGACCATATAGCACAGAGTAGAGCTGTTCCATAGGGTTTCAGAGCCTATAAATCCTTATGGGAGCAGACATGCTCACCTTTCTTCTGTGGAGCAACAGATGAGTTTGAATTATCAATCTTGAGGCTAATAGTCGAATGCTTAATCTGTTGTGACACTAGGAATTCTTACACGAATTACACTGTTGTAGTTAGGTACCATCAAGCTAGTTCTGACTTATAAAGACTGTGCACAAAAGATGGGTGGTCCTGTGCTAGCCTCATAATTGTTGTTTGAGACCATTGTTGCTGTCAATATGCCAATCCATTTCACAGGAAATCTTCCTCTTTTTCACTGTCCCTCCACTTTAACAAGCATGATGTCCTCCTCCAGGGACTGGTCCTTCCTAACAACATATCCAAAATACAAGAGAGGAAGTCTAGCCATCCTCACTTCTAGGGAACATTCTGGTAGTACTTCCAAGTGAGATTTGTTGGTTCTTCTGGATGTCCCCGGCACTTTCAGTGTTCTTCATGAATACATTGATTTAAAAGCATCAATTATTCTATGGTCTTTCTTATTCATTGCTCAACTTTCAAATGGGTATGAGGCTATTGAAAATACTAGGGATTGAGTCAGGCACACCTTAGTTTGAAAAGTGACATCTTTGCTCTTTAACACTTTTAAGAGGTGCTTAATGGCAGATTTGCCCAATGGAATATGTTGTTTGATTTTTTTGCTCCATGAGTATTGATTGTGGATCCAAGCAAAAGGAAGTCTTTGGCAACAGCACTCTTTTCTCCATTTATCGTGATGTTATTTATTGGTCCAGTGGTGAGGATTTTTGTTTTCTTTACATTGAGATGTAAACCATGTTATAGTGTTTGTTCTTCAACAGTAAGTATTTCAAGTTCTTTTCCCTTCTAGCAAGCAAGGTTGTGTCATCCATATTGCAGAATGTTGATGTGTTTTCCTCCCATCCTGATGCCACCTTCTTGGATTATTTGCTCAGTATACAGATTGAATAAGTATGGTGAAAGATTACCACCTGGATGCACATCTTCCTTGATTTTAAACCATTTAGTATCCTCTTGTTCTGTTTGAAGGACTGCCTCTTGACCTATGTACAGATACCTATGCGTGCAATTAAGCACTCTGGAATACCCATTCTACACAATGTTAGATAACATTTGTTATCATCCACACAGTCAAATGTCTTTGCATAGACAATAAAGCACAAGTAAACATCTTTCTCGAATTCTCTGTTTTTAGCCAAGAGCCATATGATGTCAGCAATAGTTCCATGTCTTCTTCTGAATCTGGTTTGAATTTCTAGCAGCTCCCTGTTGAAGTACAGCTGCACCCATTTTTAAATTGTATTAAAAAAAATTACATCTGTAATATTTATGAGATTGTTCAATAATTTCTGCATTCCATTGGGTTACTTTTCCTTAGAATGAGCACAAATACGGGTCTCTTCCAATCAGTTGGTCAGGTAGCTCTTGTCCAACTTTCTTGGCATCGACTAATGAGTGCCTCCAGAACTACATTAGTTTGTTGAAACATTTCAATTTGTATTCTGTCAATTCTTGGAGTCTTGTTTTTCACCAGTGCCTTCAGTTCAGCTTGGACTTCTTCTGTCAATACTATTTGATTTTAACTATAACGTACCTCTTGAAATGATTGAACATTGACCTATTCTTTTTGGTATGGTTATTATGTATATTCTTTCCATCTTCTTTTGATTCTTTCGGCATTGTTCAATATTTTGCCCATGTTGTTGTTGTTAAGTGTAGTAGAGTCACTTCCAATTCATAATGACCCTATATAGATTTCTGAGGATTTGGTTTGAATTGTTGACCTTTCAGTTAGAGGAGCCATGCCATCACTCCATTTTTCTCATGGTAGTGATGATGGTTATGTGTCATGGAGTCATTTCTAACTCATACCAACCCTGTAAGCAGAACCTTTTTTTCTGACAAAATGTATAACATTATTCACTGACCATACAAAATTACCAACTTAATAATTAGCCTGCTATATTTGGTCAAATATTTAATTAACTCACCTCTAATGCAATATACAGGTGATACAACCTTGCTTGCTGAAAGTGAAGAGGACTTAAAACATTTACTGATGAAGATCAAAGAGCACAGCCTTTGGTATGGATTACATCTCAATGTAAAGAAAACAAAAATCCTCACAACTAGACCAATAAACAACATTCTTATCAACCGAGAAAAGATTGAAGTTGTCAAGGACTTCATTCTTCTGGGATCAACTATCAAAACTCACTAGAAGCAGCAGTCAAGGAATCAAATGACATATTGCATTAGGCAAATCTGCCGCACAAGACCTTTTTAAAGTGTTGAAGAGCAAAGATGTCAGCTTGAGGACTAAGGTGAGCCTGACCCAAGCCATGGTATTTTCAGTAACCTCATATGCATGTGAAAGCTGGACAGTGAATAAGGAAGACCGTAGAAGAATTGATGCTTTTGAGTTATGGTGTTGGAGGAGAATATTGAAAGTGCCATGGGCTGCCAAAAGAACCAATAGATCCATTCTGGAAGAAGTGCAGCCAGAGTACTTCTTAGAGGCCAAGATGGTCAAACTTTTTCTCTTATACTTTGGGCATATTTTCAGTAGGGACCAGTTGCTGGAGAAGGATATCCTGTTTGGTAAGGTGGAGGGTCAGAGAAAAAGAGGAAGACCCCAATGAGATGGATTGGCCAAGTGGCAGCATCGATGGATTCAAGCATGGCAACAGTAGTGAGGTTGGCCCAGAATCGGGCAGTGTTTTGTTCTACTGTGCATAAGGTCACTATGAGTCAGTTCCAACTTGATGGCACCTAACAACAACAACGTGATGGTGTGGCGCTGTGGGTTAATGCACCAAACTGCAAAGCTGTTTGAACTGCAAGGTCGGTGGTTCAAGCTCACCGGCTGCTCCTTGGAAACCCTATACAGGGTCACTGTGGATCAGAATCGACTCGATGGCACTTAACAACAATCTGATGCCTGGTGTGGTGCTGCAGGATAATGCGCTGGACTGCAAGGTCAGTTTGTACCGCAAGTTTGGCAGTTTAGACTCATGAGCCACTCAGTAACCCTACAAAGGGTTGCTATAAGTTGTAACCAACTCAACAGTATTTATTAACAATGACCACAACAAGAATGTGATGGCTGGAACTGCGGTTGGCAGGGTCAGACCAATGATTTTGCAGGCCTTACATGGTACTCAGCCAGACAAGCAACACCCCTGCTGTATAGGGTTTCTGAGACTGTAAATCATTATGGGAGCAGAAGGCCTCATCTTTCTCCTGGAGAACGACTGGTACATTCAACCACTGACTTTATGGTTAGCAGCCCAACTTGAAATCCAATCTATTACCAGAGCTTCCTCCATTTTGCCTATAATATTTTTCAATATTGCAAACTGAAGCTTGAATTTTTTTCTTCAGATCTTTCAGCTTGAGAAATGCTGTGCATGTTTTTTTCCTTTTGGGTTTCTATTTCCAGGTCTTTGCCCATTTCATTATAATACGTTGTCTTCTAGTGTTGCCCACTGAAATTTTTCTGTTCAGCTATTTTATGTCATTATTTCTTCCAGTTGCTTTAGCAAATTTCAGAGTCTCTTCTGGCATCTATTTTGGTCTTTTCATTCATGACTTTTGTTTTTTCTTATATGATGTTCTTGATGTCATCTCAAAGCACTCTGGTAATCAGTCATTAGTGTCTAATACATCAAATCTGCTCTTGAGGTGGTCTCTAAATGGTGTATGGCTCCATAGGTAACACTTAAAATTTGGGTTTCTCCTCTGAGTCTGATAATCAGATGTTGACCTTTCTTTTTCCTTTCTCTCTTCTTTTCTTTCTTTCTTTCTCTCTCTCTTTCTTCTTTGTTTTTAAAAAATATTAATCTCTATACCCAACTCATTCTATTTCTTCTTTCTTGTTCCTGTATGCTTCCTCCAGCATTATGAAAATATCTTTTACTTATGTAAACTTTCTTCAAATATCTGATTACCTTGATTACTGTTTAACATTTGAGAATATGGCAACAGTAGAAGGGTTGTCTCTGTGCTCTGTGAACTCAGGCAATTGGTAATCGGTATTGTTTGCTCTAGTATGGGTAGGTGAGGAATGGACTTAGCTGACATATGCAGAGGGTTTTGTCTTGGGAAAAAAACTGACTAGATTTTCTACTATTACCTACAACATCATTCAAAATATACATTGTGTGTATCTTGGGGAGATTTGTAGAAGCTGGATGACTGTTGACTCTATGTTTCCTTGTTTTTATCTATACATTCATGTCAATGTTGCTGTTGCTGTTAAGCGCCATCAAGTCAGTTCCAACCCATAGCAGCCATGTATAGAGATTCCGAGGAATGGCTGGAAGGTTTGGACCACTGACCATGCAGTTCAAACTGACCTTGTGGTCCAGTGCATTATCCTGCAGTGCCACACCAGGACTTCTTCACCTCACTGTTGTTTTTGTTGTTGTTAAGTGCCATTGAGTCTGTTCTGACCCATGGAGACCCTGCATAGAGTTTCCAAGGAGTGACCAGAACATTAACACACAGTGCCACACCAGGACTCCTAGTCCTGTGTTCTTACTGATTTCTTAGAGTTTCCAGAGTTTTATGAGATCAGTCTTTCTTCACTGATTTCATGATGTAACTTCATTCATTCTACTTATTTTAATACCTCTCATCTTGTGTCTTTCAAAATCTTTCTGAAATTTTGCTACTGGTCCCTTCTCATTTCCTTTGACACCTTGAACTAAATTTATGTTTCTTCCTTTCTTTTACAATAATTTTAGGCCATTAGAGGGAGAGGGAATAAACTCATGGGTTTAATTTGATATGTTGACATTGTTAAGTGCTGATGAGTAAATTCTGACACATAGTGAACCTTTATAGGGTTTCCAAGGACCAGCTGGTGGGTTTGAGCCATGGACCTTAGTGTTAGAAGTCCAGTGCTTATCCTACAGCACCATATCAAGACTCCAATATGTTGACATTAAGGGTTGTGAGAATCCATTCTTTGGTTAACAAACAATACTTAAGAGATAAACTGACTAACTATAAATAAAAATTCATATACATAAGTTAGTGGACTCAGGAGATAGATGTCAATGATGTTCTCTTTGTCTTGGGTTTCTTTTAATGCAAAGGAAATACATTGAAGAAAAGCAAGAAAAATGTGTATAAATGTTATCTTTACTAGCATTGTTGGAGCTGAAGTGTCACAAGTGATTGTATGTAAGAACACAGTTGTCTAGTTGCATGATTGAGAACAATGTAGTTATTTAGAGGCAGCTGTTGTTGCCTTGTTCTGTTGAATTGATTCCAACTCGACACCCTATGTGTTTTAGAGTAGAATTGCTTCATAAGGATTTCTTGGCTGCAATCTTCATGGAGACTGTTTATCAGTAGCTTGCTTCTGAAAAGCTATTGTTGGTTGGGTTCAAACTGACCCACCAATCTTTTGGTTAGCAAATGAGTGCATACCGTTTGCACCCTCAGGGACTTGAAATGGAGGCAGAAGAGCTGAATTTGATACAAATAGTGGTTACTAAAATATTTGCTATAGAAGTTTTGGTATGGCAATGTAGGATAAGCACTTGATGACAAGGTTGTTTTGAACTGCAAGATTGGAAGTTCAAACTCACCATCAGCTCCTTGGAAACCCTATACAGGGTCACTATGAGTCTGAACCAACCCAACTCAACAGCACTTAACAACAACAATACAAGATATGCTGTTCAGAAATGTTATTTAGATTCTGATTTTCTCATTTCAGCCTAGATGATAATAATAAATTTGACCAACATTTATAGGGTACCTTCAATGTGCCAGGTGCCTACAGGGAAGACCAGTTAATACCATTATTATTCAAATTTACACACCAACCACTGAAGTCAGTGAGGACAAAATAGAAGAATTCTACCAACTTCTTCAATCTGAAATTGCTCAAACATGCAATCAAGATATATTGATCATTACTGGTGATTGGAATGCAAAGGTTGGGAACAAAGAGGAAGGATCAGTAGTTTGAAAATATGGCCTTAGTGATAGAAATGATGCCAGAGATCACATGATAGAATTCTGCAAAAATCAATGATTTGTCCATTTCATATAACTTCTTTAGACAGCATAAAAAACATGTACCTCACCAGATGGGAGACACAGAAATCAAATTGACTACATCTGTAAAGAGATGTACATCTGTGGAAAAAAACTTCTCCATGGAAAGAGCTTTTCTGTGGGAAAGCTCCATATCATTAGTGAAAACAAGGCCAGGGGCAGACAGCGGAACATACCATCAATTGCTCATATGCAAATTCAAACTGAAGTTGAAGAAAATGAAAACAAGTCCACATGAGCCAAAATATGACCTTGAATATATCCCACCTGAATTTAGAAATCATCTGAAGAACAGATTCAATACATTTAACACTAAAGACCAGAAGAGTTGTGGGATGACATCAATAACATCATACATGAAGAAAGCAAAAAGTGATTGAGAAGACAAGAAAGAAGGAAAAAGCTAAAAATGGATGTCAGAAAAGACACTGAAACTTGCTCTCCAGCGTAGAGATGCTAAAGCAAATGGAAGAAATGAGGAGGTACAAGAGCTGAACAGAAAATTTCAAAGTTCACCTCAAAAAGACAAAGTTAAATATTACAATGAAATGTACAAAGATCTGGAGTAAGAAAAACAAAAGGGAAGAACATGCTCAGCATTTCTCAAGCTGGGGGAATTGAAGCAAAAATTCAAGCCTCAACTTTCTTTATTGAAGGATTCTTTGGGAAAATTATTGAATGATGAAGAAAACATCAAAAGAAGATGGAAGGAATACACAGAGTTACTGTACCAAAAGGAAATGGTTGATGGTCATCCGTTTCAACAGGTAGCTTATGATCAAGAGCCAATGATAATGAGGGAAGAAGGTGCGTTGAAGGAATTGGCAAAGAACAGGGCACCAGGAATTGCCGGAATAAAAACTGAAATCTCTCAAGAAAGTTAGGCAGCACTGGAAGAAGTCACTTATCTCTGCCAAGAAATTTGGAAAACAACTATCTGGCCAACTGATTGGAAAAGATCCATATTTGTGCCCATTCCAAAGAGAGGTGACCCACCAGAATGAAGAAGTCATCAGGTAATATCCTTGATAGCCCATGTCAGTAAAATTTTACTAAAGGTAATACAGAAACGGCTGCAAGCAGACATTGACAGAGAACTTCCAGAGGTTCAGCCAGATTCAGAAGAGGACATGGAATGAGGGACATCATTGCTGATGTCTGATGGATCGTGGCTGAAAGCAGAGAATACCAGAAAGATGTTTACTTGTGGTTTATTGACTACACAAAGGCTTTCTATTGTGTGGATCATGACAAGGTATGGACAACATTGTGAAATATGAGTATTCCTGAACACTTATTTGTGCTCATGAGGAATCTGTACATGGACCAAGAGGCAAGTATTCAAACAGAACATGGGGACACTGAATGGTTTAAAATTAAGACAGGTGTGCAACAAGATTGTATTCTTTCACCATACTTATTCAACCTGTATGCTGAGCAAATAATAAAAGAAGCTGGGTTATATGAAGAAAAATGTGGCATCAGGATTGTTGGAAGACTCATTAACAACTTGCGATATGCAGATGACGCAACCTTGCTTGCTGAAAGTGAAGAGGACTTAAAATACTTATCCATGAAGATCAAAGAGCACAGCCTTCAGTATGGATTACATATCAATGTAAAGAAAACAAAAATCCTCACCACTGGACCAATAAACAACATTCTTATCAACTGTGAAAAGATTGACGTTGTCAAGGATTTCATTCTTCTTGGATCAACTATCAACACTCATGGAAGCAGCAGTCAAGAAATCAAACAACGTATTACAATGAGCAAATCTGTTGCACAAGACCTTTTGAAAGTGTTGAAGAGCAAAGATGTCACCTTAAGGACTAAGTTGCATCTGACACAAGCCATGGTATTTTCAATAACCTCATATGCATGCAAAAGCTGGACAGTGAATAAGAAGACCATAGAAGAATTGATGCTTTTGAGTTATGGTGTTGGAGGTGAATATTAAAAGTAGCTATGGGCTGCCCATAGAACCAAAAGATCTGTGTTGGAAGAAATGCAGCCATAGTACTCCTTGGAGGACAGGATGGCCAAACTTCTTCTTTCATACTTCAGACATACTGTCAGGAGGTACCAGTTGCTGGAGAAGGATATCATGTTTGGTAAGGTGGAGGGTCAGAGAAAAAGAGAAAGACCCCCAGCAAGATGGGTTGGTAATGTGACAGCATCAATGCGCTCAAGCGTGGCAACAATTGTGAGGTTGGCCCAGGACCGGGCAGTGTTTTGTTCTGTTGTACACTGTGAGTTGTTACCGACTTGATGGCACCTAACAACAACAAGAACAACAACAACAACATGCCAGGCACTGCTCTCAACACTTTAGACAGGTATCTCACATATTACTGTAATGTAGGTACTATTATCATCATTTCCATTGCAAAGAAGATAAACTGAGGCACAAATAAGCTTAATAAATTGCTTGAGTTTGCATAGCTAATAATTGAGAAAGTAGTAGTTTGAACTCAAGTAAAGTACAGAGTTCTGCTCTGGTAGCGATAGCGTAGTGGTTACGAATCGGGCTGCGAACCTTAAGGCCAACAGTTCGAAACTACCAGCTGTTCCGCGGGAGAACGATGAAGCATTCTGCTCCCGTAAAGATTTACAGCCTCAGAAACCCTGTACAGGGTTGCTATGGGTCGGAACCTACTCGACGGCACTTAACAACAACAACAACATCCACACACAAGTATTATATATATATTATATATCATTTCAAAACAAGTTTAGTCAATAGTGTGCTGGTAAATAAGCTCCAATTCATAGAGCTTGCTGACATTAGCAGCATAAATACTCTTATCATGAATAATTGGTGGTGGTTACGTGCCCTGGAGTTGGTTCCTACTCATAGCGACCGTGTATAGGGTTTCCAAGGCTATAAATCTTAACAGGAACAGAATGCCTCATCTTTCTCCCATGAAGCAGCTGATAGACTCAAATTGCTAACCTTTTGATTAGCAGCTCAGCTCATAATCCACTATGTTACCAGACTGATTACAAGTTATCTATCATTTAACTATCAGCTTTATCACTAAAAAGTGGGCTCCAATATCATTACTTTAACCTTTTTGGAATAAATTGTGTTTTAGTTTGAATTTCTCTTTGGTTTAATTTTCAATCAGTCTTAATTACGATGAACAGAATAAAAAAAGGAAGATAAATTATATAGGTTTTGTTTAGGAATAGAAAGTATTTTGACATTTATAGTGCTTAAGGATTTTACTAAAGCCAGAAAGAAATAAAGATAGGTTGTTAAGAATTGAAAGGGACTTTGTTTTTTAAATGCACACTAATATCTGATTTTCTTATAAATATTATATGTCACTATCCACATTATAGAAACCACATTACACACTTTAATTTTTAAAAATTAGCATCTGAAGCTAATGAACAGTTTAGAAAGTTCACAAGTTTAAATCCGTGGACTAATTGTTTAGTGCACTGGCCATGCAGTAGAACTCTGAACGGCTCCCTTTCCTGTAACTCTGAAGTAAGCAGGTTGATCACAGCAACTTTAACCTCCATTTTATCCATTTTGAATGTGGCAACTACTTCATCTTTTGAAGGGATATCCCTTCTACAAATACTGAAATATGGCATTTCTTTAATGGCTGACCCTGAGTTGTATAATGAAGCACTTATCATACGCACAATAGAAAAACGGCCTTGTTAATCAGTTCAGACTGCATTCAGTGGAGAAAAAATGCATATAGACCACAAACAATTCTCTTTTTAAAAAAATAGAAATCATTAGCTCAGTTTTTTAAATTCATAAGACAGGGGTAGGAAGTATACATGTAACACAAATAACATAATACTTAAAAGGCATAAATTTTAAGCATTTCTTGTTAGAAGCTCTTTTAAAGGCCTAGTCATCTTTAAAATATTTATTGATCAGTAAAAGAGCATAATAGATTTTAATTTGTCTAAATAATTAGCATCTGATTCAGATATATATTTATGCCACCAGTAGTTTTTATTCAAATGAATTTAATTAAACTATTAACGATACTAAATGAGTTCAATTATGTCCTCAGCTTCCAATTCAATCTCTGAGTGCCAGATGTAGTGAAACTCTAAAAAATCCAACAATTAAAAACAGGGGCTTTGAAAGTATTTTATAGTCTTTGCATATTTCTCGATTAAAAATATATCATACAGATTATTTATTACCTTAGGAAACTCACCCAAATAATTTACTTAAGTCTGTGCAGGTATTGGAAATACATGTTTTCATGTGTGTGTATGTGTGTATATATATATATATATATATATATATATATATATATATATAGATAGATAGATAGATAGATAGATAGATAGATAGATAGATAGATAGATATAGATATATAGATATATAGATATATATTTCTAACAATATCAGGTCAGTTTTCCCTAAGAATAAATCAACATCTACTTAGAGTAAGAGTGGGCTGAAACCAAATATTGTTTGAAATTTGTTTAAATTATATTAAGTATGCAGCATTTAGTAGAATTACCTGTTTAAATTAGAGCTATATTCATTACTACTTGATTATTTTACTCAGAGAAATGAGATTAACATTTATATGTTTCAAACTGGCTTCCTAAATGGGATAAGGATCTTTTGGAAATATTATAACAATTAATTTTTCATTGTGTGAACTGTGGAGTTCTGGTGTGGTGCTGAAAGATAAACACTGGACCACAAGGTCAGTTTGAACCACTAGGTGGTTCCTTGGAAACTCCATGCTGTTGTTGTTAAGTGCTGTGGAGTCTGTTCTGTTCTGACTCATGGTGATCCTGTATAGGGTTTCTGAGGAGCGGCTGGTGAGTTTGAATCACTGACCTTGCAGATCAAACTGACTTGTCAGTTGAGTGCTTATCCTGAAATGCCATACTAGGAAACCCTATACAGGGTAGTGATGAGCCAGAACTGACTAGGTACCACTTAACAACAACAGTGTGCTCAGCTGTATTTTATTGTACTTAGCTGTATTGTGCTTTTCAGATACAGATGATTTTACAAACTGAAGGTTTGTGGTAACTCTACGTTGAGTACCTACTGGTGCCATTTTACCAACAGCATGTGTCACATTGTGGTAATTCTCACAATATTCCAATTATTTTCATAAGGCTGCTACACATTTAGTAGACTAGAGTATAAACATAATTTTCATATGCATTGACATACTTAACTGTGATATTCACTTTACTGTAGTGATTAGAACCAAACTCATAATAGCTATTTATTAGGTATGCCGGTATTTATAAGCCAATCTCAGTGGGTTATTCTTCTTGGGTTTTGTTAAACCATTCTTTAGCCTTTGAATTAGTAGAAATGCAGTCTCTGCTTAAATCTTCAACTGAACTACAGGTCTAAATGCTTTAACTCAAACATACAAGGTGCAGCAAATAGTAACAAAATCAGGAATAACAATATCAAGAATCTCTTACTAATTACTAAAACAAGGCTTCAGGAATTGATGGACTACAAATTGAAAGCTTTCAACAAGCTGGTTCAGCACTGGAGGCACTCAATAATCTATACAGAGAAATTTGCAAGAATGCTACCTGGCCAACTGATTAGAAGAAATCCATATTTGTTTCCACTACAAAGAGCGGTGACCAAATGGAATGCAGAAATCATCTAACATATCATTAGTATCACATGCAAGTAAAATTTTGCTAAAAATAATTCAAAAACATCTACAACAGTACATGGGCAGGGAACTGCCAGACTTTCAAGCCAGATTCAGACGAGGGTGTGGAACAAACAATATCACTGCTGACATGAGATGCATCTTAGCTGAAAGCAGAGAATACCAGAGGTATTTACCTGTGCTTTATTGACTATGCAAAGGTTTTTGACTATGTGAATCATGACAATTTATGTCAGGACAACAATGAGCATTCCTGAACACGTAATTGTGCTTATGAGGAACCTGTACATAGACCAAGACAGTTGTTCAAACAGAAAAAGTAGACACTGAATGGTTTACAATCAAGAAAGTTGTACACCAGGATTGGATTCTTTCACCATAGTTTTTCAATATGTACACTGAGCAAATAATCCACGAAATGGATAATATGAAGAACATGGCATCAGGATTGTAGAAAGACTCATTAACAACCTGAGATATGCAGATGACACATCCTTGCTTGTTGAAAATGAAGAGGACTTAAAGTATTGATGAAGATCAAAGCCTTCAATAGGGGTTGCACTTTAATGTAAAGAAAACAAAAATCCTCATCCCTAGACCAATAAATAACACCAATGTAAACGGAGAAAATATTGAAGTTGTCAAAGACTTCATTTTGCTTGAATCTACTATCAGTACTCATGGACTCAGCAGTTAAGAAATCAAATAACATATTGCATTAGGCAAATCTGTTGCATAAGACTCTTTAAAGTATTCAAGAGCAAAGTTATCAGTGTGAGGACTAAGGTGTGCCTAATCCAAGCCATGGTATTTTCAGTAACATTATATGCATGTAAAAGTTGGACAATGAATAAAGAAGACCATAGAAGAATTGATGCATTCGAGTCATGATGCTGGAGAAGAATATTGAAAGTACCATGGACTGCTAAAACAAAACAAAACAAAAAATGAATGCTGGAAGAAGTACAAGCCAAATGCTCCTTAGAAGCCAGGATGGTGAGATTCCATCTTTCACATTTCCAAAAATTTTTTTAGGAGGGAACAATCCCTGGAGAATGATATCATGCTTGGTAAAGTGGAGGGTCAGCTAAAAAGAGGAAGATCCCTAACAAGATGGATTACACAGTGACAGCAGCAGTGGGCTAAAGTTTAACAGAGATTACCAGGATGGCACTAGACTAGACACTGTTGTGTTCTGTTGTATACAAGGTCACTATGAGTTGGAATAATTTGATGATACCTAGCAACAATAACAACATTACTAGGGACAAAAATTGTGAAGAGTAAGATTTTAATCTATTTGCTAGCTAACAAATTAGCTTGCCACTGTTTCATGGATGTTGGCAGAAGACCTGAGATTCCTAGATCACAAACAAAGGAATTTATCACTCAGCACAGTATGAGGAGTCCTGCCTGATGTGGCACTGTAGGATAAGCACTGGACAGCAAGGTCAGTTTGAACTGCAAGGTCATTAGTTCAAACTCACTAGCTGCTCCTCAGAAACCCTATACAGGGTCGCAATGAATCAGAACCAGCCCAACAGCACTTACCAACAACAACAACAACAAAGCACACTATGAGGCATGATATTATGTTCACATCAGTTCCCATTGGGAGGAGAGGTAAACTGAGGTAGATTCTCCGTAGAGTAAATTTGTTCAGCAGCTGAGTCCTCAAAATTAGGAAACACCATATATCATGTGGTGGTGATGGTGTGTCATAGAGTCGGTTCTGACTCACAGTTACCCTACGTAGGGTTTCCGAGACTATAAATTTTTACAGGGGTAGAAAGCCTCGTCTTTATCTCACAGAACTTCTGGTACTATTGAATTACTGACCGTGAGAGTGGTGGTGGTGGTGTGCCGTGGAGTCGATTCTGACTCAGGGTTTCCGAGGCTGTAAATCTTTACGGGAGCAGAAAGCCTCATCTTTCTCCCGCAGAGCAGCTGGTAGTTTCGAACTGCTGACCTTGTGGTTCGCAGCCCGATTCGTAACCACTACACTACCAGAGCTCCTTGACCATGAGATTAGCAACTCTAAAAACCTAACTTTTACTTTAGAAAGAGACATCGTTGTTATACTGGACAGCAAACAAACCTGCCCTCTGACAAGGAAAGAAATACTGTTTCAATTTCCAAGGCTATTTGCTATACAGATATCCTTGAGAAGATAATCTGGAACAAAAGTTGTCAATGTAAGCCATACAAAACCTCTATAGAGACTCAATATCTAAAAGGATTGCAGTGGCTATATATAAAATATTTAAACTAAGTATAGTAATATGGAATGCCACTACTATCTGTAAAATATTAAAACTAGGAATACTAATGTAACTGTCAGCATTGATTTATGATATAATTAAGTGAGATAATACATGAAAATATACTTACTCTTGTTAAGTGCTCAATAAATGCTGGTTACTAGTATTAGCATATAACATTCTAGCATAAAAACAGATACAAGACCATAATTTATTAGTTTCTCATTCTAATTATGAAAGCAATGCACTTAATTTTCCAAACTACTCATGTATTAAGGTCATCAGTTACTTTCTGATGCAGTAATGTCTTTGACTGTTTTATCAATTTTCTATCAGTACTTTCTAGGTATTTTTGTCTCTAGTTTTTATAATTCCTTTATTTCATTGAATAGTTTGTTATTATTTTAATAATGTCCACAAAACCTTTAAATAGAAGCATATTTTATGTATCAGACAGGACAGGCTAGGTTATACTGGGTCACAATAACACAGGCTTATTTCTTGTTCACACCACATTTCCATTCTACATTGTCAAGGCAGTCTGCTCATTATAGTCACTCAAGCACAGGATGTTGTGAGCAGCCACCATCATGGTTCCATGTTTAAAAGAAAGAACTTAGGAGGGACTCACACTCATCACTCCTGCTTAAAATTCATGATCTGAACTTGTCATGGTTACATCAAATCACAAAGGGGCCAGGAAATGCAATCCTATTTTCCAGGAAGGCAAAGATGGGATTTTTTGTGAAAAAGACTCATGGTTATTATACTTTATACTGATGATGAAAAATGAGACTCCACTCATAAGACATTTAGAGTTATTGTTGTCTCATTTAAATAAAATAAGAATGTTAATAAAAATTATTTGTTCCAGGAATTAATCAAAACAAATAATGAAGAGCATTAGATTACCAAAATATTTATTACATACTTGTGTATAAGGTTTCCCTATTTGCCTATTGTGCTAAAAATATAAAACACCTGCATGAAGCTCATTTGCAATAACTGGAGTAATAATAAGAAATTGTGATATTGCTGATAGCAAAACCAGTTACTTTTTATAAGTGTTGTTAAATAGAAATAAAATAATGCTCAAATTTAAGTCCATTAATTTATAGCCTAGTGCTAGTATTACATTAGATGAAAGGTGCGAGCTGAAAGGTAAGAGTAGAGTTAAATGGCAAGTATTGTGCGTATGCACATAGTAAAGTTAACAACAGAAATCCAAAATGACAATATTATCATCAGAATCACTTAAGAAAGTTGCATATTCCATATTTGTTTTGGTGTTATGTGCCGACTTAGCTCTGATCCAGAAGAAAACATGATCCTAAAGCATTCACACTATCGTTGCTGTGTTTGAGCACATTGTTCAGTCACTCAGTCAGTCCATCTCATTGAGGGTCTTCCTATTTTTAGCTGGGTTATATGAAGAAAAACGTGGCATCAGGATTGGAGTAAGACTCATTAACAACCTGAGATATGCAGATGATACAACCTTGCTTGCTGAAAGTGAACTTAAAACAGTTACTTATGAAGATCAAAGAGCACAGCCTTCGGTATGGATTACATCTCATTGTAAAGAAAACAAAAATCCTCACCATTGGACCAATAAACAACACTCTTATCAATGGAGAAAAGATTAAAGTTGTCAAGGACTTCATTCTTCTTGGGTCAACTATCAACACTCATGGAATCAGCAGTCAAGAGATCAAACGACGTATTGCATTAAGCAAATCTGCTGCACAAGACCTTTTTAAAGTGTTGAAGAGGAAAGATGTCAGCTTGAGGACTAAGGTGCACCTGATCCAAGCCATGGTGTTTTCAGTAATCTCATATGCATGCAAAATCTGGATAGTGAATAAGGAAGACTGGAGAAGAATTGATGTTTTTGAGTTATGGTGTTGGAGGAGAATATTGAAAGTGCCATGGGCTACCAAAAGAACCAACAGATCTATGTTGGAAGAAGTGCAGCCAGAGTGCTTCTTGGAGGCCAAGATGGGCAAACTTCATCTCTCATACTTCTGACATACTGTCAGGAGGGACAAGTTGCTGGAGAAGGATATTATGTTTGGTAGGGTGGAGGGTCAGAGAAAAAGAGGAAGACCCCCAGTGGGATGGATTGGCAAAGTGGCAGCATCAATGGGCTCAAGCGTGGCAACAATAGTGAGGTTGGCCCAGGATCGGGCAGTATTTCATTCTGCTGTGCATAAGGTCGCTATGAGTCAGTACCAACTCGATGGCACCTAACAACAACATACCAGTTTCCTTGGAGCCCTGATGTGGTACTGTGGGTTAAGGCACTGGACTGAAAAGTTGATTTGAACTGCAACATTGACAGTTCAAGCTCACGAGCCACTACTCAGAAACCCTATACAGGGTCACAATTGGTTGGAACCGACTTGATGGCACTTAACAACAACACACAAAGCAATGTCTTTCTGCAGGAACATGTTGCCCCGATAACATATCCAATATACGTGAGACATCGCCATCCTGTCTTCTAAGGAACATTCCAGCTGTACGTCTAAAACAGATTTTGTAAGTTCTCCTGGTGATGACTGACTGTTGTTAAGTGCCATCAAGTCAGTTCTGACCCATAGTGACACTGTATAGGGTTTTTGAACAGCAGCTGGTGAGCTTGAACCGCCAACCTTGCAATTCAAACTGACCTTGTAGTACAGTGCCAAACCAGGACTCCAGTTGTTCCAGTAACCTATGGTATATTTAATATTATTCATCAAGATCATAATACAAAGGCATCAAGTCTTTAGTCAATCTCATTCACTGTCCACTTTCACATGCATATGAAATGATTGAAAATACCATGGCTTGAGTCAGGAGAAGCTTTGTACTGCTATCACTGGGTTTGAATATAAATCCCTAATATGCTAAGAGGATTCTTACAAACTTGGAGAAGTTAATTAACCATTTTTTGTTCTAAGCTCTATCAGTAAATGGTCTTATTTGAAATACTTACTAGTGCTATTATAAAATTTGATAATACCATAAACTAAAAGTTCTTATGCTAATCCTGACTATTCATAAGCAATTAATAAACGTTACAGTCTTTCTGTTTTCATATTGATAGCACTCAAGAGAATGCATATCTGCAGGACTTTTTGTTCATATATGAATATGTTTACTTATTTTGCAACATTGTTAAGCATGTATGTGCATACATGTTTTGAAACATGCCACTGATGTGTACATTTAAGAATTAGTTACATTTCTTTGTTGGACTTCTGTGACAAACAGCTAGTAATTAGAACCATAAGGAAAGCTACTTCCTTAAACTCTTAATGATAATGATAATCTAAAGAAATGTTGTTGTTGTGTGCCATTGAGTCGGTACCGACCCATAGCGACCTTATTCACAGCAGAACGAAACACTGCCCACTTCTGGGCCAGCCTCACTACTGTTGCCACACTTGAGTCCATCGATGCTGCCACTTGACCATCCATCTCGTTGGGGGTCTTCCTCTTTTTCTGTAACCCTCCACCTTACCAAACATGATACCCTTCTCTAGAGACTTGCTCCCTCCTGAAAATATGTCCAAAGTACGAGAGATGAAGTTCGGCCATCCTGGCCTCCAAAGAGCGCTCTGGCTGCACTTCTTCCAAAATGAATCCATTGGTTCTTTTGGCAGCCCATGGCATTTTCAATATTCTCTTCCAACACCATAACTCAAAAGTATCAATTCTTCTATAGTCTTCACTGTCCAGGTTTTGCATGCATATGAGGTTATTGAAAATACCATGAAACATTAGAATGGGAAATATTTAAAGCATTATCTTTAAAGTCAAAACACTTAAGTATACTTAACAGCCTTGCTTATATTAATGTGTAATATTTTAGGCAATGCAATATGAAAAATTAGATAAAAGTTATAACTGTTTAAGGAATAAAACCAAATTGCCTTTTTTCTTAAATAATATTATGTTTATTTGTTGTTGTTGTTGTGCCGTCGAGTCGGTTCCAACCCATAGCGACCCTGAACAGGGTTTCCGAGGCTGTAAATCTTTATGGGAGCAGAAAGCCTCATCTTTCTCCTGTGGAGTAGCTGGTAGTTTCGAACTGCTGACCTTGCAGTTCGCAGCCTGATTCATAACCACTACGCTACCAGATCTCCTTAGAGCACTAAAAACAATCAACCAAACCCACATGGAAATTATTAGTAATGAAAATTAATAATGTTTGCTAATATGATTAAAATGTTTTGTATCTAATAAATAATATATTTTCCAAAAAAAAAATGTCATCTACACTTTCTAACAGTTAAAAGAGATCTTTTGTAACAGGTTTGTCCCATTCAAAATGTCATTTGATTTCATTTTCACCCCTATTTAGAAAAGTTTATTAAATATTATTCTTGCAGTAAATTTATTGGAAAAAAACACTGTATTTTCTCTGAAAGCACTCTGCTTTTCCACACTATCTATATCAACATGCTTTAAAAAAAATTAGAGATAGGTTAAATTTGATATCATTAAATGTAGCATATAAAACTTTACACTAAGCAAGATAAAGCCATAGAAGTTATATATCCATAGAATTGCTGCTGTTGTTAAGTGTAGTTAAGCCAACTCATACTTAAAGTGACCCAATTGCAAAATACTGCCTGATCCTGTGCCATCCTCAATTGTTGTGATACTGGAGCCCATTGCTGCTGCCACTGTGCCATCTATGTCACTGGGGCGGGGGGGTGTGTTTCCCCTTTTTTGCTCACTGTCCACTTTATAAAGCATCATGTTCTTCTCCAGGGACTGGTCCCTCCTAACAACATGTCTGAAATATGACAGACAAAGTCTTACCATCCTGGCTTCTAAGGAGCATTCCAGCTGTACTTCTTCCAACACTAATTTGGTTTTTCTTCTAGTAATCCATGGTACTGTCAGTATTCTTTTCTAACACCATAACTCAAATGCATCGATTTTTCTATGGTCTTCCTTATTCATTATCCAACCTTCACATGCATATGAGGCTACTGGAAACAACATAACTTACATCAGGCACACCTTAGTCCTCAAACTGACATCTTTGCTCTTGAACACTTTAAGGAGTCTTGTACAACAGATTTGCCTAATGCAATGTGTCATTTGATTTCTTGATTACCACTTCTATGAATGTTGATGTGGGTCCAAGCAAAATGAAGTCTTGGAAAACTTTGATCTTTTTTTCATTTATTGTATCAATTTATAGTCCAGTTGTGAGGACTTTAGTTTTCTTTACACTGAGGTGCAATCCATACTGAAGGTTGTAGTGTTTAATTTTCATTAGAAAGTATTTTGAGTCCTCTTCACTTTCAGCGAGCAAGGTTTATCATCTGCACATCCCAGCTTGTTAATGAGTCTTCCTGCACTCCTGTTGTCAAGTTCTTCATATAATCCAGTTTCGTGGATGATTTGCTTAGCATACAGATTGAATAAATATGGTGAAGTAATACAACCCTGGCACACACCTTGCCTGATTGTAAACCTTTCAGTGTCACTTGTTCTCAGTTTGAATGACTTTATCTTGGTCTGTGTACAGGTTCCTTCTGAGAGCAATGAAGTATTCTGGAATACCCATTCTATACAGTGTTATCCATAGCTTGCCATGATCAGCACAATCAAAAGTCTTTAAATAGTCAAAAAAGCACAAGTAAATTTTTCTAGTATTCTCTACTTTCAGCTAAAATCCATCTGATATGAGCAAAGCTATCCCTCATTCCATGTCCTCTTCTGAATTCTTCAATTTCTGACAGTTCTGTATATGTAATGTTGCAGCAAATTTTGATTATCTTTAACAAACTTTTACTTGTGTGTTATGTTGAGATATTGTTCAATGATTTCTGCATTTCATTGGGTCACCTTTCCTTGGAATAAGAACAAATATAGATCCCTTCCAATTAGTTGGTGAGGTCACTGTCTTCCAAATTTCTTGGCATAGCTGAGTGAGGACCTCCAGTGCTGCATCAATTGTGAGATATAAATTTGTATTCTTTCAATTCATTGAGACTTGTTTTTCACCAATGTCTTCAGTGCAACTTGGACTTCTTCCTTCAGTACCATCTGTTCTTGATAATACACTACCTCTTAAAATGGTTGGACATCAACCATTTCTTTTTGGTACCATGACTCTGTGTATACGTTCTGTTGATGTTTCTGGATCATTCAATATTTTGTCCATAGATTCTTTCAATATTGAAATTAGAGGCTTGATGTTTTCTTCAGTTCTTTCATCTTGAAAATGCCGAGTGTGTTCTTCCCTTTTGGTTTTCTAAATCTAAGTCTTTGCACATTTCACTGTAATACTTGATTTAGTCTCCTCAAGTTGCCCTTTGAAATTTTCTGATCAGCTGTTTGACTTCCTCATTTCTTCCATTTACTTTCGCATCTCTATGATGGAGAACAAATTTTAGAATCTCTTCTTGAAAGGGAAAAAACAGACCGGCACCGCTCATCAACCACACTTCACACCAAACAGCCCATCTAGAGACTTTTATTCAGAGTGAGGACGGTGACCTTTGCCGGAGAGAGAGAAGGCAGGAGGCAGAGGGAAGAGAGGAAGAAGAAGAGGGAGTCAACGGGAAGGGAAGGGATTTATATATGTTCAATAGGAAGGGAGTGGTCATTGCTGGGGTGATTTAGCTCTGGCCTATCAAAAGCCATGTTGTCCTTTAAACTATGCGCCTTGTAGCTTAGGGCGGGGAAACAGACAAAATGGAGTTGGAGGGAAGGGAGAGGGAAGAACTGGAAGGTATTGTAACATTGTAACACTTTGTCATCCATTTTGGTCTTTTCTTTGTTTTATGTCTTTTTAATGACCTTTTGCTTTCTTTAGGTCTGATACTCTTGATGTCATCCCACAGATCTTCTGGTTTTTGGATATTAGTGTCTAATCCATCAATACATTCTTGAGATGATCTCTAAATTCAGATGGGAAGCATTCAAAGTCATATTTTGGCTCTCATGAACTTGTTTTTATTTTCTTCAGTTTCAACCTGAACTTGCATATGAGCAATTGATGGTCTGTTCCACTGTCTGTCCCTGACCTTGTTTTCAAGGCTGATGATATTGAGATTTTACACAATCCCTTGACAATAGATGTAGTCAGTTTAATTCATATGTATGCCATCTAGTGAGATCCATGTGTATAGTCTTCTTTTATGTTTTTTTAAAATGTATTTGCAATGAATAAATCATTGGTGTTGTAAATTTCTCTCATGAAATCTTAAGCATCATTTCTATCACCAAGGCCATATTTTCCAACTACTGATCCTTCCTCTTTGGTTCCTACCTTTGCATTTCAGTCGCCAGTAATTATCAAAACATCTTGATTTCATATTTGATAAATTTTAGACCCAAGAACTTGGTAAAACTCTTTTATTTCATCATCACTGGCTTTAGCAGTTAGTGGGTAACTTTGAATAATAGTGGTATTAACTGATTTCCCTTATAAGCATATGGATATTATCTTATCACAGATAGCATTGTACGTCAAGATAGATTTTGAAGTGTTCTTTTTGATGATGAATGTGGCACCATCCTTCTTCAATTTTTCATTCCTGGCATAGTAAACCATATTATTGTCTGATTCAAATGACCATTACCAGTCCATTTCAGTTCAATGGTGGTGGTGTTAGTTATGTGCAGTGGAGTCAGTTCCGACTCTTGGCGACCCTATATTGTTTCCAAGATTGTAAATCTTTATGGGAGTAGAAAGCCTCATTTTTTTCTCGTGGAGCAGCTGGCAGTTTCGGACTATTGACCTTGAGGTCTACAGCTTGACTCGTAACCACTATGCTACCAGAGCTCCTTTCAGCTCATTAATACCTAGCATACTGATCTTTATGTGTTCCATTTCATTTTTTGTAATTTCCAATTCTCTTAGATTCATACTTTGTACATTCCATGTTCTAATTATTAATGAATATTTAGAGCTTTTTCTCCTCATTTGAGTTGTGTCCAATCAACAAACATGGGTGCTGAAAGCTTTACTCCATTCATGTTATCATGGGCAACTCTACTTGGAGGAGGCTACTCTTTTCTAGTCATATTTTGAGTACCTTCTGACCTTAAGGGCTCATTTTACAGCACTGTATATGGCAGTATTCTAATGCAATTCATAATGTTTTCATCTTCTGGCACTATGTCTGATAATGTTTCACTGCTATTCTAACGTTTTCAGTGGCTAAACATTCAGAAGTAGTTTGCTTCTTCTTCCATAATAATTCATAATTAAAATGTTTCCTATAAAAATCATATTTGATTGCAATATTTAAACACATTTAAAAATGTATTTTGCAGTTTAACTGTAGACATAAACATTTTTCTTCTATCACATAATGTTTCTTCGATTACGTTGGTAACATCAGTAAGGATCCATGGAATACAGAAAAAAAACAAACAAGCAATAGTTATTTGAGAAATTTGCTAAAAAAAATCAGGGTAGTTTCCTGAGATTTCTGTTTCGCTGAAGACAAAACCAGGATTTTCTGTCTGGAATCCACCCAATGTAACTTTTCTCTGCCTTTGGTCTCCTACTAAAAGACCAGGTGCATATTCAGATCCTAGAAGTCCAGCAATTTGCTGCAACTCATTTTGTCTTTGGTTGCTTGCTCAATCTGCACTTTTTATATTTCAAGAAATTACTTTAAGAAACACCCTACACAAATACTGTCTCAATAATACAACAAAGAAAACCATACCCAAATGGTATTATAACAACAGGTATAGGGAGCTAGGATTCACAACACATATTTTGGGGGGAACACATTTCAATCCATAGCAATAGTTATGAGATTGAAGGGTTTTGTGGCTTTAGAACTGTCCTACATACAGAATTCTATTAGAAGGAAAACCCAAAGAAAATTGAAATAATTACTCATCATTAGATTGTCCACAATTTCTAATACTTAGTAACACAGAGAAATTATTTTCATCAGTATGACAAGTTTTGTGACAACTTGACTGTGCCAGGATTCTCAGTGGTTTGGCAGTTGAGATGTGGTTATTGCCATGATGAAATCTAATACAGGCATAGTTAATTCTGTGATGATTGGCTATCAGCAGACAGAGTTAACTCTATGATAATTGGCTATGAGCAGCCAATCAATTGAAAGCATGTTTCCTACTCCCAATATAATGTACATGCAGGGAAAACTTGCTTTCTTTTCCATTAGATCTGGATCACACATCTGGTTCATCCTCCAACCTCCAGTTCTTTGTACCTGAATGTATGGCCTGCTCTATTCTTTGTCTACCTGCCAGACCCACCTGCCAATCTGGTTCACCTCACATGGTCTGGGACTTCCTCTCTGCCCATTCAACTGCCAGCCCCACATGCTGTTCTTGGCTTAGCTGACCTGGACTTGGGACTCTTCCACCTCTATAATAATGAGCCAATTTCTTGATGTAAACTTTTGTTTATGTATACATATATAATTTTCACTGTTTTTACTTCTCTAGAGAACCCAGCCTAAGATAATCAGGAAGAATGTAACTTAACAGAATTTGGAGTAGTTATGTTCTACAAGGAGTCCTGGTGTGACACTGTAAGATAAGCACAGGACTGCTAACCCAAAAGTCAGAGGTTCAAAACCTGTCAACCACTCCTTGCAAACCCTATAGAGGGTCACTATAAGCTGGAATGGACTTGTTGGGATTTAATACCAACAGTGTTCTACAAATGAAATCCTTGTGGTACAACAGTTAAATGTTCTGCTGCTAACCAAAATGTTGGCGATCAAACCCACCAGAATCTCCACTGCAGAAAAGACCTAGCTATTTTTCCATAAAGCCTAGGAACCCAGTGGTGCTGTTCCACTCTGTCATGTAAGATCTCCATAAGTCACGTAGGAAGTGATTCAGTGCCACACAACAGCATGTTCTATGAAGTCATCCCTAACAATAAACTAGTGGATACTGCTCCTTAGAAATTAAAGTTAGGTTAGCTTCAACTTTACAATACTGAAGAATTCTCTGGGCAAATTATTGAATGATATAGAAAGCATCAAAAGATGATGGAAGGAATATACACAGTCATGGTACCAAAAAGAAGTGGTCGATGTTCAACCATTTCAAGAGGCAGAAGATGATTAAGAGCCAATGATCCTGAAGGAAGAAGCCCAAGGTACATTGAAAACATTGGCAAAGAACAAGGAAGTGGGTATTGATGGAATACAAATTGAATCTTTCAAGAAAGTGAGGAGGCACAGGAGACACTCACTCATCTATGCCAAGAAATTTGGAAGACAACTACCTGGACAACTGACTGGAAAAGGTTCATATGTGTGCCCATTCTAAAGAGAGGTGACCCAACGGAATGCAGAAACCATCAGACAATATCATTGATATCCCAAGTCTGGAAAGGTTTACTAAAGGTAATACAAAAACTTCTGCAAACATACATTGATAGAGAATTCCCAGAGACACAGCCGGTTTCATAAGTGGACGCGGAAGAAGGGATATCACTGCTGATGTCAGATGGATCTTATCTGAAAGCAGAGAATATCAAAAAGAGTTTTACCTGTACATTATTGACTACATGAAGGCTTTTGATTGTACAGATCATGACAAGCTGTGAACAACATTGTGAAGGATGAGTATCCTGGAACATTTAATTGTGCTCATGAGGAACCGGTACATACACCAAGAGGCAGTGGTTTGAACAGAACACTGTAATACTGAATGGTTTGAAATTAGGAAAGGTGTGCCCCAGGGTTGTATTCTTTCACCATAATTATTTAATATGTATGCTAAACAAATAATCCGAGAAGCTGGGTTATATGAAGAAAAATGTGGAATCAGAATTGGAGGAAGACTCACTAACAAACAGAGATATGCAGATGACACAGCCTTGCTTGCTGAAAGCGAAGAGGACTTAAAATACTTACTGATGAAGATTAAAGACCACAGCCTTCGGTTATGGGTTGCACCTTAATGTGAAGAAAACAAAAATCCTCACCACTGGGTCAATAAACAACATCCATATCAATGGAGAAAAGACTGAAGTTGTCAAGGACTTCATTTTGCTTGCATCAGCTCATGAAAACAGCATTCAAGAAATCAAACGACATGTAACATTAGGCAAATCTGCTCACAAGACCTTTTTAAAGTGTTGAAGAGCAAAAATGTCAGTTTGAGGACTAAGGTGGGCCTGACTGAAGCCACGGTTATTTTCAATAACTTCATATACATGCCAAAGTTGAGCGGTGAATAAGGAAGACTCGAGAATTGATACATTTGAATTATGGCATTGGAGGAGAATATTAAAAGTACCATGGACTACCAAAAAAAGCAAACAGATCTGTGTTAGAAGAAATACAGCCAGAGTGCTCCTTGAAAGCCAGGATGGTCAAATGTCGTCTCTCATACATCAGACATATTGTCACATGTGACCAGTCACTAGAGACGGATAAAATATTTGGTAAAGTGGAGGGTCAGAAAAAAGAGGAAGACCTCCAATGAGATGGATTACACCGTGGCCATGAGCTTAGAAGTAGCAACTATTTTGAGGTTGACCCAGGACTGAGCAGTGTTTCATTCTGTTGTGCACAGGGTCGCTATGATTCAGTACTGACTTGATGGTACCTTACAACAACAGCCTCAAGTTACATTTTCTGTACAGTACAGTAATAAATGTAAAGAAAATCCTTAAATAATTAAAAGTAAAACTAAGCATTTAAATTTTTGTAAAAAACGTTGTTGCGAAAGAAGCATTTACATGATTCTCTGCCCCTCTTCTGGGATGTCCACTCACGACCTCTGGGTTGAAACGTCTCCTTATATGAAAATGCCTTGTTTGGTAACATTTGTTTCACACTTGATGTTTGCTTTAGTGTTCTACTTATGAGTGTATTTCATGACATCTGACCAACTCCATTGCTGTATCTATTCCAGAGTGAGACGGGATAAAGTACTTTGCCTGTAGCATGAAAGGGGTATGTATAACCCACCATCTGGTGTTGGCTGCAGAATGTGACCCATTGCCTATGGAGGATTGATGCCCACTTTTCAAAATGATCTTATTCTGCTTTTCTGTGAATAAACACTGTTCTACCCAATGTCTATAAGTAGTGTTTTCCTTAGCAATTTTGACCTTTATTAAGTATAGAGTGGGCTGACATCTGGGACTAGAATCATTCTCATGCTATTCTCCACATAGTCGTATTCCTTCAATGGTGGAAAATATCACTCCAACAAACATTAACGAGAATCATACTTTTGATAGAGATGTGATGGGGAAATGTGCTGTGTTGTTAAGTCTCTTAACTTTGGTTTATTCCAAAAAAGATGCTGGTGGAATTCATTCTGTAGCAAACAGACATCAAAAACTATGGCAGGTTGACATCTGCCAATTCTCCCTCGAGTTTGGCTCTTGCAACTCAATAACTCTGGAAACTTTCTGTCTCAGACTAACTAAAAATGATGTCAGCCTTGTCTGCTTGGCTTTTTACCTTGGATCTTTAAACATTTGGGCATAAGGGGTAGACACAGTGGAAGCTAGACACATATTTATGAGGCTGCATGCAGAGTCACACTCTCCCATGTCATTATTATTATTTTAATTGCGAATTGAGTGATAGTGTATATGGGAGAACATCGGCTTTACAACATCGTTTCATTGCAATGATTATAATCTCCTCTGTACATCATCATTCAACAGTATTTGCTTCCATTCCCTCTGTTTTTCTTTCTTTTTTTGGGGGGGGAGGGTATACACAAACATGATCAGGAATATATAATAATCTAAACAACCAAAGGGCACGTTCTGCAAGCCTGCCTCCTGGCCACCATCACTCAGTCCCTCTCTTTCCATGAGTCCAGTGTCCTCAGCTGCTCCCTCTCTCCATATCCTCATCTCTGCCTCAATCTCTGGTGTTGCTGCTTCTCTGGATAGGGTTGTGCATTTGGCTTGTGCTTTTCTCCCTTGATGGTTCTAGGGTCCTGTTTCTGGACTGTAAGATTGACTACTCCATTTTTGTTACAAAACTTCTCTACCTTTACATTTTGACAGTCGGGTCATTGAAAATTGTTTCAAGGCAGAATCCCATTCTAATGGTGTTGCCATTTTGAGGACACGTCTTAAATTTAGAATTTTATACACTTCTTTGTCATCATTTATTCTGATTCCTTGTTTTATGGTCTTTGTAGGGTCTTTGGTCATGTGTTCTCTAGTGTTCTCTGCCCAAATTCTCTCCTATCTTCTTTTTCATGTCATGAAAACCTTTTTCACTTTTTTTTGCCATGCACTAGACACTGGTTTTTGGCAGTATTCCTTATATTTTCTGTAACATCTTCAATGCCTTAATTTTTTTTCACACATTTCAAACATTTCCCACGATATTGATAGTAGGTGACTTGACTCTGTCCCATGCTCTCAATGAAATGTTATGTAAAGTGATTGACTTTGACTAGTCTATAAAGTGGCTTCCATGTTGGTGCCTGGAGCATAATAAACCTTGATATAAAGCTTCCTCACATAGCGAGCCTTGAAATCTTTCACTATGACACAACTGAATAGTTAGATAAGAGAGTGTTTGGGGATATTAAAACTTTAAAGGTTTTTTCTCTGGAGATACTGTTCAATTTCTGGGATGAAACAGTTGTAGGACAAATCACATAGTATGTTTAACACCAACCATGTTATTATTTCCCATCCCAACAGACCAGCATATAGTTCAAAAATTTCCCTTTGTGGTTTTTAAGCTGTGTGTTATCACTAGAGGGTCTTCACTTAAAGTTGCTCTTGGCATTGGTGCACAATAGTGATTTTTCACAATCCTTATATGAATTAAAACCTGGAGTTTTGGAGGCCATTTACGTTATATATGCTTGTTTGCCAGTCTCCATGTAAAACAAGTCAGTATCATCAGCATTGAAAATCTGCTCTTCCCTATAACTCTTTTCTTATACAATACTTAGCAGGTATTTAAAAAATTATTCTGCAGCATTTGATGTATAGAATCTGTGTTACCTTCAAGTTTAACATTTTCACACTGTATCACCATTTGAAATGTGCAAGCTAGTCAGCATTAGCTGAGAAAAAGTTTTACTATGTTACTGGCCATTTTTGCTGGCTTCCAGATTCATAACAATGCTTTCAACTATACTACTTTTATCAGCTGTCATCTCATGAATCTATAAAGTTAGCCACTTTTTCATCTTTTCACTAGGTTTACCAAGTACTCTAGATGTTACTTTAGCATTATGTGGTGCAGCCTCATATACAGATCAGAGAATTTCCTCTTGCCTTTTTTGAATGCTGCCATACTCTTGGTTAATATTGAACATGTAGTCAACAGTACTATAACTCATGCCTGAATAAAGCTTCAAATATACTTAGTTTCTCCATAACTAAATCACAGTGTTCTTACACTTCAGAACACAAGACAGTACTTCAATACTATACTTGAGTCCATTTTAAAAAGCAAAATATTTTTAAAAAGAACGTAAGTGGGAAAACTGGGACAAAGTAGACTGTGAAAGGATACTTGTTTCCAGTAAGAGAGTTGAAACGAGAAGGCCAACTGTTGCCTTGTTGTTCTCAGCTGGGAACATGCTCATTGGGGGACTCTGATTTTTCCACAGGTGCATGTCCACGAATGAATGTGAAACTGTCACAAATAATAATTTTGTGTTTACACGTAAGTTTTAGTGACTAAGCAAATATATCATGTGCAAATAATAAGGATCAATACTATGTGCAAACTCAAAAGCACCTAAATTAACAGAATTCTTCCTTCTTCAAGCTATTAGGGGCATTATGTGAAACTAATATTCAATAATGAAAGATGAATCACAATAACAGACTGAAATTCAATCAGTCCTCATCATCTGTGACATACTGTTACTTTTTCCTTTGGCTTTATGAAACTTAGTTTCTCTATTTCAATTATCTAAATATAGATATTAATGATTTCTTTTGGCTTTAATGTCAATATGAAAATAAATTAACAAAGCAACAATTCCTTGAAACATCAACCAGAAATCCAAGTATCACTTAAAATTTAATTAAGTACAAAATACATACAATTATTCAAATTAATGTTTTAGGGGTCATTGAATAGCTTATGTAAATACATTTCAGTTCCAGAAGGTGAAAGCGCATTAATTTACTTTTGTGCTTATGTTACAACAGGAATTCGGAGTACATGAGGCACATTATATAATGAGTAAACATTTCAACCTTTGTTTCCTTCTTCTTATAATACAGATGCTGACAGAATAGATGGATTAGATGCAGTCTACTTTTTCCTCACTTGGCTGATGTTTTAGAGAATTATAAACCATGAAACTAAATTGAGTGAATGTTGGAAGTTTATTGCAAGCAGCACCTGGGACCAAGAAAAGAGAAAATCGTTTGGTTAAATACATACATATACACATACACACACACACACACACACACACACACATACATATCTGTGGCCATCTAATTGATTCCATTCTACCTCACCAAGAGTAGAACTGCCTCATATGGTTTCCAAGGCTATAAATTTCCAAGGCTATAAACTGCCACTTCTTTCTCTTGCGGTGGCTTTTGGGTTTGAACTACTGACCATTCTGTTAGCAGTCAAGCACTTAACCACTAAAACACCAGGGTTTGTTTTGGTTAAATACAGGATGTATCAATATTACTTAATTGGTTGGATGTTGACACCTTATGTCCATCTAAGTTACACAGAGGGGAGCCAGTGGCTCCATACGATAAACACTGGATTATAAACCACAAAGTCAGAGGTTCAAGTCCACCAGCTGCTCTGAAGGAGAAAGATACGGCTTTCTGCTCCCACAAAGATTTAGAGCCTTTGAAATCCTATGTGCAAGGACAGGAGGATATGAGTTGGAGCAGACCTGAAAGAACCTAACAAGAGGCCACATAGAAGAACACTGGTGTGACCCTCCTTAGTGGTGACTACTCAACAATCATCCATGCAAGGAAAGAAAGAGGTCGTAAGTACTCACTCACCTCTGGTAACCTCAGAAAATTCACTGATATTTTTACTCTATACATAAGCTTTGATTGTTACTATCATTTTATTGCTTTCTTAACAAAAATACTTTTGGCACCCATGCTAAAAATTGTATTCCCCTATCCACTCTAGAGTGGCAGCGGTAGTGAGGTTGACCCAGGATCGGACATTGTTTCGTTCTGCTGTGCATGGGGTCGCTATGAGTCGGTTCCGACTCGATGGCACCTGACAACAACAACAACAACATCTACTATAGCATTCCCATCATTCATCTGCACCCGTTCTGCCCCCATGCTCCTCATGCTTTCCCTTTCTAATAGAATGAGAGGACAATTATTTATTTTTCAAGATGCTCTGTCTAACAAAGGCATCTCATGCAGCGGTTTCCACTGCTCCACCTATGCCAACAGTGGATTTCTTCCTCTAAAGAAAGATCTGGAGGGATATTTTTCCACTATCATTTTTTAAAATAAGAAACATGTCATCTACAATTATGTGATTGTAATTTTTACACCCTGTAAAATCTAACTTTGTACCTTCTATGGTTGATTTCTTAAGAAAAAAATCAATGAAAATGATTTATTTTATACATAAACCTATTCTCCCCCACCACTCAAAACTTATATTGACTTTTGTATCATAGTTCTTAGAAAAGAATAAGGAATTCCTCAAAACAAGTCTTTCAAATACAGAACTGTGGGAAGTAAAAGATCAAAGAACAATAATAAGCAGTCTGAACTAATAAGTCATATTGATCAGTAAGCTGTATATCTTCAGCATCAGTGAATTCACTAATGAGAACCAACAGTGGTTGATCTTGAAATGCTTTGAAACTCTGATAGGCTCACATTGAAAGTAAATGAAACAAAGGACATGCCAAAAACACAATGCAAAAATAATTCTGATAACTTCTACATAACACATTTTTTTTTGTCTTAAGGCCCCAAGTAGATCAAAATGGCTGAGATATTTAAATCATGAATGAGAAAGAATTATTACTGTCTTCTTCTAGTTAATTGTTGTTGTTGTTAAGTACCATCAAGTTGTTTGGCTCTTAGCAACCTTGTAGAGTGTTTCCAAAATAGCTGGTGGATTTGAATTGCTCACCTTTTGGTTCAAACTGACCTTGCCGTCCAGCGCATTATCCTGCAGTGCCATACCAGGACTCTGTATAGGGTTTACATAGCTGTAAATCTTTATGGAAGCAGAAAGCCTCATTTTTCTCCCTCTAAGCAGCTGGTAGATTCAAACTGCTGACCTTGCAGTTAGCAGCCCAGCTCATAATCCACTCCCCTACTAGGTCTCCTTACAAAGTGTTAGAAATATACCTAAAACTCTCCTTTGGTTGACAACTGGTAGTTATGATCTGTTTTTTTGCTACTTGAGTTTCTCTTTCACATTTTTCCTAAATAAAGTTTAGCTTCAATTTTAGTACATATTGAGATGGACTAGTCCATATATTTTTTAATATTTAAATAAACTAGTCTAACTTTTTATTATATTTAAATAGATTAATCTATCTGAATATGTGCTAAAATTGAAACTTAAGTAGCCAAAGAACAGATCATAGCTACCAGCAGACAACCAAAGGAGAATTTTACATATATTTATAGCACTTTGTTAGGAGACATAGTAGCATAGTGGATTAGGAGCTGGACCACTAACTGCAAAGCCAGGTGTTCAAATCCACCAGCTGCTCCGAGGGAGAAAAATGAGGGTTTCTGCTCCCATAAAGATTTGGCCTCAGAAATCCTACACAGGGTTCATTCTATGAATGAGAATCGACTTGGAGTCACACTACTACCACCATAACACTTCATGGATTTCAAGGAATTCACAATTGATTGAAGAAGAGTACTGAAATACACTATACTATTTTAAAAATTATTATTAACATTTGCAAGTCTACACAAATGCAAATTTCATATATAACTTACCATAACTTCCAGTCACATTGGCACATATAACAGCCCCAAAGAAATTTGGAAAATGCTTCTGAATTCTTAAAATAACTTTTTGGCAAGCTATGGTTGGATCTTCTCCACTTCTCATATATTCAACCGCTTGGTAGCTAATTTAAACAGAGGTGAAAGTTTAATTTCACAGAATAAATATTTACTCCAAATTGGGTTACCTCAAGCTAGAAATTAAAAAATACTTAAACTGTCACATTTGAGAGTATATTAATGAACAGAATCAGTAACTTTTACTATAGCATCATCAAAGTAAGTAAGGTTTGATATAATGCTTATCTTTTCAACAAATCCATTCACCCATTAATGTCAGATAAGAAGGATCATTATTTTCTGTTTCGGCTGACCATTATTTTACTGATTCCTGTCACTTGATTTATTACATCCAGAAGCCAGCAAATATAGGGACTATCACCAGCAGCTCCTCAGAAACCCTATCTATACAGGGTAGCTATGAGTCGGAACAGACTTCACAGCACTTAACAACAATAACTATCAAAGGGGAATGCAATCACATATAAAACATCCAGTTGTAAAAATTACATGTTAGTAATTTACTGCTCACAACTTATCCATCTCCTACTATTACCATCAATTATTACAGTTACACTGCTTAGTGACCTTATGTAAATTATTTAGGTAGATCTTAAATATTCTCATCTAATTCAAAGCCTATGATCATTTAATTTAAATGATTGCTGTTAAGTGTCTTCAAGTTAGTTCCAACACATGACAATTCTGTATAGGATCCGAGGAGTAGCTAGCTGGTGGATTTGAACAGCCAACCTTGCATTTAGTAGTCCAGTGCTTACCCTACAGTGCTACACCAGGACTCCAAAATGATAGGTAAACAATCTTTAAGGAAACAAATGTGAATTACATGGCACCCCAAAATTAAAAATTACTATTTTCCCTGATAGTGAAAATATCTTTTCTAAGGTCTCCAAAATTCACAAACACAAGACCCCACACCTTGGTAGGAAGCGCATCAATATATCACCATCTCCCGTGGCTGCAGCTGCTCCTGCGGTATCATCAGCATAAGCTCCTGATCCAGGTATTGGCGAATCTCCTATACGGCTGTGCAAGAGCATCGCAACAATTTTAGGGCAGAAAGTGTAAAAAGTAAATGATTTTATACACTATTTTCAACAATACTGCTATTTCCACTTAGTCCTGATTTTTTTTTTTTTTCAATTGTGACAAAATACAAATAAAATATAATATTTTAACCATTTTAAAGTACACATTGCAGTTACATGTTGTCCATTCACTATGTTGTACAATTATCACCACTTTCTACTTCTAGATGATTATTTTGAAATAATTCCTTCCTTAGAACAAGAAAAGATTTTCATTAGTTTTTACCTGAGGTTTTCACAAACCCACATTAATTCTCTAAGCATTTGATACCAGTCAGTTACCAAGATGGTACAGATTTACAATGACTCTCCTATTATTACCATCTTTTATCATCTAATTGCTAGATTATCTCAACAGTTTCAAAATTGGTTTCCTTCACCTACAATCTATTCCTATTTTCTGTCTAATGTGCCAAACTTTTATCAAGATCTTCCCTTGTACTAAACCTTCAACACTTTTCTACTACTTCCACATAAGATCAAAACTCTTTAAACTGACTTAAAATTACTTGAAACCTGGATCTAATCTCCCCTTGCAGTTTTATCTTCCACCACCTCCCACCCAACGTTTCTTTTTTTTACCAATTGGAGCCATAAATCTAGTTCCTTTGTCTGTTAACTGTAGTGAGCTCAGGGTTCAGTTCTCAGCATCTCTCTACTGGCTTCTAAAACAACCTCAGTGTAAACAGATCCCAATGGCCTTCCCTGAACTCTAAAGCACTGGCTATGAGTCCCTTTCCTTTGACACTTAACCAGTTGCTGTCAAGATGATTCTGACTCATAGTGTGGAACTGTGCTTTATAGGGTTTTCAGTAGAAAATTTTTCAGAAGTAGATTATTATGTCTTTATTCCAAGGTGCCTCTGGTTGTACTCAAACTTACAAAATTTAAGTTAACAGCTGAGCATGTTAACTGTTCGTACCACCAGGAGACTCCCTTTGGCAGTTGTTGTTGTTAGATGCCATCAAGTTGGTTTCAACTCATAGCGACCCCATGCACAACTGAACGAAACACTTCCCTGTCTCGTGCCAACTCCACAATCATCGCTATGTTTCAGCTCATTGCTGATGCCAATGTTCCAATCAATCTCATTGGGGGTCTACCTCTTTTTCTCCTACCCTCCACTTCAACACACATGATATCCTCCAATGACCCGGTCCCTCCTGACAATATGCCTGATGTATGAGAGACGATGCCTGGCTATCCTGACTTCTAAGGAGCACTCTGGCAGTACTTCTTCCAGCACAGATCAATTTGTTCTTTTGACAGTCCATGGTACTTTCAATATTCTCCTCCACCACCAAAACTGAAATGCATTAATTATTCTATGGTCTTCCTTATTCACTGTCCAACTTTCCCATGCATATGAGGCTATTGGAAATACCATGGCTTGGGTTACGTGCACCTTAGTCCTCAAACTGACATATTTGCTCTTCAACACTTTAAAGAGGCTTTATGTAGCAGATGTGCCTAATGTAATATGTCATTTAATTTCTTGATTGATGCTTCCATGAGTGTTGATGGCTAATCCCAGCAAAATTAAGTCTTTGACAACTTCAATCTTTTCTCCACTGATATGGATATTAATTGGTCCAGTGGTGAGGATTTTTGTTTTCTTTACATTGAAGTGCAACCCATAACTGAAGGCTGCAGTTTTTGCTCTTCATCAGTTAAGTATTTTAAGTCCTCTTCACTCTCAGCAATCAGGATTGTATCTTCTGCATATTGCAGGTTGTTAATAAGTCTTCCACTAATCCTGATGCCACATTTTTCTTCATATTACCCAGCTTCTCAGATTATGTGCTCAGCCTAATAGGTATGGTGAAAGAATACAATCCTAGCATACACCTTTCCTAACTTTAAACCATTTAATGTTCCCTTGTTCTATTCAAACAACTGCCTCTTAGTCTATGCACAAGTTCCTCATGAGCACAATTAAGTGTTCTGGAACATTCATTCTCCTCAATGTTGTCCATAACTTGTTATGATCCACAAAATGGAAAGCCTTTGCATAGTTAATAAAGCACAGGCAAACATCTTTCTGGTATTCTCTACTTTTAGTCAGCAATGAAATTCATCGTTCCAGGTCCTCGTCTGAATCCAGTTTGAACTTCTGGAAGTTCCCTGTCAATGTACGGTTGCAAATGTTTCTGAATTATCTTTCACAAAATTTTACTTGCATGTGCTATCACTGATATTATCTGATAATTTCTACATTGTTGGACTACCTCTCTTTGGAATGGGCACAAATATGGCTCTCTTCTAGTCAGTTGGTCAGCTAGTTGTCGTCCAAATTTCTCTGCACAGATGAGTGAGTGTCTCCTGTGCTGCGTCAGTTTGTTGAAAGATTTCAATTTGTATTCCATCAATTCCCGGAGCCTGATTTTTTACCAATGCATTCAATGCAACTTGGACTTTTTCCTTTAGTATCATTACCTATTGATCTTCCTTTAGTATCATTTGGCACTTAGTAGATACAAATATATTTTTTTCCACATTATGTCAGATGAGAAATGAAGGCAATACATTGCAGTTTGCGCTTCCCCATAGTACCTAGCACATACAGTTTTACACTCAATACATATTTGTGAGATTTATTGTACTATAAACACTAACCCAGGTATTTTGAATTTTATACCATTTGTAGATGTGCCAGCAGCAGTATGTCCTGTTTTATGGATTACAACCATGCCTAGAAGTGAAAAAGAAACAAAAATAGAAACAAAAAATTACTGTCAGTACTAACTCTGAAGTTTACCTTTGACATAATCAAATGATCAATAACTGGTGATATAAATATATTCTTTCATTAATTTTAGGTGAAAGCGAATAGGAAACTTGAAAATACTAAAAATTAAATCCAATTGTATAACTGGTGTTTTTAAATAAGCAGGTTTCATAATAGAAAACATCATTTGGCATGAATCCCATAATATTACCTCTTCACACTGCTCAGTTATTTTCAATACCCTTCCAACTATGAATTCTAAAGAAAAATGCTTTAAGACCAGTTGGATATAGCAAGCAATATAAAATTATCATGTGTCAGAACTGACTTGATGACAGTGAGTTTAGTTTGGTTTGGTTTAAAATGGCTAAATTTTAACAATGAATATTGTGTAGAAGTCAAGTTACCAATAGTATCATGACCGTAATTATTTCCTTTTTCTTGATAGGTAGGATCATCTTGTTTTAAGATGCTGTGTGGCTTGGGTTTGTAGGGCCCACAATATTTTGAAGAATCTGGTATAACGTCCTGTAAATAAGATGCAAGTTTTATTTTTTTAAAAAGACACTATTTAAAAAATTAGCAAATAGGGCAGCCAATAAACATATGAAGAAATGTTCCCGATCACTAGCCATCACTAGCCATTAGAGAGATGCAAATCAAAACAACAATGAGATATCATCTCACACCAGCAGTAACAGCAAAGATCAAAAAGTAGAGGACAATAAATGCTGGTGGGGATGTGGTGAGACTGGGATGCTCCTGCATTGCTGGCGGGATTACAAAATAGTCCAACCTCTCTGGGAAGCAATATGGCGCATCCTCAGAAGGTTGGAAATAGAAATACCTTATGATCCAGCAATTCTTCTACTTAGTATTTACCCACAAGAAATACGAGCCATAACACGAGTAGATATATGCACACCAATGTTCAAAGCAGCACTATTTACAATAGCAAAAAGATGGAGATAGCTTCAGGGACCATCAACTGAAAAATGGAAAAACAAACTGTGGTACATACACACAATGGAATACTATGCTACCCTCAAGAATAACAAGGAAGCTGTAAGCCACTACATAATATGGATGAACCTTGAGGACATTATATTGAGTGAAATTAGTCAGTCACAAAGGAGAAATACTGAATAGGACCACTACTGTAAAAGACTAAGAAAAATAACCCATACTAAAGGGGTCAGGGGAGAATCTTTGCTGGTTACTGGGATGTGGGGAGTGGGGTGAAGGAAGGGTTCGGGGGAAGGTGAAGCACAGGGTAGGGAATAGACACAGGATAGTTTGGGTGGTGGGGAGGGGGACAATACACGAGAAGGGGAAGGGAATGGAAGAACAAGGCACATGGGAGAATAGTTAAGCAGGTCTATATGGGCTAAGTGGTAAATAATGATATATGCACAACCTTGGAACAACAGGGCTCTGGAATACAGGAATTGAGACATGGTTGGAATGGGCAAAAGGGAAGAAATAATGTTAAGATGCTTGGCTGTCTTTTGAATCTTGGTTCCCCCTGGATACCATTATAAAATAGACAGTTGAGGGGGAGAGAAAAGAATAGCCAGAAATATCACCATAGAAACCTTGTAAGTCTGCCTTCTGCCTATAACTAATTGGAAAACCTAAAAGTGAGCTACAATGTGCCCAATGAAGGAGGCTTCCTGCGGAGCCTCTACATTGCATAAGACCATAGGTGGAATCCTGAACCCCATCCAGAATCTTCTGAGGTGGGAAATTTCCACTTGAAAGGACAAGCAGACCAGCATGGAGTGGCTAGAAGAACAGAAGATACTTCTTGAAAGAAAGGCTGACATAAAAAAATACAAAACAATAATAATGGCAGTCTGAGTGACTACTATATGAACAAGCAAGTTGCCCGCCCAGGAGACATCAAGGCAATCGGTAGGGTCCCCTCAGGAGAAACTCCCTTCCAAGGCTAAGACTCAGTGGGAATACACAAGCAGATACGTGCTCTGACTGGTGACCAAGCTGGCCACTGATAGGGGAAGTGAGGGCAAAACTGAGAGCTAAGTCCAACAATGTTCACTCCTGTGAACCCAGGGGGAGACCTGGTGGGCCAGCAGTTTGGCAAGACCTGAGGACTCCTGGGCCCATAGTCAATGACATAGCCACAGAGGACTAGAGTGGAGAGTGAAGCATCCAACTGATAAGACAAAAGGGCATATGCACAAGAACACCCACATTCACAGATAATACCCACTTGACCTGGCTTCAATGGCCTCAACTAAAAGAAGAGAGGAGTAAAAAAAATAGTAATCTGATACAATTTGATGAAATTGACCTACACCTATAGATGCAGTAGCTCAAAAGAGGGAACAAATCTTTACAGCGAGGATCATTCCCAACCCCTCAATACACAGGATAGACAGGGATAGTAACTTGGACATTGGCTACCCAAAATGGAGGGTCTATAAAGGCAAGAAGTGACTGGCTTACAAGCTTTCAAGAGGGAGCCTAGATCCAGAAGGCGTGAGGAAGGTAGAATCTCCACTGAGTAGTATCCAATCTGTCTGGGCGGGGCTGATCAGAGGAGGTGGGGATAGCACTCATGTGGTACAATAGTGAATAATTATTATCAGGACTGACTTTGAGGGTTGGAAATGTAAAGGTAGACATTCTGTAGCAAAAGTAGGGAAGTAGTTGACTTTGTTGGTCTGCGGGGGTCCCTGGGACCATCAAGGGAGAAGAGCGGAGAGCGGGACGCTACCCAGAGAAACAGTAATGCCAGAGATGGAGGCAGAGATGATGATGTGGAGAGATGGAGCAACTGGGGACTTTACACCCAGAGTGGGAGAGAAGCTGTGTGCTGATGACTGGGGAGCATGCTTGTAGGGTATATCCTTTGGTTGGTTGATGATGCATGGAGGGGACTGTAACCATGGCAATGAAATGATATACAATATGATGAATGTAAAGCTAATGTTCTCCCATGTAAACTATCACATAATTCAAAATAAAAGTTAAAAAAAAAGTTAGCAAGTAGTTATATACAATCATCAAACACTAGCAGTTAACCAAAAAGAGCATTTGGTAACTGAAAGATAAGAATTAAAACATGACTTAGGTTTTTTTAGGTGAAGAGATGGATGTAATTTTATACTGGTCTCAGAATTACATAATATGGGTTAGACATCTATGTCATATAGATTAGATCTGATCTTTTATCTATCTAAAATTCTCAGTATACTGACAGATATAAATGAAGACTTTTAATTAGCTATTAATCCTCATACACAATTTGACCTTCAAATTTCTGAATTTGTTCAGTGGCCAAATTAGAGGTCTTAAATTTAAACCAAATCCTGTTTTAAAACAATTTTTTCTTCTCCAAAGTTAGGCTAGTGAACATATTGTGATACTTAAAATGTGTTTATACAGTTTAAAAAAGGTCAAGAAAGTAATCCAAGCCCATAAATTTAGTTGTATATATTAGGTTGGTTTTAAAGTAAGAGACCTAGACACATACATGCCTTAAAGATTAGAGCCCCAGCTGTCTCTTCTAACCTAGTATTATGAGTTATCTGCTTTTAATACTAAGCCCAGGTAACTAGGATTTAGCAAAGTAACAGATGTGAGATGAATATCCCTTAAGGAAGGACTCTGAATGGTAAAGGGAAACTGATTTAGGCTAAAAGTTCCACTGGTTCAAAGGCAAATTATCCCACAAGTAGTATACCAGACGTTATGCTACTATAAATTGTCAAGTCAAATAAGGGCACGATTTTGGGTATATGTTACACAGATAAGAAATATTACAAACTAATTGTTTTCAAAGTTTGATGTTCTTAGAGTTGGAATCTTTTGGTTATAAGGATTACAAGCAAAGTAGTTCTAATTGTAGGCACTGCCCTCATCCCATAGTAGAACATCACAGAAAAATTTGCCAGAGATCAGTAGTTATGCATCTTGTATGCATATTAAATTTAGTTAAGGAGTTTTCAAATAAACCTGTGCTCAGAGAGCTAATTCAAACCACTGATTCTAATGAGCAGCCAGGATGCTAACCAGCACTCCATACAGTATGTAGACAAAGCAAGCACAGGAGACATCATTAATATACTTTAAAGACTTACTTTAGAAAGTTAAATGTCTAACACACATACCCTCCAATAATTTGGCTGGCAATTTCGAGCAAGCCAAGCTGCATGAAGAGCTTGAGAAGTACTGGTAGATAAATCTTCATTGATAAATCCCATGCTTTCCGCAAATTTAGTGGCTGGATGATTGTTTAAAAAAATAATAATAATAATCAATCAAGTATTCCTTTAAAATAAAGCATTTACATGGGAGGTACTGTCACTTAAGCTAAAACCACTGCTGTTGATTCTGACCCATAGACACCCATCCTAGAGAGTAAAACTACCCCAGAACATTTCAAAAACTGTAAATCTTGCCTTGTCTTTCTCCCACAGAACAACTGGTGGGTTAAACTGGTTTGCTGCCAAGTACTTTAAGCCTTGTGCCATTAGGGATCCAACTGTTACTTAACAGAGATGCAATTACCCATGGGGTACACAAAGACATTCAAAGGAGTCATGGTGAGGTGCTGTAGGATAATGTACTGATAGTAAGGTCAGTTTGACCTTACCATGCCTCAGAAACCCTATACAGGGTCACTATGGGTCTGAAACAACTCCGATGGCACTTAACAACAAAAACAACAAAATGCTGAGAATAAAAGATAGAAGCAAGTCAATTTTCATATATACTCTTTCCTAAAACTGGTCTGACAGTTTTCCTTTTCTGCTCTTTCACTTCACAAAAGGAATGACAATCCTCTTACCAGCACAAAATTTTACTGCTTTAATAAGGGTGTAAGGCCTCAAGATGTAAACTCATTGAGACACCAAACAAAAGAACAACTGGACTTCAATGAATGGGTGAAAAATTCTGTTGCTTCTCAGATAATTCTGTACTTGAAACAAATTAAAAGAAGTCTACTGGAGTTGTCAGCTAACAAACCATTTAAAATAATTTTGGTTATAGATCACTGCAAGATTTTTGGTATATAATTTATAAGGAATTCAAATAATGAAATGACACTTTCATGGCAAATCTCCTTCAATTCTCAGCTTTTTAGATTAACATGCTCCTTGGGTCTTACACCTACAAGGTGTAACGTTGTTGTTGTTTAGTGCTGTTGATTCAGTTCTGACTCACAGCGACACTGTACAGGTTTACAAGGAGTGGCTGGAAAGTTTCAACTGCCGACCTTACAGTTCAAACCAACCTTTATAGGAAGACAGTAAATGCTGAATCCTGTTTTGGTCTAGGAATTACTCATCTATGAATAATGAACTATTTAAAAACATCCCATTGTAATAGCCAAAAAGGTGAGATTTAGAAATTAAGTAAGTTATCCAAAGTTAAGGAGCTCTGGTAGCGTAGTGGTTACGAATCGGGTTGCGAACCTTAAGGTCAGCAGTTCGAAACTACCAGCCGCTCCGCGGGAGAATGATGAGGCTTTCTACTCCCGTAAAGATTTACACCCTCGGAAACCCTGTACAGGGTCGCTATGGGTCGGAACCGACTCAACGGCACTTAACAACAACAACATCCAAAGTTAAATAGATTTTAAACATAATAGCTGGAATTCAAAGTTAGGAATCCACATAAAATAGTAAATAAAAGAAGACCTATTTCTCATAGTAAAGATAATTGAAAAAAGCCAGAAAAATTTTCATTATAGTTAGAATATACCTGACTCTCCTACTAAAAGTGTGTGTGTTGTGTATTCCAGTACTTTTCGAGCCACACCAATAGCGTTTTTAATTCGTCTAAGAGCTCCTACTGCTCCTACATCCATAGTAGTGCTGCAAGAGAAAAAAAAATGCAGTAGTAAATAAAAAGGTAATTTCACAGGTTCAAAGAATTAAAACAATGTATACTGCTTTTCTCCAAGCAAGTATTTCATAGAATAAATTCCACCATCTTGGCACAGAAGAGGCAGAACATCTGTGAAGTTTATACAAATTCCCACAGCCAGAAAAAATTAAGGAACAAATAGAAAATCACTTTACCATATATCCCATCAGCACCAAAATTCTCAGTCCTTTCTACTTTATTGAAAGAGGCCTAGAGGCTTCAGGTCAGGCACCACACAGCATTTAAAGATAATGGCATATTTTTTAGCTTTCAGTTCGTCTTTCTTTTCAAATATTATTATTCATTGAAAGAAGAAAAGTTGTGTTTGGAAAGGCTGAGTACAGAAAGCTAGGGGTTTTGTCCTATGACAAAAGTCATATATTCTACCTACATTTAGCTCTTGACTGAAGAAAGCAACTGTGACTGTAACTCCACGTGAAACAAACGTACAGAGATAAATAGGTCCTAAAAAGCATTCTTACCCATCCATGATCATAGCATCCAATGTGGTTTCTCCAAATTCATCAGGACTTCCTCCAAAGCCTACAGTGCCATCACACTGCTCCTTCTCACATACAGCACAGCCACTCTCAACTGCATCCAGGCTAGAACCTCCAGATGCTAATGTCCTCCAGGCTGGTAATCAATCACAAGAGTGCTTGTTTACTTACATATATATTTTTTTCAATGCCAAATGCATACATATTTTGATAATTCTCTTTTGTTTTTCAAGCATGTTCTAAATTTAAGCTATGTTTTTAACAAAGTAATTTATTAAATGCTATAATGGAGTCAGAGAGATATGTTGTTGTTGCTAAGTGCCACCCAGTCGGTTCTGACTCCTAGCAACCTCAAGCAAAACAGAATGGAACACTGCGTGACTCTGAGCCATTCTCACAATTGCTGCTACATTTGAACCCATTGCTACTGCTACTGTGTCAATCCATCTCCTTGAGGAGTCTTCCTCTTTTTCACTGATCCTCTACTTTACCAAGCATGATATCCTTCCCCAGGGACTGGTCCCTCCTGATAACATGTCCCAAGTATGAGGGGTGAAGTCTCATCATCCTGGCTTCTAAGGAATACTCTTCCAACACAGATTTGTTGGTTCTTCTGGCTGTCCATGATACTTTCAATATTCTTCTGCAACACCATAATTCAAATGTGTTGATTCTTCTCAGGTCTTCCTTAGTCTAACTTCCTTGTTCAACTTTCACATGCATGAGATGATTGAAAATACCACAGCTTGGGTCAGGTGCATCTTAGTCCTTAAACTGACATGTTTGCTATTAAACACTTTTAAGAGGTTTTATTTTGCAGCAGATTTGCCTAATGCTATACATTGTTTGATTTCTTGATTGCTGCTTCCATCGGTGCTGATTGTGGATCCAAGTAAGATGAATTCCAAGCAAAGAGATATATAAATTCAATTATTTACTACAAAGAATTAAGACTATTGATACTACTAAACAAACATACACAAAAAAGTCCACTGCCACAGAGCTCATTTTGACTCACAGCAACTATGTAAGCTAGAACACAACTGCCCATAGGGTTTCCAAGGCAGTTAATCTTTGAAAGCAGACTTCCACATCTTTCTATAGAAGAAACATAAGGTTTGAACCACTGACCCTTCAGTTAACAGCAGAGGGCCACTGGGCTACGAGGGATCCATTACTGCTACCAAGTGAGGGCTTTTTCACATACTAATACCTCTTTCTTTTGGGAATGTAAGAAAAGAAAGAAATAAGTATCCCCTCCTTTAATTTTGAAAGATACAACAGAAAAGACTAAAATGCAGTCAAATTGAAAATAAATTGAATTATTGTTTTTGTTTCTTCTGCATCATTATAGTGCTGTTGTTAAGTGCCAGGGAGTAGGTTCCAACTCACAATGACCTTATACAGGGTTTCCATAGAGTACCTGGTGAGTTTGAACTGCCGACCTTGTGGTTCAAACCAATCTGTTGTCTAGTGCTTATCCTACACTGCCACTACTAATACGTTATTAAGGGAATGCCTATTCACAGCAACTCTCAACAGCAATGCTGTTAAGTGCCATTTCCAAGGGGCAGCTAGTGACTTTGAATTGCAAACCTTGTGGTCCCAAGTCCAGGGCTAATCCTACAGCACCACACCAGGAATCCATTCAATAACAATATATAACATCAAAGATTTACAACACAGGCTTCATATTAGTTAACTGTTTAATCTTCACAATAGCTCTTGAGACTGATCTCATTTTTAAAGACTAAAATAAGAGACTAGAGTTAGGAAACTTATCCAACAGCCAAAGGCATATGGGTCAAAGCCATAATTCAAGTAGTCATTTTGACTCCATAACACTTCTATTTTTTTAAATTCTACTTTGCAGATTCTGAAGAGCCCAAGCACATTGAAAAAAAGGGGAGGTGGGAGGAATGTTCTCCCGCGGGCAATTTTTTTATTCATAAAAACAGATGTCATTGACGGGATCTGAAATTACTCCTGTAGTTCTTTGTCTCAAAGCCAAGAAACAGGTACAACATAATATGAAAATGCCAATATAGTCAGGGAAGACTTTCCGGAAGAAGTGATACCTTTAACTTAGCTGCAAATCAGAATCACTTGGAAATCTTTAAATAATAGACACTGGCTCTCTAACAGTTAAATAAAAATCCCAGGAGAGGGCAGCCAGGCATAGATATTTTTGAGAAGCTCAACAGGTGACTATGTAGAGCTAAGGTCAGAACTTCTTTCTTAGCTGCATGTTTTAAAGTCAACATGGAGTTGGGCAGGTTAAGGCTTGGAAGAACATTGCACATAGCAAACAGGTCAACATGTGGCAAAAAAATTGATGGGAACAAGAGCATGCTTTGGGAAGTTACTAGTAGTTTAGTAGACTACCAGGTACTTGAGAGAAATGAGAGGTTAAATAGGAGTTGTTGTTGTTAAGTACTGTGGAGTTGGTTCCGACTCACAGCGACCCTGCACAGGATTTCCGAGGCTGTAAATCTTTACGGGAGCAGAAAGCCTCATCTTTCTCCCGCGGAACCGCTGGTAGTTTCTAACTGCTGACCTTGAGGTTGGCAGCCTGACTCTTAACCATTACGCTACTGGATGCCAGGCAAAAGGAGTCCTGGTGTGGTGCTGTGGGTTAATGCACTGAACCACAAGGTCGGTTTGAACCGCAAGGTCAGCGGTTCAAGCTCACCAGCCCCTCCTGGGAAACCGTATACAGGGTCGCTATGGGTCGAAACAGACTCCACGGCAATGAACAACTACAACAGGCAAAAGAAAGTGCATGGACCATTACAACTGTAAGCCGAAAGGTGGGAGCTGTTTAGGGTCTGCAAAAGGGTACAAATTAGTACGGGGGCTTGAATACTGTTTAAGTTCCATGGAGTCGATTCCAACTCATAGAGACCCTGCATAGGGTTTCCAAGGAATAGCGGGTGGGTTTGAACTGCCAATCTTGTGGTTTTAAGTCCAATGCCTATAGTGCCACACCAGGAGTCCAATAGGGGGTTGTTGTTGTTAAGTGCTGGTCGCGTAGATTCCGACCCATAGCGCCCCTGTATAAGGTTTCCAAAGAGCAGCCGGATCCTAAAAGATTTAGGTCTAAAATGCAGCAGAGGCCATGAGAATGTTGTAAGGGGTCAAATGAGAGAGATGCAGGAGGGGCTAGAAGGTGAGATTGCTGCAGATCCGGTGCTTACTCGCTTTCCAGGCCCCCACAATCAGAGGAGCCAGCCGGCCAACCTCCTCCCCTAGGTGAGCCATGCTGTGCAGCCATCCCACCCGGCCACCGCCAGCACCTGCATCAGTTGCATTCTGAAAAGGCCAAGTGTTGAGGACCAGTGGCAGAGGACTGGAGCTGCCTACGTGAGCCGGGGCGAGCAGAAGCACAAATAGCAGAGGCAGGTTCGACTTCCGCGCCATGGCTGCACGCCGGGAAGGGCAACTCTGGGCAGTCCGCAAAGAGACGCAAGGACAGGCGCGGGTGTAAGGTCACAGGACAGTAACCGGATATGGTCCGACTCCAAGGCTCGCCGAACTCCAGATCCCCAGCGCCACGCCCACCTGGTGGTGACGCCCACTGTATTTAGGCTCTGTCAGGGTTTCCTCAACTCTCGCGAGATGTGGGCTCCTGGGACTTCGGAGCTGTCTGTTTCACTGTGCTTGGGCGCTTGTTGAGACGCCCTGTTGTACTGCTTTGTTGTTGTTGTTGTTGTTAAGTGCCATCGAGTCGGGTCCGACCCATAGCGACCCTGTACAGGGTTTCCAAGGGTGAAAATCTTTACGGGAGTAGAAAGCCTCATCTTTCTCCCGCGGAGCGGCTGGTACTGCTTAAGTGCTGTTAAGTCTGGTCCAACCCATAGAGACCCTATAGAGGGTTTCCAAGGAGCTACTAGTGAGCTTGAACACCAACCTTGCAGTTCACCGATTGTGCAGTCTCGCGCATTAACCCATAGCGCCGCACCAGGACGAGCTAAATTATTGCCTTCTCATAATGTGTTGTCCTTAGGGACGGTTGAATCAACTCCTAGCGACCCTGTGCACAACAGAAAGATAAACTGTCGAGTCCTAAGCAATCTTCACATTGTTAACGTTTGAGGCCTGCTCCTTTAATGAAGGTTGTTGTTAAGTGCCCGCGAGTTGGTAACGACTCACAGTGACCCTGAATAAGGTTTCCAGGGAACGGCTGGTAAACTTAAACTGCAGACCTTGCGGCTCAAAGCGACCTTGCAGTCTAGAGCATTAACCCACAATGCCACACCAGGACTCCTTACTGAAGGTTGTTGTTGTTATGTGCTCTGGAGTGGGTTACGAGTCATAGCGACCCTGTACAGGGTTTCTGAGGCTGTAAATCTTTACGGGAGCAGAAAGCCTCATCTTTCTCCCCGGAAACATCTGGTAGTTTTGAACTGTTGACCCTGAGGTTAGCAGCCCGATTCGTAAACACTATGCTACAAGAGCTCCTTACTGAAGGTTGTTGTTGTTAAGTGCCAGCGAGTCCATTCCGACCCATAGCGACCTTGTATAGGGTTTCCAAGGAACAGCTAGTGTGCTTCAACTACCGACCTTACAGTTCCAACAGCTTTGCAGTCTGACGCATTAACCCACAGCGCCAAGTACTGAAGGTAGAACTAGTTTAATGAAAAATGAGTGTAAAACCACGAGCAACCCTGTGTTGAATAACCCTAGGAACCTTAGATAATGGTTGTGTACCATTTGCTTATTTTCACTTATATTATATTTGCTTGAAAGTTCAAGGTGAAAAGTTTGCCAAACTCAAAAAATGTACTTTCTGGGATTCCTGGCCACAGAGATCCTGGAATGGCTGTAGATAATCGATGATGAGTGCTTGCGCACAACTAGATGCATTTTAGATTCTTCCACTCACAGTCTTTTTGTAGGACGTCCTTTACTTAAATCCATGAGCTGGTTAGAGAAGCAGAAACTGTCCAGGGAAGCAAAACTCACCCTGCCCACAGCTCAATGAAGTGCACACTCTGCACCTCCCGGGCAAGAATGCTGCATCCATTCTTTTATGAACACACTCTACCTCTGTGCCTAGCTCCATTAAGTGCTAAATAAATGTTTGAAAAAGGAGGAAAGGAGACTTGACATGCTTGATAGAAGCTGCTCGTTTTAATAGTTCCATTGCTGGGCAGATGTGAGAGCCAACAATCCCTTTGGGGCTCTGGAATTCCTGGCCGTGCTGCCAAAGTAAATTGAGTAATTGTAAAGGACATCTATCAATATATACAAATTTAAAAAATATGAGCTAGATGTGAGGATTAATAAACTTTTAAGATTCTTATGGGTATGAAATTAAATACATAATTTAAAAAGCGTGCAATAGTTTGAAGAATTACTCTAAGGCTTGGAAGTGCTATTAAAAAGTTAGTGTAATTGAAAAGAAGTGTGATAAATTTCTACTATGGGCATTTGGAAAAGGAAAAAGTCATTTGTGCTGGACTTTTCAGGATAAGCTAATATAAGGTGATGTTTGAAAGACAGGCCAAACAAATCTCATGTTACTTTGAGCAATCTTTTCATGTTACTTTCAGATTTTCAATTGGCGATAAATATAACTGATTCCCTTATGTTTTATTTTAAGGTGAATTTAAATTAAAAGTATATATCTTAATTAGGAAGTGGCGATTGTGTGCTATCTGGGGTTTCTGAAACTGTAAATCTTTTAGGGGAACAGAAAACCTCATCTTTATCCTGATGAGAGGCTAGTGGATTTGAATTGCTTCCCTTAGTAGCCCAACACCTGTAACCCACTACACCACCAGAGCTTTTCAATTACAAAGTTGTTGTTGTTGTTGTTGTTGTTAGGTGCCATCAAGTCGGTACTGTCTCATAGCGACCCTATGCACAGCAGAATGAAACACTGCCCGATCCTGAGCCAACCTCACTACCGTTGCCATGCTTAAGTCCATCGATACTGCCACTTGGCCAAACCATCTCGTTGGGGGTCTCCCTCTTTTTCTCTGACCCTCCACCTTACCAAACATGGTATCCTTCTCCAGCGACTGGTCCCTCCTGACAATATGTCCAAAGTATGAGAGACGAAGCCTGGCCATCGTGACCTCCAAGGAGCACTCTGGATGCACTTCTTCTGACACAGATCTGTTGGTTCTTTTGGCAGCCCGTGGCACTTTCAATATTCTCCTCTAACACCACAACTCAAAAGCATCAATTTTTCTATGGTCTTCCTTATTCACTGTCCAGCTTTCACTTGAATATGAGGTTATTGAAAATACCATGGCTTGGGTCAAGCACACCTTAGTCCTCAAGCTGACATCCTTGCTCTTCAACACTTTAAAAAGGTCTTGTGCAGCAGATTTGTCTATTGCAATATGTTGTTTGATTTCTTGACTGCTGCTTTGAGTGTTAATAGTTGATCCAAAAAGAATGAAGTCCTTGACAACTTCAATCTTTTCTCCATTGATATGAATGTTGGTTATGGGTTCCGTGGTGAGGATTTTTGTTTACTTTACATTAAGATGTAATCCATACCAAAGGCTGTGCTCTTTGATCTTCATCAGTAAATATTTTACTTCCTCTTCACTTTCAGCAAGCAAGGTTGTATCATCTGCATATCGCAGGTTGTTAATGAGTCTTCCTCCAATCCTGATGCCACATTTTTCCTCATAGAACCCAGCTTCTCGGATGATTTGCTCAGCATACAGGTTGAATAAGGATGGTGAGAGTTTAAAAACAAAAAATGTTCAAAAAATCCACTGTTTTCATTCTCTTAAATTATTAATTATATATAACAGAAATATGTGGTATTATTGATAAATCAAGAGAACTGCAACTTTTAAAAAAACATTATTTTAATTTAAATTTAGAATGCATCACTTAATTTTCTTTCATAAAAATTTTGTGTTTCTTAATATAATTTATTACCATCAATAAAACAGGCATCTTCTGAAAACCAGGATTTAAAAATTTAATTCATATAACCTTTTTGAGCTATAATTTCCCCATCTTTAAAATGGAGACAAAAATAGTGTTTATCTAACAAATTTGTTTATCTACAGCGTAGTGGTTACGAATCGGGCTGCGAACCTTAAGGTCAGCCGTTCGAAACTACCAGCCGCTCTGCGGGAGAAAGATGAGGCTTTCTACTCCCGTAAGGATTTACACCCTCGGAAACCCTGTACAGGGTCGCTATGGGTCGGAACCGACTCGACGGCACTTAACAACAACAACAACAACCAAATTTTGGTGAATGTGAAAGAAATGTAAGAATATATTTGAAAGGAGTATATTACTGTACAAATTAAATAAAATTCTGTTGTTTTAACATTTGGGGTCTTAGTGTGGTACTGTAAGAAGCACTGGACTGCTAACCTAAAGGCCAGAGGTTCAAAAACCCACCAGACACTCTTTGGAAGTCCTTTTGTTGTTGTTAAGTGCCATCAGGTCGGTTTCAACTCATAGTGACCCTGTAATACGGTTTACAAAGAGCAGCTGGTGGGTGTGAACAGCCAACCTTGTGGTTCTCGGTCCACAGGTTCACTAAGAGTGGAACCGACTTGATGGCACTTAATAATAACAACAACAACTGACACTTACCTAGCAGTGTCATCGTTTGATTAATATTAACAGATCTTCCTTCTAGTCATATGGCTATTATCCTATCAAGACATATCTTGACATGTTCATTTTGATGACGAATGCGATGCTATTCCTCTTCAGTTTGTCATTCCCCACATAGCAAACCATGTGATTGTCAGATTCAAAATGGCCAATAGCAGTCCATTTCAGCTCACTAATGCCTAGGACATCAGTGTTTATGCATTCCATTTCATTTTTGACAGTTTCCAATTTTCCTAGATTCATACTTTGTACATGCCATATTCTCATTAATAATGCATATATACAGCTGTTTCTCTTCATTTTGAGTTGTGCCCTAACAGCAAATGAAGGTCCCCAGTGTTTTACTCAATTTGTGTCATCACAGCCAACTCTACTTTGAAGAGGCAGCTCTTCCCCAGTCACATTCTGAGAACCTTCCAGCCGGAGGGGCTCATATTCCAGCATTATATCTGACAATATTCTGGTGCTCTGCATCGTGTTTAAATATTCAGTATTCTGGTGCTGACCGTGTTCCCCTGCTATTCATAAGGTTTTCAGTGACTTAATATTCAGAAGTAGTCTGTCTCTCATTCTTCCTAGTCTGTATTTGTATGAATCTTGACTGAAAGCAGAGAATTCCAGAAAGATGTTTACCTGTGCTTTATTGACTACTCAAGAAGCTCTGGTAGCATAGTGGTTACAAATCGGGATGCAAACCTCAAGGTCAGTAGTTCAAAACTACCAGCTGTTCCATGGGAGAAAGATGGAACAGTGGTTCCATCGTGCTGCGAACCTTAAGGTCAGCGGTTCGGAACTACCAGCCGCTCCGCGGGAGAAAGATGAGGCTTT
>NW_006408529.1:3413761-3418273 GCF_000296735.1 Chrysochloris asiatica
AATAATAATAATAATAATAATAATAAAAAGAATCTATGTCAGAAGATGTACAGCCAGAGTGCTCCTTGGAAGCCAAGATGGCCAGACTTCGTCATCATAGTTCACACATGGATGGACCATTCACTGGAGAAGGATATCATATTTGGTAAAGTTGAGGGTCAGAGAAAAAGAGGAAGACCCCCAATGAAATGGATTGATACAGTGGCAGCAGCAATGGGATCAGGTATAGCAATGATTGTGTGGTTGGCCCAGGACTGGCCAGTGTTTTGTTCTGTGCATAGGGTAGCTATGAATCAGTACTGATTCAATGGCACCTAAAAGCAACAACAACATCATTTGATATCAGGGAGGAAACAGTCTAGAAATACACAAAGTGGCAAAGAGAAATCAATTTAAGATTCAAAAATTTCTGCAAGATTAAAAAAAAAAAGGCTACATACTTATAATACCTTTAAAGTAAGTACTTTGAATTTCCTTGAATGTATATAAATTGGAGTGAAAAATAATGTTTCATTCTAATTTGAGCTGTCTAAAATTTGGTTTAAATGTTTATAAAGATATTGATGGCAGTATTGTGAAATTTCTGAAAGTGTTTAAAACAGCCTCCTCTAGACTTACCAAGGAGGCAGCCTCAAATATAACCTTAAATGATGTTACAAATAGAGCCTCCCTGTTAGCAAGTACCCCCTTACTGGCTCCCCTCCATTTTCTCTAAACTTCCTGGCTTTCAATTTATCAGTCTCAGAAGGATGAAGAGTTGAGTCTCTCCTGATAGCATTTGAAGCTGTGGTTCCACAGAGGATTTAACGCTGTAGTTGCAGGGAGTCTAGGTATTTCAAATCTGAGGCTTAAAAAACTAAGCCATCCCCTCCGGCTTTTGCACTGATGCTGTGAAATCCATTTGAGAAACATGCCCATGTTTTGCTCCTTGTTCAAAGCTGAAAGCGTGACTTGGCATTGAAATAATAATTTCTTTTTCAAAAAACTCCCCACTGAACTATTTCTTGGGTTATCAAAATACAGGTTATGTATTTGATTGACATTTGCTGTTGTCAAATTCCCAAATATTAAGTAATGTCAGATTCCCAAATTATAAGAACTACCCCATAGACATGTTTGCCAAAGTTGTCATCTTTACAGAAACAAACTGCCATATCTTTCTTCTATGGTGAGGCTGGTGAATTTGAACCATTGATTTTGGTTAGCAGCGAGTACTTAACCACTGTGCCACCAGGACTCCTTCTGCAGAAATGTGTCATCTTATTCTCTAAATGTGAAAATAAAATATTCTTTCTTAAACAGTTTTCCTGGTTCACGTCCCCTAAACCATCTGTCAAATCAACAACAGATACAAAATACAAACTATTTTGTCTTCCTACCCTCTAAAAGTCATCTTAGTGGCCTACATAGACCAAGAATGTAAAGAGAATGTTTGCCTATTCAGTTATTTCTTCTCAAAATAACTTAGGTGCAATATATTTTCAATTTGTAATTGCAATACTGCAACACTACTTTAATAAGGTTATCATGATGAGGATATAGTAGATCATTTTACTATATGGTGGAATACACATTTTATAATTGTTTATAATTTATGGTGTTGTTATAAAAGGTATTCATTAACATAGTAAAGCTGTAGAAAAAAGAACAAGCTTCATGATATTTTTCTACCACTTTAAAAATTACTTTGACATTAACTAGTGTCACGGATTATTTTCATGCAAAAATTTAGCAAAACCTGTATTCTAAAATAATAATGTTTTACAGTACATACTATACAGATTACTCATTTATAATAATACTAATTTGTTGATAATAATTTAAATGGAAAGATATTCTAATAATGAACAAATATATCTGTACTAGTTCATTGGAAACCCTTTATAGGGTTGTTGGAACTGACATGATAGCATTTAACAACGACAACAGGATCCAAATAGTCTATATTCTTCATGGTTCATAGAAAGATAGAGGAGGAATGATTATTTTGCATGTGACTTACTATTTTTCATCTTTAAGAAACTTATGTGTTCTTTCATAATTTCTAAGTACATTCTCCTTTATTAAGGCAATGCAGGATAATGCGCTGAACTGCACGGTAGGTTTTAATCACAAGGTTGGTGGTTTAAACCCACCAGTTGCTCCTTGGAAACCCTGTACAGGATCTTTATGAGTTGAACCAAATTGATGGCACTTAACAACAACAACAACTACTACATATTTTGTATTTATCTGTTTAGTGAAGATTCTTGATATTATAAACACTCTTGTGTACCTTGCATTTTTGTCAACATATCTTTAGTTTTTTGTATATCATTAATTTTCTTATACAATTTTAAACCTTTTTTGTGTGAAATATAGCATTAATACAGAAAAGAGATTAAAGCATAACTATATGATGCTCCCGTAAAGATTTACAGCCTCGGAAACCCTGTACAGGGTCGCTATGGGTAGGAACCGACTCGACGGAACTTAACAACAACAACAACAAATATAGCTCAAAAGGAGCTCTGGTAGCATAGTGGTTACGAATTGGGCTGCTAACCTCAGAATCAGCAGTTTGAAACTACCAGCTGTTCTGTGGGAGAAAGATGAGGCTTTCTGCTCCGGTAAATATTTACAGTCTTGGAAACCCTGTACAGGGTCGCTATGAGTTGGAACCAACTCCACGGCACATAACAACAACAACATACAACTCAAAGAAGTTTGTATAACATAAACACCCATATAATCACTACTCACAAAAACAAAGTATTGCCAGGACTCCAGAAAACACCTAACTACCCATACAGCATCACTTTCAGTGAATTTATAAAATTCATTTATGACTGCACAAAAACTTAATCACTGTTTTCTGCCACCTTTTGAAGTTTAGGCTTTTGCATATAAAACTGTCAGATATTAAGTTTAGATAATAAGTTATAACAATTATATAGATTACAGTAGATCATGGATGAAGATAGTTAATAGAAATTCTGTACTCTCAAAGGACTCAAGCTGGGTAGGCACAGTTAGCTCAGTCTGTTACTGAACTGGGGTTTCTGAAGAAATCAGAGCAGGATTAGAAAGTATGTATGTATCCACAGTCAGGGCAAATTCTGGAAGTGTAATGGTTTGAGGGGATGGTATCTTATGAACTCTGATTCTCAGGAAGAGGCTTTTTGCCCCTCCTGGCATCTTTATAATTTTCTATGGGACGGAGGGGAGTCCTGGTGTTAGGCTGCAGGAATATGCACTGGACCGAAAGGTCAGTTTGAACCACAAAGTTGGCAGTTCAAGTTCCTCAGCTGCTCCTCAGAAACTCTATAAAGTGTTGCTATGAGTTGGAAACAACTTGAAGGCACTTATCAAACAAGAACAATGAGGAGTAGGTTGCTGGGAACCTATTAGATTTTAATTTCACCTGAAAGACCTGATGTTGTTGTTGTTAAGTGCTATTGAGTCACTTACGCAGCTGAAAGGTTCGAACTGTCGGCCCTGTGGTTCAAATAGATCTAGTGGTCCAGCGCATTGTCCTATACTAAAGGCCTGATAGCACTCAGTAAGTAGCATTATTGTTTTTGTTAAGTGCCATCAGTCGGTTCGGACTCAAAGTGACCCTGTTTAGGGTTTCTGAGGAATAACTGGTGAGTTTGAGTTACAGACCTTGCTGTTCAAACTAACCTTGCAGTCCAGTGCTTATCCTATAGTGCCACTCCAGGATTCCAATAAGAAGTTTGGGTAACTTCAACTTTATAGTAAAAGCCTAGATTAAAACAATAATAATAATAACTTTAAACTTCTTGAGTTATTATGTATGATTTAGAGTCATGATAAATATGACTTTGACATTTTGTATAAACCTTTAGTGCTTTCATTTGCAAAAACAGAAAATGTAATGGTAGTTTAAAGAAGTAGGGATTTTGTTTTTGTACCTAAAAAGAAGTAGATGCTAACCTTGGTTCAGTAATTCTAAAATGTCAATATTTACTTGTTGCCTTATGGTCACAAGATAACTACTATTGCTCCAAACACCACATACACATTTAAGTCATTGAAAAGGATGAGAGAAATGATGCCAGTCATATTTTGCCCTTTTAAATCATATTGCTACACTACAAGCTCCCCCCAAACTCCCAGAAAACATTAGGTGCCATTTACGAATCAGGTTGTGAACCGCAAGGTCAGCAATTTGAAACTACCAGGTGTTCTGTGGGAGAAAGATGAGGCTTTCTGCTCCGGTAAAGATTTACAGCCTCGGAAACTCTGTACAGGGTCGCTATGAGTCACGAACAACTCCACGGCACATAACAACAACAACTCATATCAACCCTATGCACAACAGAACACACAACTGCCCAGTCCTACACCATCCTTACAATTGTTATTTTGAGCCAATTGTTGCTGCCACTGTGCCTGTCTCATTGGTTAGGATGATGTAACTGGGCCTTTTCAGAAGGCCTATCTATGGAGTCCTGGTGTGGTGCTGTGGGTTAATGCGCCAGACTGCAAAGCTGTTTGAACTGCAAGGTC
>NW_006408529.1:3418586-3421360 GCF_000296735.1 Chrysochloris asiatica
ATAACAGGAACAGGAGCTTAGGTGCTTAGGTGACCTTGAGAATTTAAGACTCATATAAATGTCTAGAAAAAGTTTTTAAAGACTTTGAACTTCATAAGAGTGTGATATGAAGTTTGAGCCAATCTTATATATAGCTAAAGGATCAAAGTAGTTCCGCTTACTTTAGAGTTCTGACTATGGTGCTCAGTGGGTGATAAGAAAGGCAAAGGACATTTCTTCAGCTCTTATAAAAGATGAATATTTTTTGAGAATAAGACATTTAACAAAAATGAGGAAATGAATGTCTGATAAACTTGATCTTCTCTAAGAGTAATAAAAAATCATCTACCAAGATTAGAGCAGGGTAGGAAAAAAGATGGTGATTAGAAATTGTTGAGGACTTTTGAAGATTCAGCTTCTTGGCAAAGACACACTATGAAGGAGAGGCAGACCACTTCTGAAGGGTTAGTAACTGAAAACCTTGTGAATAAAGACAGAAAACTGACTGAGTGCCTCAGGTTAGATGACACTCAGAATACAACTGTGGAAAAACTGCCTTCTCAAAGTTGAATTGACCTTCATCATCTTTTGGAGCCTTCATTTGCTGATGGAGCACAATTTCAAATTAGAACAGACAACTGCAAACATCCTTTAATAATTGGAATGTGTAATGTATGAAGTATGAATCTAGGAAAAGTGAAGTCAATAAAAATGAAATGGAATATATAAAGACTGAGATCCTAGAAATTAGTGAGCTATAATGAACTGATGTGGTACTGTGGGTTAATGCGCTGGACTGCAAAGTCAGCAGTTCAAGCTCACCAGCTGCTGCTCAGAAACCCTATACAGGGTTGCTATGGGTTGGAACCGACTCAACGGCACTTAACAACTACAACAATGAACTGGTATTGGCCATTTTGAATTGGATAATCATATGGTTTACTATGTCAGCAATAGAAATATTGAAAATGAATGGTATCATATTCATTGTCAAGAGAACACTTTAAGATCCATCTTGAAATATAATGCTCTGACAGAATAGTATCCATATGACCACAAGGAGTCCTGGTATGGCACTGTAGCAGAAGCATTGGATTTCTAACAGCAAAGCTCATGGTACAAACCTACAAGCTGCTCCTTGGAAACCCTATTCAGAATGAACTTGACAGCATTTAACAACACCATCAACAAGGAAGACTAATTAATAATACAATTATTCAAATTTACAACACCCTTCAGTATGGGTTGTACGTCAATGTAAATAAAATGAAAATCCTTACAAATGGACCAACAAATTACATCATAATAAATGGACAAAAGATTGAAGTTGTCAAAGATTTCATTTTACTTGGATTCACAATCAACACTCATGGAAGCAGTGGTCAAGTAATTAAAGGATGTATTGCATAAAGCAAATGTGCTGTAAAAAAAAAAAAAAAATGTTCAAGAGCAAAGATGTCAGCTTGAGGATTAAGGTGCACCTAACCCAAGCCATGGTATATTCAACTGTCTCATAATACGTAAAAAAGCTGTACAATAAATAAGGAAAATTAGAAGAATTGATACATATGAATTATGGTATTGGCAAAGAATATTGAAAGTACCCTGTACTACTAAAAGAAAAACACTTCTGTTTTGGACGAAGTGTAGCCAGAATATTCCTTGGAAGGAACATTGGCCAGACTTCTTATCACATATTTTGGACATGTTAAAAGAGGGAACAGTTTCTGGAAAAAAGATATCATGTTTGGTAGAGTAGAGGGCCAGTGTAAAAGAGGAAGACCTATAAGGAGATGGATCCACACAGTGACTGCAACAATTTGCTCAAACATGACAACAATTGTGACCATGTTGCAGGACTAGGCAATGTTTTATTCTGCTGTTCATAGAGCGCAATGAGTCAGAATTGACTTGATGGCAAGCAACTACAACAACAGCAATAAAGATGAGCAATAACTAAACAAACATTGTGAAGCATGGTTAAAGAGCCATTTAAGTATAAAAAAGCCTGATATAGCCAAATCCTAATTAAATGCAATCTTTTGCTTTTCTCCAGTATCATTTTAAAGCTCTTAAATTATACCACAAGGAGGGAGAATTATTCCCATTTGGGGATTAGTCTAGTTGATTTATGGAAATTTTGTTGCATTGTTGATAATGGCAAAATTCTGACTAATCATTATAAAAAGACTATTTTGAGTGTTTTTATTTTGTTTTTAAATAGAAGAAAGTGAATGATGTAGGAGGATTTGAGTGACTGGGATTTCTACTGAGGGGCTCATTATGGTGAGGGTCAAGGACTAAAGAGCTGTAAAATAGAGATTATAGTAGATGATTTCCCTTTTCATGCACTGTTAACTATATGATTCATTCTTGGCTTCAGAGGCAAGTACAGTTCTCAAGGTGAGGAGAGAAACTGACACTTTGGGTGGACTTTATGTTAGAAAGAGGTCTTGTGCATTGTAGCTCAGGCACTGAGCTGCTAACCACCAGCTTCTCCATAGAAGAAAGATGAGGCTGTCTGCTTCTGTACAGATGAAGTTTCTGAAACTTTATAGAGAGTTGTTTTGAGTCAAGAGGCAGTGACATGGCCACAGAGGACTAGAGTGTAGAGTGAAGCATCCAGCTGATATGAAATGAGGGGAGATGCATAGGAACACTCATACTTGCAGGTAGTACCCCCTTGACCTGACTTCAATGGCTGGATGATCAGAACTCGACTAGAAGAAGAAAGAAGAGGAAAAAAAAGAGTAACTTGCTACAATTTGATGAGTTTTACCTACACTTATGGATGT
>NW_006408529.1:3421880-3450586 GCF_000296735.1 Chrysochloris asiatica
GTTGTTTGATGGTGCATGGAGGGGATTGTAATCATTGCAATGAAATGAAATACGATAGAATGAATGTAAAACTCATGTTCTCCCATGTAGACCCACATAATTCACAATAAAAACTTTAAAAAAGAAACAATAACAACAAAAAAATTGACTTTAAGATGGTGGAATTTTGTTTTTTAACTTTGTTGTTGCTGTTGTTAAGTGCCGTGGATTTGGTTCTGACTCATAGTGACCTGTATATAATTTCTGAGTAATAGCTGGGGGTGGGAGTTTGAATCTCTGCCCTTGTGGTTAGCAGTCCAATGCTTATCTTCTGGTGCCACACCAGAACTCCTTTTTAACTTTAGAAACTCCAAATATTGTCTTGCTTTTGCATTCCTTCTTTACTTGGCTCTTCCTTATTTTCTTCATTTACTCCTCCTTATCTCTTTTATTTACTTTCTCCCTACCATTCTTCTTTTCAAAAATAACTATGGGTTCCCTATTTTTTGCCACCACTACTTGTCTGTCAGTTTATAGTACTGCGGGGGCTTGCATGTTGTCATGATGTTGGAAGCTATGCAACCAGTATTTTAAATACCAGGAGGGAACAGCCACGGTGGACAGTTTCAGCTGAGCTTACAGACTAAGACAGACTAGGAAGAAGGAGAGGCAGACGACTTCTGAATGTTTAGTCAATGAAAACCTTATGGATAGCAATGGAACACTGTCAGATAGTACCAGAACTTTGAATATTGAAACGTGTTTAATAACACCAGAATATTATCAGATATAGTGCTGGAAAATGATCCCCTCAGGTTGGAAGGCACTTAAAATATGACTGGCATAGAACTGCCTCCTCAAAGTAGAATCAACTATGATGAGGTAAATGGAGTAAAGCTTTTGAGACCTTCCCTTTCTCATGGGGCACAACTACAAATGAGGAGAAACAGCTGTAAACATCCATTAATAATTGGAACGTGGAATGTATGAAGTGTGAATCTAGGAAAATTGGAAGTTATCAAAAATGAATTAGAACACATAAACTTTGAGAACCTAGGCATTGGTAAGCTAAAATGGACTGGTGTTGGTCATTTTGAATTCGGAAATTATATGGTTTACTATTCAAGGAATGACAAATGGCATCACATTCATCATCAAAAGGATATTTCAAGGTCTATCTTGAAGTATAGTGTTTGTTGCATAAATCTGAGTAGCAGTGGTATTAGCTCATCTTCCTTTTAGGTGTATAGATGTTATCTTACCACTGACAGCATTCTTCAGTCTGAAAAGGACAAACATGCAATCTAGATGTATTGATAGTTTCTAATAATTGGAATGTGAAGGATGGAAACAAATGCAAAGGATTTGTAGTTTAAAAATATGCTTTTGGTGATAGAAACGATACTGGAGCCCGCATGATAGAATTTTGCAAGACCAATTACTTCTTCATTGCAAATACATTTTTGAGCAAAGACGTCTATACACATGGACCTCACAAGATGGCATCTGCAGAAATTGACAACTACCTCGGTGGAAAGAGATGGTGGAAAAGATCTGTATCATCATCCTAAACAAAGACAGGGGCAGATTGTGGAAGAGACCACCAACTGCTCAAACGCAAGTTTGGGCTGAAACTGAAGAAAATTAAGACAAGTTCACAAGAGCTAAAATTTGACCTGATTTAGAGATCATCTCAAGAACAGATTTGATGTATATGGCAATAATGACCAAAGACCAGAAGACTTGTGAGATGATATCAAGAATATAATATAGGAAGAAAGCAAAAAGTAATTTAGAAGACAAGGAAGAATGAAAAGATCAAAATGAATGTCAGAAGAGTTTTTGAAACTTGCTCTCCAGGTTAGAGATGCTAAAGCAAATGGAACAAATGAGGAAGTAAAAGAGCTAAAGAGAAAATTTCAAAGGGCAGCTCGAGAAGACAAAGTCAAGTATAATAATTAAATGTACAAAGAGCTGTAATTAGAAAAGCAAAAGTGAAGAACATATTCAGCATTTCCCAAGGTGAAAGAACTGAAAATAATTCAAGCCTCTATTTAAATTACTGAAAGATTCTCTGGGCAAAATATTGAATGATGTAGAAAGAATCAAAAGAAAAGGAAGGAATACACAGACTTCCTGTTTCAAAAAGAAATGGATGATGTTCAACCATTTCAAGAGGTAGCATATGATCAAGACAGAATGGTACTGAAGGAAGAAGTCCAAGGTACACTGATGGCATTGGCAAAGAACAAGGCTCTAGAATTGATAGAATAGAAATTTGAACTCTTTCAACAAACTGATGCAGAACTAGATGCCCTCACTCATCTATGCCAAATAAATTTGGAAGACAGTTACCTAGCCAACTGATTGGAAGAGATCCACATTTGTGTGCATTACAAAAAGAGGTGACACAACACAATGGGGAAATCATTGGAGCAATATCATTAATACCATGTACAAGTAAAATTTTGCTGAAGATAATTAAAAAATGATTGCAACCCTAAAATGACAGGGAACTGTCAGAGGTTCAAGCCAGCTTCAGATGTGTATTTGGTACCAGGGACATCATTGCTGACATCAGATGGATTTTGGCTGAAAGTAAAGAAGACGAGAGAGAAGTTTGTCTGTACTTTATAGACTATGCAAAAGCTTCAACTTTGTGGAGCATGACAAGCTATGGAAAACATTGTGGAGAACGAGTGTTCTGTAAAACCTAATTGTGCTCATAAAGAACATAGACCAAAGGCAGTCGTTCAAACAGAACAAGTGGATGTTATTAAATGGTTTAAAATTAGAAAAGGTGTGTGCTATGGTTATACTCCTTCACCATACTCTTTCAATCTGACCGCTGAGTAATAATACAATTATATGATAAATATGATAAAACTAGGTTATATGAAGAAGAATGTGGCTTCAGATTTGGCAGAAGACTCCTTGTTGTTGTTATGTGCTGTGGAATCAGTTCTGACTCATAGCGATCCTGTACAGGGTTTCCGAGGCTGTAAAGCTTCACAGGAGCAGAATGCCTTATATTTTTCCCGTGAAACAGCTGGTTTTGAACTCCCAACCTTGAGGTTCACAGCACGATTCGTAACCACTATGCTACAGAGCTCCTTGGAAGACTCCTTAACAACTTGCGATATACAGATGATACAACCTAGCTTCCTAGGACTCAAAATACTTACTGATGAAGATCAAAGACCACAGCCTTCAGTATAAGTTGCACCACAATGTAAAAACAACAAAATTTTCACCAATATCATAAAAAATGGAGAAAAAAATTGAAGCTGTCAAATACTTCATTTTGCTTGCATCAACTATCAATACTCATGAAGGCAGCAGACAAGAAATAAAAAATGTATTGCTTAGGTAAATCTAATGCAGAAAACTTTTTCAAAACATCAAGAGCAAAGATGTCAGTTTGAGTACTAAGGTGTGCTGGGCCCAAGCCATGATATTTTCACATGTATGTGAAAATTGGACAGTGTGCAAGAAGACCATTGAAGAATTAATGCATTTAAGTTATGTTGTTGGGCAAGAATATTAAAAGTTCCATGGACTGCTACAAGAACGAATAAGTCTGGATTGGAAGAAATACAAGTAGCATACTCCTTAGAAAGTAGGATGATGAGACTTTGTCTCTTATATTTTGGACATATTATCAGAAGGGACCCATCCTGGATAAGGATATCATGCTTGGTAAAGTGGAGGGTCAGTAAGAAAGAAGAAGACCCCCAATTAGATTAATTGCCACAGTTGCAGAAGCAATGGGTTCAAGCTTAACAATAATTGTGAGAATTGTACAGCATTGGACAGTGTTTCTTTATGTTGTGATGTGCATAAGGCTGCTATGAGTTCATCCCACTCAACAGCAACAACAACTATGTGTCTGTGATATTTGTATGTATTATGGATACTCTAACAAAAGAAAAATAAAAGGAAAAAATTATACCCTGCTAGAACTTACCTAGATGACTAAACACACGTATTGTGTGCCAAAAAGGAATAGAAGACGGGGAGTGGGAGCAGTGTTATGGGCCTGGAAGTGCTGGGATAAGAAATTCATGTGAAGGTAATGAGCTGTGGAGAAATTCCAGTTTGATTTACAAGGAAAAGTTTATAGGATGTGGTAACATTTGGATATGTGGTGCAAGAGAAAAAGGAGCTCAGTTTAGCTCCACAATCTAACTATTTTGTATGATGTTATTAGATAAAGTTTAGGATGGGAAATGGAGAAAAGAGTAATTTCTAGCTTTAGGTTAAGAGTGACCTTGGAACTTATTTAATTAATTTCAAACTCTGGCCCATTTTTCAGTTTTCTAATGGGAACATTTATTTAGCCCATCAGTAGTCTCAGGAGGATACTCACAGGAGTGGTTACTGGTGTTGGTGGAGTTCCTCAAAGAGGAAAGTTATCTTGATTGACCAGAACTTAATGGGGAAGTAAACTAGTGTAAGAAAACAAAAAGTTGAGGAATGTTAAGGGGACACACTTTTCCCAAATCCTTAGATTTCCTTCTGCATGAAGGAAATTTGCTGAACTGCTGGACTCTCTACTCTTTTACTCCTGGTGTGTTACTTGATTGTGAACTTTGACAACCCTGGGCATGCTAGGCTCATCTTTGCGCTTTTTCCTCTTGTGTCTGAAATGCTCACAGGACAAGGCTCTTTACCCCTTTTTTTGTCCTGCCTGAATGAGTGAGACTGTCTGATTCTGCAGTTTAATGCTTAGAAAGCCCATTTGACTCTTGCACTGCTGAGTATCCTCTGAGTTGTTGTTGATGTTGTCAAGTCCAATTGTGTCAGTTCTGACCTATGACTACCTATATAGGGTTCCAAAGGAACAGCTGGTGAACTTGAATCACCAATCTTGCAGTTCAAACTGACTTTACAGTCCAGTGCATTAACTCACAGCACCACACCAGGGCTCCTCTGACTTATCCGTTCTCAAGTATGAGCCTTTATCACTTATGAGCATGGTCTTCTGTCTGTCACTCCTGGATTTTGTTTTGGTGTCTTTGAATCCCAGTAGAGCAGGAAAGACAAAACAAATATAAACCAACACATTACTGTTGAGTTGATTCTGACTAATAGCCACTCTACAGCACAGAGTAGAACTGCCCTGTAGGTTTTCCGAGGCAAGAATCCTTATGGAAGCAGACTGACACATTTTTCATCCAAGGGTTGAAGAGAGGAGTACTATTTATCGAGTCTCCCTAGTGAGCAAAACAACAACAATAATAGTCATACCACCTTACAATTTAAAACAGCTTGCAAAATATATTCACACATGTAGTCTCACCTGTGAGACTACATCTCATTTTGTACTAAATAGTGAGCTCCTGTTATATAGGTGAAAGAATTTAAACTAGAGGAATTAAAGAATGTGACCAAACTATTAGTTACTAAGCATACCAGTCAGGTAATACATTCATTCATGTCTCCAGAGTTTGTTTGTTTTTATTTATTTATTTTCCTTTCTTATATCCACAACCTTTGTTGCTAAGTATCATCCAGTTGGTTCTGACTCATAGTGATGCTGTATAGTGTTTCCAAGGGTGGCTGGTGGGTTTGAACCACCAAACTTGTGGTTTGCAGTCCAGTTCTCAGGACACCATACTCACATCTACTTTTGATATGTATTAAGGACAAATTTTCTTTGACTCACTGGGGTATGTATACATTCATCAAAGTTTGACCAGCAGCATAGGGAACCTCTGAAAAAATTGAGAAAACAAAATATTTGCCAGTATATATTTTAAGAGTTAAAGCCTTGTACGTTCATCCATCTCTCATTTGAAATGTGTCAGATTTTTCATTGGGGTCTGAAGTATGTTCAAATGCATTTTCCTTGAGAGGTTGTCCATTATGGAGGTTTTTTTTTTTTTTTTTAAGTATCGTATTTTGGTATTAATTTTGTTATGCTTTGTTGTTAAGCGCTATAACTGATGTTTGTAATTCAGTGAGAGAAAATGTATAATAACATCCCAAAACTATTGAAGAAGTTCTGTAGCAGCTGCTTTCCACCAGGTACATTTTAATTCCTCCATCTTGGCAGGATGGAGTCTCTATTAATTATCACAAAATTTTAAAAGTCTCCTGCTTCACAATGGAAACTGTGTTGTGCTTATTTTAATGTGAAGGAAAATCTAACATGGTAAGCACCCAAGAGAGTCATAACGGATGGATAGTAGTACAATATAAATGGTACTGGAATGTTTCCATGTGGTAATAAACTCTTGTCTCCAGCCAAGACCCATCAACACAAATAGAAGGAATGTGAATTAGCAGTTGAGGCTTCACATTTACTATTAAGAGCAACTGTGCAATCTACTTTTCAAGATCCAGGCTGCCCAAACACATTTTTCTACATTACATAATTTTATCATTTAAATATTGTCATTCAAATGTGAAGACCAGCTGTGCATATCAGGACACAGCTGTCAGGTTGAGGTGCAGAGAAGCCATCTGGTGCTTGGTTCTGGGTGGTTAAATTCCAGCCTGGGATTTAACTTCCTATCCAGCTGTGATAAAGTAAATTGAAGGCTGCATATTATTCCTCTGAAATCATTCCTTGGGGATATTTCTCAGAAATAAATTTTAACCAGAGGTATCATTGATTGGTTTTACACTTTCAATTATAGCATTTGCCAAAATAAAACCAAACAAAAAACTGTAGGGTCATTTCATTTTCTCTGTGTGAAATAAAACAAAATAGTAAGAGAGAATGAAGCTCTTTGGTCTTCTTCAAATTATATGTGTACAGGGACAATGTGCAGTAAAATTGCCTGCACACATCTCTTCGAACAATGAATGGAAAGAGAGCTCAAGTGGTCTGAAGTAGCTGACTAAAGAGACTAAAGGTGATTATTGGCCTGATTCTCTGGAATTAGCATGTTTGTAGAATATGAGAAAGCAACACATGTTTTCACAGTAGTCACCTTTGAGCATAGAAACACGTTTTTCAATTCTAAATGTTTTCAAGGAAAGGATCTTAAAATGATGCCTTAAGCTTTTGTATATGTGGTTAATAGTTAATAGTTGTAAGAAAGAAAAAAAAAAAACCTTGAAAAATTCATCTACTTTGATGTTTTCAAACATTTTTGTATAACATTCTGTTTATATATTTTATGAAATCTTTGTTATTTTTCATCATTTAGAAACAGAATTTTACTGCAATCTATTGTAATATTTCAAGCCATGGTATTTTCAATAACCTCATATGCATGTGGAAGCTGGACATGATTTAAGAATATTTGGGAAAGGACTGTTGTTGTTAGGTGACTTTGACTCAGATCTGATTCAGTGACCCTATGTACAATAGAAAGAAACAAGATGGGGTCCATGACATCATCACCACTGTTGCTATGCTTGAGTCCTCTGTTGCTGCCACTGTCTCAAATCATTTCATTGGGGGTTTTCTTCTTTTGCACTGTCCCTTCATTTGCAAAGCATGATGTCATTCTCTAGGGACTGGTCCATCCTAACAATGTGTACAAAGTATATGAGACAGAGTCTCCTGGCTTCTAAGAAGCATTCTGGCTGTACTTCTTCCAAGACAGATTTCTTTGTTCTTCTGGAAGTCCATGGTACTTTCAGTGTTCTTCTCTGACACCGTAATTTAAATGCATCAATTCTTCTATGGTCTTTTTTTTCATTGTTCAACTTTTACATGCATATGAGACTATTAAAAATACTTTGACTTGGGTTAGTTAAACACACCAGCCCTCAAACTTGTATCTTTGCTTTTTAAACTTTAAAGAAGTCATTTGCAGCAGATTTGTTAAATGCAACACATCATTTGATTTCTTGACTGCTGCTTCTATGAATGTTTATTGTGAATTCAAGTAAAATGAAGTTTTTGACAACTTCAATCATTTCTCCATTTATGAATTTAGTTATGAAGATTTTTGTTTTCTTTACATATTTCATCACTAGTTTAAGCCCTCTTCACTTCCAGCAAGCAAGGTAGTATCATCTGTATGATTGCTAATGAGTCTTCCTCCAAACCTGATGCCACATTCTTCTTCATATAATTCAGCTTCTAAGATTATTTGCTCAGCATATAGATTGAATAAGTGTGGTGAAAGGGTACCACCGTGGCACATGCTTTTACTGATCTTAAGTCATCACTATCCCTTGTTCTATTCAAATGACTGTTTCTTGGTCTAAATACAGGTTCCTTATGAGCAAAGTATTCTGTAATAACCATTCTTTGTAATGTAATTCATAGTTTGTCACAACACACTATGGGAAATAATTAGATGTCCTTAAAAACTAATTTCATGAATAAAGTTATTACATATACAATATTACCATGAAGTGTTTAAACAGGAACTTCTTGAGCCACTTCTATTCTCAGAGTAGAAGAGATTATTTAATAGTGATAATAGGAAGTGCCATGGCACACTTGAAAATTAACAGGAGACTCTCCCCATAAGGACTTTAAAAACCCGGAACACCCATCACACTACCAATAAAAAAGTAATACTTTTGTGAAAATATATATATAGTCGACAAACAAGACATGGCTGGGATACATGGAAATTAAAAACACACCAGAGTCATACCCAGAGCCTTAGGAGGATAGCAAATCTTTCATATACATTTGTTAATACAATCTCCATACTTAAAGATTTATTTCAGCTAGTGCAAACAAAGGTTGAGCTTTATTAATAAAGGAACTCAGATACGTATTCCTAGTGTCTTGATGTGAAGAAATACAGCAAATTGGTTAAGACTGCATATCCTGAAATTGGGGATTGAATCTCTCTCTGCAACCATTTAACTGGGTGACTTCAGAAACATTGTTTAAACTTGCTCTGTCTAGTTCCTCAACTATTATATGGGATTGTTAAAAGAAACTATCTAACATGGTTGTGAAGTTCAAGTGAATTAATGAATATAAAGCAGACACTGGTAGAGAGTTAATAAATGTCAAATATCTTTTATCAATGAGGGTTAACTAAAGACTGACAAAAGAACTTCTTGTACGGACTTTATAGTTTGTCAAGTAGAACCACACATTGAAAATTGTAGTTTCATTTTCTGATTGTGGTTTTCCATATTTTTCAATTAATTATTTTATTATATTCATAAAAGGTAGGCTGACATTCAAATAATACACAGTTATATCATAATATTTTTGTTATGTTTTTAAGTGCTGTCGAGTATAGACCCTGTATAGAGTTTCCAGGTGGCACCTGGTTGGTTTGAACTGCTGACCTTGTGGTTCACAGTCCAGTGCCATACAAGGATCCTATATAATAATATATGTATTTTATAGTTAGATACTCATTCTGATCAACTAAATTCCTGTTTGACTGGTGTTGATGAACTCAGTTAAATTTTTTGTTTATCACTTTTGTGCTTGAGTGCATATCCTTGGATTTGGTTGCTTATATATGTGCATATAAAATTGAAACTACCAGCTGTTCTGCGGGAGAAAGATGTGGCTTTCTGCTCCCATAAGGATTTACAGCCTCGGAAACCCTGTACAGGGTCGCTATGAGTCAACAACATATGTCCTTAGAAAAAAAAATCTGTATGAGTCAACTGATTTTTCTTCTTATGACAACTGTTGTTGTTAAGTGACATCAAGTTGATTCTGACTCATAGTGACCCTGTATAAGGTTTCTAAGGAGTGATTGGTGAATTTGAACCACGAACCTTTTGGTTCAAACTGACCTTATGGTAGAGTGCTTATCCTAACTAGCTACTCATTAATTATGATGATGATGATGATGATTTTCTTTCTCTCGCTCTCTTTTTTTTGGCATCTTTCCTGTGTGTATCTCTGTTTGGATTCAATTTGCTCTTTATATAACTCATAAGTGATTAGATTTAGAAGGACCCACCCTCCTTGGGTATGACCTAATGGATATAACAAAGAAAAGCCTACTTCTAAACAGGATCTTATTATATTTCTTTTAATTGAGGTATACAAGGTATATAAATCATACCTTATCTAAATCCATAGCTATCCTATATTTTCTGTAGAAGGACTATGCTATCAGGATGGCAAGACTACAGGCTCACCATTCTCATGACACATACCTTTGGACATGTCAGGAAGGACCAGTTCCTGGTGATGTCCATCATGCTTGGTAAAGTGGAGGGTCAGCAAAAAAAAAAAAAAAGACCCCAATGCAATGGATTGACGAGTGGCAGCAACAATGGGCTCAAACAACAATTGTGAAGATGATGCAAGACTGGACAGTGTTTCATTCTGTTGTCCATGGGGTCTCAATGCCTCACAACCAACTCTTAGGCACCTAATAACAACAAATAACAGTATGTTATGTTGTGTGTTTGTGTACATGTTGTTATTAGGCTTCATTAACTCCAACTCATAGTGATCCTAAGCACAGCAGAACAAAACACTATCCTCATAATTGTGATATTTGTACCTATTTTTGTAGTTACTGTGTTAATATATCTCACTGGGAGTCTTCTTTGTCTCTGACCCTCTACCCTACCAAGGAGGATGTCCCATTCCAGGGACTGGTCCCTCCTGATAACATGCCAAAAATACATGAGATGTGTTTGTATAAGTGAAAAAACATCTTAAGTGTACAACTTAGTGAGCTTCTACATAGAAAAATAAAATGACTCATGTAAACACCACCTACTTCAAGATATAAAACATTTCCTGTAGCACCCCTTAGTTAATTTCCACTCTCTTCCAAAAAATAAACTCTGTTGTGACCTCTATCACAATCTGTAGTTTTGCCTGTGTTTGGACTTTATACAAATGAGTTTGTATTCATTTGTGTCTGGCTGAATTTTTTTCATTGCTCTGTTGTGGACATTGACTTATGTGTTTGTTATATATATCAGTATTCTTTCTTTTTCATTGCTATGTAACACACACTTCTATAATTCATCCATTTTGCATTTTGGATCTAGCTGTTATTATACCTATATCAACTCAATGGCGGTTAACAACAACAAATGTAGACATCAGCAATTGTTTCTGTAGTGTGTTTGCCTATAACTCTTTGTTGAGATCAACCATCAACACTTATAGAAGCAGGAGTCAGGAAACCAAATGAAGTATTGCATTAGGCAAATATGCTGCACAAGAACTCTTTGAAGTGTTCAAGAGCAAAGATGTTGGTTTGAGGACTAAGGTCTCACCTGACCCAAGCCATGGTATTTTCAATAACCTCATATGCATGTGAAAGTTGAGTGAATAAGGAAGACCATTGAAGAATTGATGTATTTGAAGTTATGGTGCTGGAGGAGAATGTTGAAAGTACCATGGACTGCCAAAAGAACCAACAGATCTGTGTTGGAAGAAGTGCAGCCACAATGCTCCTTGGAGGCCAGGATTGCCAGACTTTGTCTCTCATATTTTGGACATATTATCAGGAGGAACCAGTCCCTCCCTAGTGAAGGAAATCATATTTTGTAAAGTGGAGGGTCAGAGAAAAAAAGGAAGCTCCCCAGTGAGATGGATTGGCAGTGGCACAACAGTAGGCTTAGGTGTAGCAACACTTGTGAGATTGGCTCAGGACTGGCCAGTATTTCGTTCTGTTGTGTATAGGGCTGCTATGAGTCGGTACCCACTCAATGGAACCTAAAAACAACAACTTTGTTCTTAAGCAAGATCTGACAAGTAAGGTACTGTAACCCATTACTTAGATATCTGCCTGGTGGGAGATTAAATAACGTTAGAAAATCATCTACTTAATACTTTTTTATTTAGGAATTCCGTGTGTATGTTCATTTGATATGTAATTTTATCTCTCCACCAAAGGCTTTGCCTTGTCAAAAAAGCAAACAAAGTAGTAGAGAGTTCCCATGAGTTGAACTCTAATAAGATTTAAACCTGAAGTTCTAAAGGGATTATGGCATCAACAGATATAGAAAAATGCTTTTACTATAAGCACATCCTCTTTGTCCAAATTCTTTTCCCCGGAAAACATAATAAATGCAGTTTAGAGTATCTCTCTCACTATATGCAACAATTTCTGTAAAAAAAAAAAAAGGAAGAATTCAAAACTTCTTTGCTATTACAAAGATCAATGCAATTGATTCCAATACTCATAACCACTGAATAAAGGGATTCAGTCAAGTCAATTCCAATTCAAATCTATTCAGTTCTGTACAGTTCTGACACCAATTAAAGTGTAATTCTTTTTCCTTTGATCTTAATCACTTAGAACTAGATCAGAACTCACAAGTTAAAGGGCACACTCTTCCAGACTGTCAAGTCTGCCTAAGACTTCAGATGCTAACCTCAAGTTTGGGGCTCTCCTTGAAGCCCTACTGATTATACACTGAGTTTTTTTTCCCCCACTACCCTCTTCATTAAGCCAGCTATAAGTTCAGGGTTCATCAGTACCTCCCACCCTTCCTTTTGACCTTTGGCTGCAAATTCAGGAGTTCACGCTACCTAATCAGAATTACCAGTCATAAACTTGGAGTTTTCCAGATCTCACACACTTTTGATCTGCTGGGTCCCACTACTCCTTTGGGTTTGGTGATTCACTAGGATGATTCACAGAATCCAAAGAAGTGCTGTATGTTTATAGCTTTATTATAGCAAAAAGGATAAAAATGAAGAGACGAGTAGGGCAGACAAGGTCTAAGAGGTTTTGCAACATGAAATGTCCATGTCCCAAAGGATATGCTACTCTCCCAAGCATGGGTATCTTTATCAACTGGGAAGTCTGTGGAGCCTCTATGTTCAGAGCCTTTTTGGAGACTTATTATGTAGCCATGATTGATGTAGCTCAACTTTTAGCCCCACTTCCCTACGTTGGGCTCATATCACACCATGATCTTTCTGGCTTAATCCATCTCCATATAAGTTTCACTGCATTATCATACTTTAGTTGTGATTTGAACTCCTTATAGGTAAAAAATATTTTAATCAGTGGGCAACTCCTAACTCTCAGAGTATATCTCTCAGGAATAGAGGTAAACCCCACAGTCATACAATACCCCTGATCATTGAAGAAAGCAATACCAACTCAGTGTGGGCCTTATGACTTCTGCCTTTAGGCAGAGGAAAGAAAAATAGTGTGAATTATTTCAACATATGCTTATAAATTGTGTTTGATGAAACATAATAAGCAGGCAACATTTTTTTGATAGGTCATAAAAGCTCATCTAGTTCCAAATTTCAGAGTGCTGGTGTGGCACTGTGAGTTAACTCATCAGACCGCAGAGCTGTTTAAACTGCAAAGTCAGCGGGTTCAAGCTCACCAGCTGCTCCTCGGAAACCCTGTATAGGGTTGCTGTGGGTTGGAAGTGACTTGACAGCACTTAACAACAACAGCAACAAGTTCCAAATTTCAATTAAGCCCTGGCTCAATACATAAGCGACATCATCTTTGAGTCCAATTGTTCAAATTTTGCTCCAAAGTTGTTGTTGTTGGTAAGTGTTGTCAAGTCAGTTCCGACTCATAATGACCCTGTATAGGGTTTCCAAGGAGTGATTGTTGAGTTTGAACCGCTGACCTTTTGGTTCAAACTGACCTTGTGGTCCGGGGCTTATCCCATAGTGCCACACCAGGACTGCAAAGCTAGACCTTGAATAAACACAAACATTGAGGAATTTGAGTCTACAAGGTCTGTTGTCTTACAATACTCAGGAGAGTATAAGTACTAACTATATATGGTTAAGAATTGGTTTCTCAGAGATACAGAAAATCTGATTTATACTCATGTTGTAGGAACTTTCATCATGCTAAGGTGGTAATCTTATTTAAACATGATAATAATGAGCATTCTTCATTTTAGTGATGAGGAAATAAGTATAAGAGATAAAGCTCTTGCTTTAGAGTCCATTGGTGATGCATCTGTAAGTTTGTTTAACTGTGATGACTTGCATGTTGCAGTCATGCTGTCACTGATATTTTAAATACTAGCAGGGTCACCCATGGTGAACAGATTTCAGTGGCTTTTCTAGATTAAGATAGAGTAGGAAGCAGGAGAGGCAGACTATTTTGGAGTGGTTAGGCACTGAAACTGTATGAATAACAGCAGAACATTATAAATATAATGCCGGAAGATGAGCCCCTTCGGTTGGAAGGCATTCAAAATATGACAGGGAAAAAGCTGCCTTATCAAATTAAACATGACCATGAAGACACAGATGAAATAAAGCTTTCGGGACCTTCATTTGCTGATGAGGCACGACTCAAAATGAGGAGAAACAGCTGAAATCATCCATTAATAATCAAAACATGAAATGTATGAATTATGAAAAGATCTGTTATTTGACTATAATAACAATACATATTTTACAATTTTACTTTCCTGAATCTGGAGGAAAAATAATGAGAAAGTCAGAGAGAAAGTTGAGAGAAACTCTAAAAGTAATGTAGAAAGAATCAAAAGCAAGTGAGAGAAAGTTGCTACAGTTTGGTGAGCAGAAACTCATCTTGTTATTTTAAGAAGAAAGGGATTTAATACTGCAATTTAAATGCCAGTGCAAACATACATGTGATTTTGGTGACACAAGAGTGGGGAGAGTAATATTTTTTAAAAAATTGAAAATGGTGAGAAAAGCCATCGATGTTCTAGGTGTATGTGGGCTGAATTCATTGTTGATGAGGATGATTCTGAAATACAAAATGTGAATTCTGTAACACACAAACAATAAAATATAGGAAACTGATTGAAACAGGGAAAAATACTATTGGTTGCTTACCATATCTAACAACTCAATGTTAAGGATCTTAGAACAGTTTCTGCATGTAAATAGAAGTCAAGAAGCATTAGCTATTACATCACCTCAATGTCAATAAGTATTAGCCATTGCATCACCTGAATTGTAAGAAAGTAAAACTCATCACGATTGGACCAATAAATGACATCCTGAAAATGGAGAAAAGATTGAAGCTGTCCAAGACTTCATTTTGCTTGGATCCATAATCAACAATCATGGAAGCAGCAGTCTAGAAATCAAATGACATATAGCTTCAGGCAAATCTGCTGATTAAGACTTCTTTGAAGTGTTCAAGAACAAAGATTTGAGGACTAAGGTGTGCCTGACCAAAGTCCCTGTTATTTTCAATAGACTCATATGTGTACGAAAGTTGCATAATGAAGACAATGGTAAAATTGATGTATTTAAGTACAGTGCTGGAGAAAAATTAAAAAAGTACAATAGACTGCCAAAAGGACAAACAAATCTGCGTTGGAAAAAGTTCAACTGGAATGCTCCATTATCTCTTCCTACATGTGTAGCCAATATGATTTCTGTGTATTCTACCTGGTGAGGTCCACATATATAGTTAACTTTAATGTTGAAAAAAAACAGTATTTGAAATGAAAAAGTCATTGACATGGCAAAATTCTATCATGTAATCTCCAACATGGTTTCCATCATCAAGGTCATATTTTCCAACTAATCTTTTGTTTCCCACTTTCCCATTCCAATCATCAGTAATTATCAATATATCTTGATTGCACATTTGATCAATTTCAGGCTGAAGGAGTTGGTAGAATTCTTTAATTTCAATCATCACTGGCTATAGTGGCTGGTGCATGAATTTGAATAGTAGTGGTATTTACTGTTCTTCCTCTTGGCATAGGGATTTATCCCATCAGTCACAGCATTGTACCTTAAGATAGATCTTGAAATACTATATTTGATGATGGATGAAATAACTTTTCTCTTTTGTTGTTCCAGCATAGTAAACCATGTTGTTTTTGTCAAGTCAGTTCAAAGTCCAGTGCATATTCTACAGCACCATACCATAGATTACTTAGTAAACCATATGATTGTCCAATCCACAAGGGCCACTTCCAGTCCATTTCAGTTCACTAATACTTAGGATATGGATCTTTTATGAATTCCATTTCATTTTTGATGACTTCCAATTTTCCTATATTCATACTTGGTATATACCAACTTCTGATTATTAAAGGATGTTTGCAACTTTTTCTTCTCCTTTTGAATTGTGTCACAATCAGCAAAATGAAATCTTTGCACCTTTCATGTCATTAAGGTCAACTCTACTTTGAGGAGGTAGGTCCTCACTAGTAGTATTTTAGTGCAATGCAGTCTGGGGCTTATCTGTTGATATGGATCAGATAATCTTCCACTGTGATCCATTCAGTGGCTAACCATTCAGAAGTTGGTCACTTCTCCTTCTTCCTAGTCTGTCTTAGTCTAGCTTAGCTGTAACCTATCTATCATGGGTGACCCTGCTGGTATTTAAAATATTGGTGTCATAACTTCCTGCAGCTGAGTAACACACAAGCCATCACAATATGACAAACTGACAGATGTGTGGTATATTATGTATGTTGTTGTTAAGTGCTGTTGAGTCAGTTTCGGGTTTCCCAGATGCTACTGCTGGGTTTGAACCACTGACTTTGTAGTTCAAACCGACCTTGTGATATCTAGTGCTTTATCCACAGTGCCACACGAGGACTGTTTATATAATACCTTATGATTCCTTTGCAACCTCTGAAAGGGTTGCCTCAATCATTCAGTGATAGGTTTTTGTCCAAACTAATGTAGCCTAAACTGTATTTAACAAATCTGAATTTTATGTTGGCTTTTCTTTCTTGCTTCTCTTTATTTCTGTCAATGAGAACTTTATTCTTTCTCTATCATTGAACAACTGGTATTGTTCCTGAACAAATCAAGGCTCCACTCTAAGTTATTGTGTAATAGCTAGCCATGAGATGTGATATTTATCACACACATATAAGGCATGTGCTTTAACTTAAATAAGAACCAAACCCATCGCTCAATTGACTGGCTTTTAATGAAATCCTTGCATACTTATATTTTAGTTGGTAGAGAATGTCATCCTTGTGCATCATTAACCATGGAAAGGTTAAGAAAGAAAAATTGGGAAGGGAGAGTTTTAATATCTATAATAAGGTTTGTTGAAACTTCAAGTTATTCTGCAATTAAAGTAATCCTAACTCAGTTTGGACTCCTAGTGTGGTGCTGTAGGATACACACTGGGCTGCTAACCACAAGGTTGGCAGTTCAAACCCACCAGCTCTTCCATGGAAAGCCTATATTGAGTTGCAACCAACTCAACAGCACTTAATAACAACAACTCAGTTTGGTAGCAACAAAACATCATCTTAGATATATGATAGTTATAGTTATAAAAAACAGCTATTTAATTCTGGTTAGAAATAATTTTGCCAAAGATACTAAGAACTAAAAAGAAAAAAAAAACCCATTCCATTCAAATGTCATTAGTTTTCCAGTATACATGTGAAAGAAAATACAACACTCTCTAAAATTGGATTTTTCTTTTTCCTTTCCTTTTTAAGAGCGAGATGGCCAACGGCAAATGCTAAAGCATATTGAAGTATAGAGTTTTATTTAAAGAGCATAACTTTCTTGTCCAAAAAGAAAATAAATCTGCATCTTTAAATACAGTTCTAGATAGATGATTAAAAGGTAAAATAAATATTGGCATATTGCTAATACTTTCTGCTTCTATAAATTAAAAAAATAAAACCAATGGATTATAGTTATTATTAAACATTACTGACTATATCAATATCATGCATTATTATTGGCTACTAAATTTTTCTAGTGAATGCTTCATGACACATGAATATGCACCTAACTAAATTAATTCATTTTGAGGGGAGAAACAAACCTAATCAACCAACTGTCTTTAGTCTTTCCATAACATTACTTATTACTATAGATTTTTTTTTTCTAGTTTAATGTGTTAGGAAATTACTGTCAATGTTAAGCAAATAGCACTATGAATTAATACATGTTAAAGTTGGCAATTAAGTAGTATGTTATTAGAAATATCAATAATAAATACTGATATAACCTGAGTTAAAATCCTAAATTTGTCATTTAATTGCTATGCAATATTGGGCAAATTATTTAAATTGGTTTCCTCTCTTGTATAATGTCTCTGCTTACTCATTTGTAAACTGGAAATAATACTAATAGCTTTTTTCTGAGGATTACTTGAGTTATGTCACATCCAGTCTTGTTGTTTTTGTTGTCTTCCAATGGATCCACAACTCATGTCAACCCATCTATTACAAAGTAGAATGGCTTCACAAGGACTTCTTGGCTGGCTGTTATCTTTGAGGAAGCAGATAGTAAGGTCTTAACTTCCCGGAGTTACTGAGTGGGTTCAAACCATCAACATCTAAATTAGTCCTGCTGTTATTATTGTTAGGTGCTATGGAGTCAATTCCAACTCATAGTGACTTTGTGCATAATAGAATGAAATATTGCCTGGTACAGCAGCATTCTCACAATTGTTATATTTGAGCCTACTGTTGCTGCCACTATCTCAGTCCATCTCATTTGGGTCTTCTTTTTTACTAACTTTTCAATTTACCAAGCATGATGTCTTCTCCAGGGATTGGTCTCTCCTGACAAGTTTGAGTGATAAAGTTTCACCATCCTCACTTCTAGGAGCATTCTGGCTGTATGCATATCCTCCAAGACAGACATGTTTGGTCTTCTGGAAGTCTATAGTACTTTCAATATTCTTATCCAACACTATAATTAAAATGCATCAATTCTTTTTGATTGTTCATCAATTCTTCCTTATTCTTTGTTCAACTTTCAAATACTTATGAGGCGATTGAAAACATCATGGCTTGGGTCAGGTGTATCTTAGTACTCAAAGTGACATCTTTGCCCTTTAACACTTTAAAGGGGTCCTTTGCAGGTAGGTTATACTCAAGGTCATATTTGGATTCTCATGGACTTGCTTTAATTTTCTTTCCCTTAAGTCTGATGATATTGAGGAATTGATAGTTTATTCCACAGTTGGCCTTTGTCTTGTTTTAGCTGAAGATATTGAGATTTTCCACTGTCCTTTTTCCTCAGATGTAGTCAGTATGATTCCTTTGGATTCCATCTGGTGAAGTCCATGTGTATAGTTGCTATCTATGTAGTTGAAAACAACAACAACAACAACAACAACAACAAAAACTTATCTGCAATACATAAGTCATTGAACTTACAAAATTGTGTCTTGTGATCTCCAGCATTGTGTCTATCATGAAGTCCACATTTTCCAATTACCAATCCTTCCTCTGGTTTAAACTTTCACAATCCAATCATTAGTAATCATCAATGCATCTTGACTGCATGCTTGATCAATTTCAGACTGAAAAAGTTTATAGAATTCTTCAATTTTATCATTATTGACTATAGTGTTCTGTGTGTAAATTTAAATAATAAGGGTACTAGCTAGCTGGTCTTATGTGTAGGTGTATGAATATTTTCTTATCACAGACAGCATTGTTTTTCAAGATAGATCTTGAAATGCTCTTTTTGATGGTTAATGGGATGCTATTCCTCTTTAGTTTGTTGACCCTGCACAGTAACTATATGATTTTCTGATTCAAAATGGTCATTGTCTGTCCATTTTAGCTCATTAATTCTTAGGAAATTGTTCTTTATGCGTTCCATTTCATTTTTGAAGACTTTTAATTTACCTAGATATCTATACTCTGTACATTCCACGTTCTGCATATTAATGGATGTTTGCACCTTTTTCTTCTCAGTTTCAGTTGTACTACATCAGCAAATTATGGTCCCGAATGCTTTGCTCCATCCATGTCATAAAGGTCCACTGTACTTTGAAGAGGCTCTTCCCTGGTCATATTTTGAGTGCCTTCCAAACTGAAAGGCTCATCTTCTGGAATTCTATCAGATAATATTTTGGTGCTATTCGTAAAGTTTTTGATGGTTAACCATTCAGTATCTGCCTCTCCTTTTTCCTAGACTGTTTTATTCTGGAAGCTGAAACCTGTTCATTATGGGTGATTCTGATAGTATTTAAAATACCAGTGGCATTGCTTCCAGCATCACAGCAACACACAAACCACCACAGTACAACGTACTGACCAAATTGTAGTAGTTTAAATTTAAATTAGTAGACAATCAGAAATCACGTGTGTCACTTAGACTCCTTATAAGCTGTTGTTACTGTTGTTGGGTACTAACTAATTGATTTCAACTCATAGTGATCCATGTGACAGAGTAGAATGGCTCCAATGGGTTTTCTAGGATGCAATCTTTATGGAAGCAGATTGCTAAATCTTTCTCCTGTTGAGACACTGAATGGCTTTAAACTACTAATGTTTTGTTTAGCAACTGAGTGAGCACTTAACCAGAACACAAGAAATACAATATGTGTTTTTATTTTTCTGTTCAATAAAAGTTAACACTTTGGAGCTAATCCCCCTGCCCCAGTAGACATATTATCTGAGTTAATTTTGAGCTCTTCCCCTCCTTCATCGTAGGATTGGACCTAAATTCTGGTGCTGACATAGTATTATGGGTTTGGGGGATCTGGGGAAGAGTATATCTGAACTTCATTGTCTTTGCTCATACAATCATCTACTGAGGTGAAATGTCTATCATCCTGACAGGTAACCCTAGCTAGGTCATTTCAGATACATATCTGATATGTCAATTCCTCCATTCCCCTTTGTCCTGGAAATTTGTCATTACTTAAAGCCTCATACTGCCCACGCTGCCCTTCCTTCTCTGGTCCTACTGCCTGTCCTGGGCTCTACCCGAAAAGTAGGACCCAACACTTCCTCATTCTGGCCCCACTCTTCTATATTGCAGATATAGATAAATAACTGAAACACAGAAATATCAGTAGTTATTAGATTTATCCAGTTATTATTTTTTGAAGTAATTTGTGCTTTCCTTTTTCTTTTTGGAGGGGGAAAGAGGATTAAAGATAATAATAAAGATATTCACAGACACTGGGTTCTTATTCATTTTGACACTGGGTTCTTATTCATTTTGAGGTTGGGCTGGGAATCCCTGGAAATTTGATCAGTTGCCTAAAGACACAGTGATAAGCTGTCAGGGACTCTAAGAAGAGAATTTATGGTGTTTAACATTACACCATGACTCCAAGCCTCGACTTTTGTTATTGAAAGATTCTCTGGGCAAATTTTTGAATGATGCAGAAAGCATCAAGATAAGCTGGAAGGAATAAACAGAGTCATTGTACCAAAAGGAAATGGTTAATGTTCAACTGTTTCAAGAGGTAGCATAGCCAATGATACTGAAGGATCAAGAGCCAATGATACTGAAGGAGGAAGTCCAAGGTACATTGGAGGAATTGGCAAAGAACAAGGCCCAGGAATTGATGGAATAAAAACTGAAATCTTTCAAGAAAGTGAGGCGGCACAGAAGGCACTCACTCATCTCTGCCAAGAGATTTGGAAGACAATTATCTGACCGACTGATTGGAAGAGATCTATATTTGTGCCCATTCCAAAGAGAGGTGACCCAACGTAATGCGGAAATCATCGGACAATCTTTTGGCTATCCCACGCAAGTAAAGTTTTCTGAAGGTTATACAGAAACACCTACATTCATACACTGACAGAGAAACTCCAGAGGTACAAGCCGGATTCAAAAGAGGCCATGGGACGAGGGATATCATTGCTGATGTCCGATGGATCTTAGCTGAAAGTAGAGAATATCAGAAAGATGTTTACCTGTGCTTTCTTGACTATGAAAAGGCTTTCAACTGTGTGGATCATGACAAGCTATAGACAACATTGGGAAGTATGAGTATTCCGGAACACTTAATTGTGCTCATGAGGAAACTGTACCTGGACCAAGAAGCAGTTGTTCAAACAGAACATGGGAACACTGAATGTTTTAAAATTTAAAAAGTTGTGTGACAAGGTTGTATTCTTTCACCATAGTTATTCAACCTGTATGCTGAACAAATAATCCGAGAAGCTGGGTTCTATGAAGAAAAACATGGCGTCAGGATTGGAGAAAGACTCATTAACAACCTGCGATATGCAGACGACATAACTTTGCTTGCTGAAAGCGAAGAGGATTTAAACATTTACTATTGAAGATCAAAGAGCACAGCCTTCGATATGGATTACATCTCAATGTCAAGAAAACAAAAATCCTCACAACTGGACCAATAAACAACATTCTTATTAACTGAGAAAAGATTGAAGTTGTAAGGACTTCATACTTCTTGGATCAACTGTCAACACTCATGGAAGCAGCAGTCAAGAAATCAGACTTGCATTAGGCAAATCTGCTGCACAAGACCTATTTAAAGTATTGAAGAGCAGAGATGTCAGCTTGAGGACTAAGGTGCACCTGACCCCAGCCACAGCATTTTCAATAACCTCATATGCATGCGAAAGCTGGACAGTGAATAAATAACACCATAGAAGAATTGATGCTTTTGAGTCATGGTGTTGGAGGAGAATATTGAAAGTGCCATGGGCTGACAAAAGAGCCAAAATATCCGTTTAGGAAGAAGTGCAGCCAGAGTGCTCCTTGGAGGCCAGGGTGGCCAAACTTCATCCCTCATACTTCAGACATATTGTCAGGAGGCACCAGTTACTGGAGAAGGATATCATGTTTGGTAGTGTGGTGGGTCAGAGAAAAAGAGGAAGACCCCCAAGGAGATGGATTGGCCAAGTGGCAGCATCGATGGACTCAAGCGTGGCAATAATAGTGAGGTTGGCCCAGGATCGGGCAGTGTTTCGTTCTGCTGTGCGTAATGTCGCTATAGGTCAGTACCGACTCGATGGTAACTAACAACAACAACAACACCACACTGTAAACATGATAGATTTATGATTTGGTCACACTTAAAAAATGTTTACTTAGAGAATGTTGTAAGGGAGAGATCTCTTCTGAATAGTCACTCAATGTAATAGAAGAAATGACGGGACTAGGATTTGATTTTGAAGCTCTGGTAGAGTAGTGATTACGAGTTAGGCTTCTAATCCCATCATCAGCAGTTCAAAACTGCTGTTCCATGGGAGAAAGATAAGGCTTTCTGCTCCTGTAAAGCTTTACAGCTTCAGAAACCCTATACAGGGTTGCTAGTCCCCCATGGCACACAACCACCTCCACCAGCATTTGATTTAGTCTTTGTAGGTTGGGTGGAGTTTTGTGCAAATAGAACCTTTGCAAAGACAAGCTGTTCTTGTCACTTTTACCCTAAGCTCTTCTTTCCTCACTCTCAAATTTAATAAGTAACACAGTGTTTGTGGTAGGAAGTATGTGGACTTCAGAGTCTCTCAGATTTAACACTATCAGTTAATAACTGCAAGATCTTAGAAAAATTAATTTCTCTGTGCCTTGGTAAACTTATAGTAACATCCAAACATCCACCTAAAATGGCTGAGGGGATTCAATGCTGAAACACAAAATACCTAAAGCTCTAGAACCTTGTTAGCAACTCAATAAATATTATTTCCTTTCCTCTGTCTCTTTGATCCAAATAGTTTAATGTGAAGTTTATTTAGCCTTTATTTGGCACTTGGACAAAATTTCTTTATGAACTGTCTGATGTAAATAAGTGCTTTGTTATGATAACCCATCTTACCCTGGAAGGATCTGCAAAATGTGGGATATCTATTGGCATTAATAACCTAACCCAGATTAATACAATAAAAAAATTAGCACTATAGCCTGATGCAGCTTCTAAAAAGAAACCTGTCTGATTTACAGGTTTTTTTTTAAAGCTGTTAAATCCTACAGAGAGCTATTTTAAAAAGGGCTACTTCTGCAGAGTTAACATGTAATATTTTGCAAGTTGTTGCATTTAGCTGAAAACATGATGTTTTTCTCCCAATTGATTTAAGAATTAGGTCACAGGGTATACTTTGTTCCCCCTAATCAGACTTTGATAATATCTAATTGGACAATTAAGCTCCCTTGCTAGGTCTTTTTGCTCTTATTGTACAAAAGTTTACCCCATCTCAAGAAGAACAAGACAGCTCTACGGGTGTGTAACTGAAAAGCATTGCAAGTTTGGAATGTGGAAGAAGGCTAATCTTGAAGTTACAGAATTCTCAAATGCCTGAATAAATTTTGTCCATTGACTCAAAAGGCAATATTCAGTCTTTGGCATTGAGAGACGGCTTGGGGAGAGAAAAATTAACAGAAAGAACAGCGAATGAATGGAAAGGAAGCTAAAAAAACAACAACTGTTATAGTACTGTAGGATCAGCACTGAACTGCAAACCACAAGGTCGACAGTTCAAACCCACCAGCTGCTCCTCAGAAACACTACACAAGGGTCTCTATGAGTTGAAACCAACTCAACAGCAAGTAGCAACAATAACAAGACCGTTAGATTTTGACTTTCACTAAGACAAAACCTTTTCTAATGATTCTATTCAACCACATGTCTGAAATAAGGTTGAAATTAGAAAATGTCCAAATTGATATTAAATGAAACTCCTTAATTAGTCCTTAAGGAGGATATTTTTATTAGATCTAACCATTGCATCTTAATAAATTGCAGAGCACAATTGAAAGCCAGCACTAACTCAGGAAGATAATTGTGTTTGGACTGATTTTTGTCTTGGTGGTGATGCTAAATAATTCAAATCCATTTCTCCTCAGCATGATTTTTTCTGACAGTGTTAGACATCCAGCTGGCCTTTTTCTGTTAAACTTGGTCCACTACCATGCAGTTCAGATAACTGAACTATTGTGTGCACTTACGTATATGTGTTTTTATGTCTGTGTGCTTAACCTGGCATGCTTCATAGTTGGGTGGGTATAAGTATACCATTAGTGTTTTTAAATTATTCTATTTATGAACGATACTGAGAATCCATTTTTCTGAATATTGTTCTATTGGTTTGCATTTCATTTTGCTTACATTAGTCACCTTGATACAATTTATGCTTGGAAATAAAGTTAAGGGGTTACTTCCTGCTATCTTGTGCATTACTCTGGTGTTCTATTCTATCTGCTTGATCCTTTGCATGGTACACTGTTGAATAATTTCCATTCTTCCTGTTTCCTTTATTTAGATGACTCCTCCTTCAAACTGGCAGATAAAGGTGAGAATGATTTGGTGATTCAAATTTGTGATATTACATTTAGAGTTAGCCCAAGTCACCATTATATATACACATTTTCAGAATTTATATTTTAACTTTGCTAGCAATATTGTATTATATTCAGTCATCAGAGTTATGCAAAAAACCCCTTTTGTTATGTTTTTATTAATGTTCTCTCTAAACTCTCATAACTTGTGTTGTTGTTGTAAAGTGCCATTGAGTTGATTCCAACCCATAACAACCCTGTAAGGGTTTCCGAGGAGTAGCTAGTGACCTTGAACCACCAACCTTGTGACCTTGAACCACCAACCTTGCAGTTCAAACGGCTTTGCAGTCTGATGCGTTAACCCACAGCACCACACCAGGACTCCTTACATTGCTCATAATATGTTGTAGTTTAATATTTTGTCCATACATGCATTTTCATTCACCAATTTTGATTCTTCTTCTATCCCCTAAATCTGGGGTCAGCAAACTACAGTTTGTGGCTAACTTTGATCGGTCACTTCTGTATGGTATGCAAGAATGGTTTTTACAATTAAAATTGCTAGGGAAGAATAGAATTAAAATAATATTTGTAACATAAAAATTATATGAAATTAAAATTTCAGTGTTATTAAAGTTTTATTGGAACACAACCATGTTTGATCATTTATGTATTATCTATGACTAATTTCATGTTACAGTGATAGAGCTGAATAGTTGTGATAGAGGATGGCCCCAAAAGTGTAAAATATTTACTATCAAAACCTTTCCATAAAACAGTTACTGACCCCCTGCCCCAAACTACAGGGTTGTTTTTTTTAAAATAAGTGCTATAAAAAGCCTCCAGATTAAGTAAATATTTATGGGATTGGATGATAGTAGTAATTGATTAGGAGTCCTGATGTGGCACTGTAGGATAAGTATAAGTACTGCGCTGCTAACCACAAGGTCAGCAGTTCAAACCTGCAAGTCCTCCTCAAAAACTTTCTACAGGGCCACTCTGAGTTTGAACTAACTCTACTACACTTAACAAACAAACAAACAAACAAACAAACCTGATTAAACAGCTTGTAATTTACATAAGATAGAATTGGGAATTTGCTTTGGAATTTGAATCTGGGAGGGAAGTAGTATCAGAAACACAAAAATCTTTACTTTGCTGTCTTCATTATTCCTGGATCAATATTTTTAGTTAGAGCGCATAGTCTGTATGAAAATGATCCTGCCTTTGATACTCTGGAAAAAATTAAAGTAGTGAATAAATTTGAATTACTGTAAGAATTTCATTCTTGAAAATAAGAGCAAGACTCTTAGAACTAATTGATAAAAATCAAATACTAATTTCAAGAGTAAGCCAACAAAAAGAAAAATAAATGTCACTGGTGTAAGATGAACTCTTAGAAAAATAAACAATTCTGCTTTAATTCAAAGCAAACATTATAATAAAAAGCTCATCTTCTTACCTATGGATTAGAAAAAGAGTATGTATATATGTGTAAAAGATAGATAACCCTCTGCCAGCCAGTCATTTCTAACTCATAGCAATCCTATGTAGGGTTTTTTTTTTTTCTTAAATGTTTTATTGTGAATTATGTGATAGTTTACATGGGAGAACATTAGTTTTACATTCATTCTATCGTATATCCTCTCATTGCCATGGTTACAATCTCCTCCATGCAATCCTTCCCCTGTACCCCCCAGGTCTTCAGCACACAGTAGCTGCTCTCCCTCTCTGGATCTAAAGTTTCCAGCTGTTCCATCGCTCCACGTCATCATCTCTGGCTCCATTTCAGGCATCACTGCTGCAAATCTTTTCAGGAGCAGAAAGCCCCACCCTTTGCCCAAGGACAGCTAGTGGGCTTGAATAGCATATCTTGAAGATGGTAGTCCAGTGCTTATCCTACAATGCCACCAGGGCACCTAAAAAAGAAACAGGAGAACAAAACTTTTAAAGTACAAAATAAAAGGAGTATGGGACAAATTTTCCATCTTATTCAGATAATTTCTGACTCCCAAAATGGGATAACAAAAATTGAAAAAGAAATAGTAGACATTTCTTACACTTACCTCCTTTATTCTTATACTTATCAGACCTTATTATAATGAGCCACCAATAAAAATATTCATTATTTGGGAGGGTGGAGATACCAGAAAGATGTCTTTCCTATTTTTTTATTTCCTTATGCTCATCAGTTTCTGGCATCCATTGTGTGTTTGCTTGCTCATTTTGTTTTTTGATAGTGAAAGCAGTTTTATTTATGTTTATTTATTTAAACATGCTGCTACATGTTTTTGTAAAACACCTATAGCAGTATATTTAATGAATTAAATTGTATTTATTAACTATGCAGCTACACGTTTTTTACAAAATAATTTATATTGTATTTTCAGTAAAGATTTACACAGAAGTTTAGGTTACCATTCAACAATTTCTATACAATTGTCTCAGTGACATTAATTACATTCTTCACTTTTGTGAACATTTTCATTATTTCCCTTATGGTGGTTCCATTTCCAATAATCTAGTCTCCCTGCTGTATTCCATTCTTATCTTTGTTTTAAAGTAATTGTTGACCATTTGGTCTCACAAAAGTGATATTTAAAAGCAAGGAACATATTTGACACTCAGAATTTTAATAAAATTTCAGACGTTTAGCAGTGACTTAAAATACAAATTATCACTTTTTGTTTGCAATAACTTCAGAAAAATATTGTTATAATTGGAACTTTTCCTGAAAAGAAATGCACACACATTTTTTAAAATGGTATTAAATAAGAAGTCAAGTGTGGCAGCGTTAGTGAGGTTGGACCCAGGATAGGATATTGTTTCGTTCTGCTGTGCATGGGATCACTATGAGTCGGTTCCAACTTGATAGCACCTGACAACAACAACAAATAAGAAGTAAATAGTAAAACTTGGAGTCCCTGGGTAGCACAAACAAATGCCCCAGACTGTTAACTGAATGGTTGGTGCATTGAGTCTATCCAGAGACATCTGAGAAGAAAGGCCTGGAGAGTTACTGAAAAATTAACCACTGAACATGATATGGAGCATAGTTCTTGTCTGACACACTTGCGGGTCATCATTAGTTGGAATTGACTAGAGAACAATTGGTGTATATAGGCAGCTCTAAGATATGAATGAAATCTATTCCTAGTCCATTCCAACTCTGTCTTTAAGAATTTGTAGGCAAGTCAAAACAGGTACATATGGTTCTTATTTAGCCTTGTTGTTATTAAATGCCTTCAGGTTGATTCCTACTCATAGAAACTCTGCATTGAGTTGCTGAGGAGCAGCTGGTGGGACTGAATAGCAACCTGGAGGTAGCATTTCAATGCTTAACCAATAGTGTCCCACCAGGACACCTATTTAGCCTTAATTTAATGCAGAAAATAACTGAAAGCATTTCAATGACATAAAATCTGTGTGTGCAGCAAGTAAACATTATTATTATGAAAAAATTGTTGTGTCATCAAAGTGAAGAAAAATTTGCATAGTATTAAAGGGCAGGTAGGCACTGTCTTCCACCACTCATCTGTCAGTTTGTCATACTGTAGTGGCTTGTGAGTTGCTGTGATGCTGGAAGCTATGCCACCAGTATTTTAAATACCAGCAGGGTCACCCATGGTGGATAGGTTTCAGAAGAGCTTCCAGACAAAGGCAGACTAGAAAGAAAGAGTGACTAGCTACTTGTGAGTATTAAGTCACTGAAAACTTTATGAATAGCAGAGAAACACTGTCAGATATAGTGCCGGAAATTGAGCCCTTCAGGTTGGAAGGCACTCAAAATGCGACTGGGGAAGAGCTGCCTCCTCCAAGTAGAGTTGACTGTGATGACATGAATGGAGTAATGCTAAAGGGAGAAAAGCCCACAGCACCTTCATTTGCTGATGGGGCACAACTCAAAATGAAGAGAAACAGCTGTAAACATCCATTGAAATTTGGA
>NW_006408529.1:3452955-3469167 GCF_000296735.1 Chrysochloris asiatica
GAGAAAAGATTGAAATTGTCAAGGACTTCATTCTTCTTGGATCAACTATCAACACTCATGGAAGCAGCAGCCAAGAAATCAGACGACATATTGCATTAGGCAAATCTGTTGCACAAGACCTTTTTAAAGTGTTGAAGAGCAAAGATGTCAGCTTGAGGACTAACTTGCGCCTGACCCAAGCCATGGTATTTCCAATAACCTCATATGCACACAAAAGCTGGATAGTGAATAAGGAAGATCGCAGAAGAATTTATGCTTTTGAGTTATGGTGTTGGAGGAGAGTATTGAACGTTCCATGGGCTTCCAAGAGAACCAATAAATCCGTTTTGGAGGAAGTTTAGTCAGAGTGCTCCTTGGAGGCCAGGATGTCCAAACTTCATCTCTCATGCTTCGGACATATTGTCAGGAGGCACCAGTCACTGGAGAAAGATATCATGTTTGGTAAGGTGGAGGGGTCAGAGAAAAAGAGGAAGACCCCAAGGAGATGGATTGACCAAGTGGCAGTATTGATAGATTCAAGCGTAGCAACAGTAGTGAGGTTGGCCCAGGATTGTGCAGTGTTTCATTCTCCTGTGCATAAGGTCGCTATGGGTGGGTACCAACTCGATTGCACCTAACAAGAACAACAAGGCATTATCTATAAGTCAGATATTTGCAACCCAGGGAATGTCTGTACTAACTCTTGTACTTGTTCTTAATTGACAGCATAGTGTCTAATATAATAAGCATTTATTAACTGCCTGCTGATGATAAAAGAAAAAATTATCATACCCCTTATCCCTGTGATCCCTGTCAACTATAATTAGCTTGAAAATAATAAACATAATAAGTAACACTTCCGTGTAACCTAAAATGCTATGAAAGTCTAGAGAAGAGGGAAATTCTGTCTGGCCAGGGCATTCATTGAGGAGCTGACTGATGAATAGTTATTGAAAGATAATAAAAACTTATAATGTGTAAAAACTGGGAAGAGCATTCCAAGTAGAAGTACTAACAGGAGAAAACCGATGAAAACAGGAAAATATAAGATCTCTTCAGGAAATGATATATAACTTACTATGCATCATTTAAACTATGTAAGGGGAAATAAAGGAAATTAGATCCCTAGTTAAAATAAAATATTATTGGGAGATAGCATGACATAGTATTCACATGGTATATTTTCTTGTTAAAAATCTAGATAGATTCAACTTGGAGTGAACATAAAACACTAAAATAAAATTTTATAGTAGCTTTGATGTGAGAAAAAAAGAAAAGAAAAAACTGCATTTAACGTCAGTACTTGAAAAAGTGGTTATCTGCATGCTCTGTTAAAAACTGTCATTTGAAATGTACTAGGCTGAGGAAAATTTATACTAACCAGAGTAGAATACAGTGTTTCATACCTTGAGTTTCCTCTGTCAAAGGAAAGGAAAGCAGGGATGTCAGACCTTCATCTATGCAGGTTGTTGTTGTTAAGTGCCATTGATTTAGTTCTGATTCATAGCGACTCTATATAGGATTTTCAAGGAGTGGCTGTAGGGTTTGAACCTCTGACCTCATGGTTAGTGGTCTAGTGCTTTTCCTATAGCACCTCTGTGCAGTTTAGAGAAAAAAACAAAAACAAAACCTTTATAGAAAGAGCATGGCATTTTGATAAGTGTGTAGATTTGTTAGCACTTGCCTACTTTGATAATTGCGTATAATTCCCATATGCTCTAATGGTATATGTGAAGCCATAAGTATTTTGTTACAAAAACCCATAAAACTAATGAATTTATACATGTTTAATATAGGGATTTCTGAGAAGAAATTTAGAAGAGCAAAACTTTGGAGCAGACTTTTGGCTACTGATATATCATATTCATAATCCATCATTATCAGTGTCATACATATTATACAATAATGTTTTTTGTACATTGAATTTTCCAAGGCCCAGACTGAAATAGCAACATAATTACAAATCATGGTACAGAAACCCCTCCTGCCCTGATTTGATAACAAAATCACAAATGTTTTCTGATAGTAAAGAGTAAAGACAAAATGAACATTTCTTATATAGTATGATTTAGGGAATGAAGCACATAATCATATTTAGAAAAGTATATTTCTACTAATGATACATAAACACCTTTCAATTTACTTTTAAGGGGAAAGTAGAAATTTTTTGAATAGTTGGGTTAAATCTTAAAATACCACATGACTCCATAGCAAAAAAAATGAACACCTTCTATTGTATTCAAACCATGTGCTCAGGCTGAAAGCTAATGTTAACTGGATTTCCTGAATCCAGACTAGGAACTTTGATATCCTTCTGTGCCATGTGAGGACTTAGAAACCTCTGTACAACATTAAACTGTCTCTGGAGGATCACACTGTCTTTTATCAGTCTGGGTTGCCCCTTATTCAGTTTTGTTCCTATTAGCTTCTGTTGAGACCCATCTTGGTAAAGAACGAAAGTTAGATACTTTTTTTTTTTTTTCTATTAGTTTGCAATGATGTGTCTCTATCTGGGTCTAAGTATTTCAGGAATAAATAGATATTATAGAACAAGAAAAGAAAAAGAATAGAATTGTGAAGTTGACCTAGCTATTAGAGACTATTTTTCACTATTAGCTTGGAAGAACACCTGCTTCTATATCATATGATGTCTCAAATACCCTGAAATATAATGCAGATAATATGAAAAAGATGCATACTAAAGCTCCTAAAGCTGTGTGCCTGCAGATTTTCATCTCTTGCTGTTACAAAGTTAAAATGATAGCCATTCTCTATCTGTGAGCAAGGTCTAAACGCTAATTGATGGCTGTTCTTCCAGAATTACATTCAGTCTATTGGGGAAAATCGTGTAGAATCGGTATAGAAGAAATAGAGTATGTTAAAACGTAATGTCACTGATAGGCAGTGAAGCTTTAATTCATGCTTTTATAATATCTGACTTGGATTATTGCAATTCTCTGCCTATAGGTCTCCTTCAGTGTCCCATTGGAAAAAGAAAAAGGTAGTTTGTACAAGTATGCAACTCCTGAGATTTTGAGCATGCAGAGACTGGTCAATGTATGCCACTGCTTAGAGAGTTTGGTTCTGACTGCCAGTTAGGTACTGGATTGATTGTAAGAAGTTCTAGTGATGTGTTTTTGAAACACTGCATGAATCCAAATGAGTTTTAGGTTCCCAATTGTCCAAGCGCAATTTTGTTCAATTGTAAAAATGTTGGATTTTCATTTATTCAGAACAACCATTATAAATCACTATGTCCCATAGCTTTTTCAAGTAGTGGTGGAATATACTTTCCTAGGACATATTTGGAATTTCAGACCTGTCATTTATTCAGGTCAAGACTAAAATGGCATGGTTAATTTGCTTTCTTTCAGCATTACTATGTGTTTTCTGTATATTCTATGTTGCTTTGTCAGGGTTGTTTATGTTTATACAACTCCCTGAAAATTGTAACATTTAAATATTTAAATGTCCTGTTTAAAATAGACATATATGATGAAATCTTATTTGAATTTATTCTAATTTATATGCATGCTCTGTTATGCCTAGTAACATTGCTGTACCTCCCATAGGCGTCTTGGTGGTGAAAGAAAGAAAGAAACATGCTGTGTTTTCCTCATAATGTTAATTCTACTGTATATAACATTTTATAAAAATATTTTGAGACCATATTTTACAGACATTATCTTTATTCTAAATTTACAAATCATTATAATAATTTCCATATGAAATTAACATACGAAAGCACATTTTCACTTTAAAAACATATATCTGGAAACTGAAACAGCAAAAAGAGTCTTTATTTCTGTACGCAATTGCATATTTGGTTTCTTTATCAGCATTTTCCTATTTCTTTTAAACATCTTTCTTCTGCTATCTGGACACACATTTGTCATAGGTATCATTGTCCATGCAATTATTTTTCCCTTTTCCTATTGGTCACTCCTGGCATGTGCTAGCAGATTTATGCAAATTAAATATCAGCAACATCCATTTTAAGGAAAAGAAATACAATTAACGACTAAACACTTCGGTTTTATTTCTTCTGAGCAGCATGGCATAATTAAATAAAAATTAGATTTGAAATTGGAAAATACTGTGGTTGTACACCAGTCATTTACTTTTTTAGCTTCCTTTCTCATCCACCTGTCAAATAGAGATAGTAGTTACTAACTCATATAACTTTTATGAGAATTAAAAGAGATATGAGAGCACATTCTAATCTATAAGATTATTAGCAAATATTAGTTTATTTAAAGTACTGTTCTAATGTAGGAAAGGTTTCACTGACAGGAAACTAAGTGTTTAGTAATTAATTAACTTCAGTATTTTACTTTGAGACAATATTTCTTTTGTTAACAGCTGGCTTTCCCTGTATTTTGGTAAGCAATATCATTCTATTCAACTCTTTTGTCTATTATTAGTATGACACAATGCATAGTTATGACGTCTATATTGCATCAAGTATAAAAGATCCTATGTAAGCAAATACACTCATTTAAATCTCAATATATACAAAAATGTAAGTATATTTTTATTATATTATATTTTAAAAATATAAAGCAAGTGAAAATGCACCTTACTAAATCCCTTCTACGTTACGCTCTGGTAACGTAATGGTTACGAATCTGGCTGCAAACCGCAAGGTCAGCAGTTCGAAACTACCAGCTGTTCCGTGGGAGAAAGATGAGGCTATCTGCTCCCGTAAAGATTTACAGCCTCGGAAACCTTGTACAGGGTGGCTGAGTCAGAACCTACCCCATGGCACATAACCACCACCACGCCCCTTCTTGAAATGTTTCATTCTCTAAGTTAACAATAGTAAACATAATTTTTACTTTTAAATATCATGGCTCTGATCACAAAGTGTGGTGCTAATTAGTACTATGACTCATTTTAGTATTTTCTTACTGTATTTCTTTATTTTTGTTGTTAAGTGCCATCTAATCAGTTTGGACTCATAGTGATCCTGTATAGGGTTTCCAAGAAGCAGCTGGTGGATTTGAATTGCCAACCTTGTGGTTTGCAATCCAATGCTGATCCTACAGTGCAACAGCAGTATTTCTTTAATACTAGAAAAACAAAAATTCTTTTTCAGTTGATGTGACAACAATTTCTCAAAGACAGTAGACACAGAGCTTTTCTTGTTAACAGAAGCTTGACGTTGAAAGCTCTTGCATATACAGATGTGTTATCTAATAGAATGGATACCTTATGCTATCTAGACCCAAAGGTGAAAATCTAGAGAGCATCTCTCCCTCTATTGGATCTTTCCTGTTTCACCCTGTTTTGTGGAATTATCTGTTTCTGACTCTAAAGAAAAAGCACTTTGGCATATTAAGAAGAATACTTACATTACAGGTATACCTGTACCTTTTCTTAGGGAATCACTAATGATCTCTTTTAATTCTGTGACCCAATTCCTTGTTCATTTTACATAAAGCAATTAAATTAGTGATCAAGTGTCAAAAATAGAGCTTTTCCTACAAATTGCTTTAAACTCACAAACTTCTTGCTACTTTACCTCTCTCCCTAAACTCTTCACTATAGAATACTATTGTTTATTCATTTTACACTATAGTCAAACTGAGGTGTATTAATTTAAAAGAAGTGAATATTCATTCATAAATTGGTAGACTTGTCTGATTTATGTCCAGTACAATGTTCGCTCCACTTGGCAGTGGTTTTGAGTTTTAAAAATTTCATGTGATCCAATAGACTTCATCTAGCCCTGGTTTACTTAAAAAAAAAAAAAAAAAAAAAAGTTACAGGAAAACAATAGAGTATGATTAGTAACAGCAGAGTGAAAGTCCTCAGAATACCTAGGTGAACCCTTAATGTCTCCAAATTACATCCAGTTAACAGAAAATAATTGATTTCCACTTCATTTGGAAGTTCTGTAACTACATTATTCCATCTTTTGACTTTATGTTTTTGTTGTTGTTGCAAACTGGTATCTCTGGTTCCCTATTTTCAGTCTTATAGGTTTGCTTTAATTTGAATACTTGTATATCAGGAGCTCTGGTAGCGTAGTGGTTACGAATCGGACTGCGAACCTTAAGGTCAGGGGTTCGAAACTACCAGCCGCTCTGCGGGAGAAAGATGAGGCTTTCTACTCCCGTAAGGATTTACACCCTCGGAAACCCTGTACAGGGTCGCTATGGATCGGAACCGACTCAACGGCACTTAACAACAATATCTGGATTGGCTTCTAGGTGATATTGTCACATACGTTAGTCACAGGTTGTTTGTTGTTCTTGGTTCTCTGTCCAAAGAACTCCCTTTAGTATTTTCTGTAAGCTTGATCTGGTTATTGCAATTTCTTTTCATTTCTGTTTATGTGGAAATGTATTATATTCATTCCCTCATGGTATCTGATGGAAAATTTTGCTGGATATATGATTCTTGGTTGGCAATTTTTTTCTTTCAGTTTTATATATGCCATTTCATTGTCTCCTTGTCTGTATGTTTTCTGCTGAGAAATCAGAGCTTCTCATTTGTAGGTAACTTTTCGATTATAATATGACTTGGTGATTTTCTTTTGGGGTCTATCCTGTTTGAGTTTGTTTAGCTTCTTGAATGGCTATCTTCTCATCTTTGATGATGTTAGAGAAGTTTTCTTCCGGCAACTCTTTGAAAAATTGCTCTCTGTGTTTTTCTCTCTCCTGTTCTGGAATTCTGATTACATGCAAATTATTCCTCTTGATAGTGTTCCATGTAAATGTTAGACTTTCTTTGGATTTTTTAATACTTATTTTTTATTGTTCCTCTCCAAAATGTGCATTGAGATATTTATTTTCAATCTCACTAATTTGGCCTACCATTGATTCAATTCTATTTCTTTGTCCTATCCATGTACTACCTATTTTGAAGTCTTAGTACTGATCTTCTGGCCTTCTAATTGCTGTTTTTGCATGGTTTCCAATTTTTCATTTATTTTGTCAGATTGTTCTTGTAGTGCTTTCCTAAATTCTTCTAAACCTTTTGTTATGTTCTCCTTGCTTTCTCTCAATCAGTTGAAGGTAACTAAATAGCATCCGTTTACATCCCTTATCAAGTAATTCTGATAACATTTCTGGTATTATATTTTCTGACTCTACAATTTAGTCACTTATTTGAGGCATTGTCTTGTTTCTTCATGTAAGCTGAAATTGTCTTGTTTTCTCCTAGACATAGTGACATCATTGTATTTATAGTTAATTGATGTTTGTGTGTTTTCAGGCCCTGTCTCCTGGTGGGTGTGGTAAGAGACTGGAAGTGTGAATGCAGTTCTCTGTTTGTAGAATAGGCTCAGGTACCTCCAGAAGTAGTTGAGGCTCAGGCACCTCCAGAAGCTGTGTGTGTGTGTGTGTGTGTGTGTGTGACCCAACCAGAGTAGAGGCTTTGCAGGAGGAGGTGTCACTGGCCACTGCGTTGGTGATGGTGGGACTGGCCATACCCCCAGCTACCAGGAGGGCACAGGAATAAGGAAGAATTGCATTACCTTGCCTAAGACCTCCAGCCACATCCGGTGACGTTGGCAGCTGCTTGCAAAAGCTCAAGATGGCAGCACCACTTCATGCCAGCTGATAGCCCTCCTGCTTTTCTTCTATTCCACTTCTTTCAGTTGGAACTCAGTCCACCTCTCTGTCTTACCCTCTGATGATCGGAGTTCTAAGATCAACATCTAGATCTTTGTGGCAGAGAGTTCGCTGAGTGTATCTGTCCACTCTGCCATCTTGCCCCAGCCTGGAATTAGTACACGGTATCTGAATGACACTTTAAGCCCTTCCAAAGCTGGAAACTGACACTACTTGATTTCGTCACATCTTTCCCTGCTTGTGTTTGGATTTTTGTTTCCTGTTCTGATTTGTGAATTTTCCATATGGAATTTAACACTTAAGAACAACAACAAATGGCTTTGTGAGTCCTGGTATGGCACTGTATGATACACACTAGACTGCTAACTACAAGGTTAGTGGTGCAAACCCATTAGCTGCTATTTGCAAATCCTATACAGGGTCACTACAAGCTGGAACTAGTTCAGTGGCACTTAACAACAACAACAACATGGCTTTGGGAAATCCTGGTGTGGTGCTGTAGAATAAGTACCTGGACTGCTAACTACAAGGTTGACAGTTTGAGCCCACCAGCCACTTCTCAAAAATTATTATGAGTTGGAACTGATTCAGTAGCACTTAACAACAGCATTGCTTTGTATAAGAGTTCTTAGGGAAATCCTCAAAGCCCCAAAAGTTTAATTTACTGTATGTTTTACGTTTTATGACTATGAGAAACCATCGTATGCTTTCGATTGTTAACTTAAAACTAAGCACTGAAGGTGATTCACAAATGATGTAAAGAAAATTCTAAGTTGAATTTGTTGGTTTTGTTGATAAGTGCCGCTTGTTCTGACTCATAGCAACTCTATATAAGGCTTGTGAGGCGTAACTGGTGGCTTTGAACTGATAAACTTGTGATTAAACTGTTCAGTGCTTGTTCTATAGCTGCAAATCACAACTCCATATGTTGAATTTAGTATGAATAAATAATCAACCTGTATAATTCAGGATAAAAAGAGAGGGAAATAATATTCTGAGACAAAGGTTACTTTGATGTTACTTGAATCTTGGTTATTTAAATATTTTCTATTTTTCCAAAACCAGTTGACTCAGATGCATAATAATTAAAATTTTGTTGCTAATTAACTTAAGCTAGATAGGCATAGAAAAGTTCTCCTTGAACCACATGTTTTTCGTAAAGTATTTCTGAAGAATATTTGGAAGAGAAAACAGGTTTTTTTATGGTTATTTTTAAAATTAAAATTCTGTGCTTATTTTGTACTGGACCTCTTCTAAAACCTTAATTTAAATGAGGAGGAAAGAATTTAACATCCTCTTGCAAGGTCCATTCTAGCCATAACATTCTAAGAGTATTCCTTTCAAAAAGGTATAGAGTTATTCTGAATTGTAATTCGAATGACAATGAACCCCCGTTCTCCAGAAATGTGAATGGCAGGGTACAATCTCTTAACATCCTTGCAACAACAACAACAAAAATATTGTTTCTATATTCCTTCTGTTAGGCAAAGTAGAAAAAGTTAATCATAAAATATTTGTTGGTTAAATTAAGTTTTAACCTGTAAAGTAAGTGAATTTTTGTTAAAAGAGATATTTATTTCTCTTGTCTCTGAGTAGACTAATTCAGATGATTATCCTGTTCTTCCACGTTATTTCTGAACTCTTCTTTCATAATTACCTCCTCTTTCTATTGCAACTTCAATGTCTTCCTCTCCACTAGCATCTTTTATTCTTCCTATTTACTTTCCCTATTTAAAAACCAAAAATAAAACAGAAATTTTCTACTGGCTATGCTGCTTCGTAAAGGAAATGGCCTATCATACACTTTTTGAAAGTAAAACTTTCTATCTATAATATATCAACTTCCTCTTTATTCTCATTCCTGAATCCTCAATGATCTATCGTCAACGTTCACTACTTATCTGATCTGCAGCTTTGAGGGTCACATGAGGATTTAATAACATAAATAATGTCCCTTCCTCATTTTTCATCCTCCTTGATAAAATAATATATAACACTAATGACTCCCACTTTCTTTCCAGAAATCAATTGCCTCTGATTTTTATAATATAGCATTACCTCTGATTGCTTTTCCTTATACTGTTAATCTTTATCTACACTAATCCAGGAGTCCTGGTATGGCTCTGTGGGATAAAGCACTGGATTGCTATCTATGAAACACAAGGTTGGTGGCATTTAACAACACCAACAACACTAATCCAATTATTCTGCCCTGGAATCCTTGTGTAGCGCTGTGGGTTAAAGCTCCAACTGCAAAGTAGGTGGTTCAAACTCACCAGCTACTCTTCAGAAACCTGATACAGGGTCATGGGTCTGAACCTACTCGATGGCACTGAACAACAACAACAAAAAACCCACAAGGTCTGAGGTTCAGGCTCACCATCAGCTCCTCGGAAACCCTAAACAGAGTTGGAACTGACTCGAAGGCTTGGATCTTGGAGTCCTGGTGTGGTCTATAGGATAAGCATTGGCCTGATAACCGCAAGGTTGGTGGTTTAAACCCATCAGCCATGCCTCAGAAACCCTGTATGTTGCTGCAAATGGCAACTAGTACTGCCTGCTGCAAGACAAGCCAATTACTTGGAGACAAGAGTATGGTAAAGTAAGTAAGGTTTAATGTATTATTGATTATAAAGGAAGTATGGAGACTGCATAGCTTCCCAAGTCTCTCCCTGAGGATAAAGGGAAAAGAAGATTTATAGTGATTTGGGGCATAGGGTGGAAGTCCTAGGACTTTCATAAATTCTTTATTGTTCTTCTTGTCTCAGGTTTTGTTGATCCCTCAGGGGAACTTCAGGAACTTTATTCTTGAAGAACAAGTTGTTGTTGTTAAGTGCTGTCGAGTCGGTTCCGACTCATAGCGACCAACTACAAGGTTTCCGAGGAGCGACTGGTGAGCTTGAACCGCCGACTTTATGGTTCAAACGACTTTGCATTCCAGTGTATTAATCCACAGCGCCACACCGGGACTCCCTCAAATACTAACATAAAGAAAAGCACAGACCACTGTTAACACTAATGACCTCTCTCCCTACAAGATGGAGTAGCTTTAGCCAGTTGTGCTTTCAAGAAGATCTGGTAGCACAAGTAGCTCAAGTGCAGCAGTATGAAACTACCAGCTGTTTTGCCGGAGAAAGATGAGGCTTTCTGCGCCAGTAAGGATTTACAGCCTCGGAAACCCTATGCCAAGGTCGCTATGAGTCAGCACCGACTCCATGAGTTGAAATCAACGGGACGTCACAACCACCATCAATTCTAAAATTTATCCATTTATTTTTTCTTTTTCTCCTTCCCTTTTAAGTGCTTGTGTTAATCTCGCTCCTGAATTCTAAACTTTACAGTAGATTTAGAGAAATGTTGCCATTAAATATTTCTTGGTTATATTTACAGTCACATGGTAGCTCTGTGAAATAGGATGTTATATGATTTGACTTTGTGAAAACACCATGTCATAGTCTGGTCCTGCGTTTTCTTAAAGCATATCAAACAAGCTTCATGCTTTAGCAGTGTACTGCAACAGTGCTGAGATTAATTCACTTTTGTATGGTCCTCAATCCAGGTCATTAAAAAGTTTTTTATATCACATTTTCATTAGCTTTCTAACTTTCTGTGGAGTTGAACTTTTAATAACTTGGAGACTATTTTTTGTTGTTCTTTTGGCTCACTGTGGACTGCCCATTTTCCACCTTTGTGCTGTTTAATAACCTTTTGTTTCACTTCCAAATTGATACTTCTCCTTTGCCTCTTGCTGCTGCTGCTACCGCTAGCACTGTTTTTGCTGTGTTTGGCACCATGATGCACTTCACAGGAATATAGCCAAAAGAAAATGAAGAAAGAGACAATTCTACAAAACTCAAGATATGTGCAACACGCAAGATTAAATGCTGCTGCCTACAAGTTGAAGCACATACTGTTAAAACAGTGAACTTTTTAGACCGAAAGTGTGGAAGTCACTAATACAGGCTTTTATTATGAATATCAAGACATATGTACTGTTATTTCTTTTTAAAGTGCCTTGGAGTCAATGCCACCTCATAGTGACCCTGTCTAGGGTTTCCAAGGAGTGGCTGGTAGGTTTGAACCACTGATCCTCTGGTTAGCATTCCAGTGGTTATCCTACAGTGTAATATCAGTATATAACCTATGGCATCCTAAGGAGCTCTCGTAGCATAGTGGTTACGAATCGGGCTGCGAACTGAAAGGTCAGCAGTTCGAAACTACCACCTGTTCCATGGGAGAAAGATGAGGCTTTCTGTTCTCGTAAAGATTTACAGCCTCGGAAACCCTGTACAGGGTCTCTATGAGTCAGAACCAACTCCATGGCACATAACAACAACAAAAACAAAATGTGGCATCCTGGTGTCATGTGTCCCCTGAGCCCCCTTTCCAGGAATCAGAAGAATCAGACACAGTTGGTGTCACCACTTCTCAAGTATGTAAGCATATCAGACATTCACTCAGAAGATTTATTGGAAAGGGATAGTATACTTCAGAGAGGGAGAAGTGGGCCAATCTCCGTGAACGGAGAAGACCCCAGAAAACTAGGAAGGAAGGTTTATTAAACTCAGGACTCCTCCCCTAGGGGAGTTATTCCACCTTGAGGAAGTGGTTTGGGAGGTCTTAGTAGGGTTTCCTCAGTCCTTTTCTGCATCTGTATCCCTGAGTCCAGGGGTAGGGGTGTGGAATGTGGAGGTGGGGGTGGGGTTTAATTGTATGCAGGGTTGGATACATATGTTAATGATATTGCAATAAGAAGTATATGTCAAAAGGTTATGCCAAGGATGAGTCCTAAACCATAGGATGTGTCCAGGATTTTTGTGGTCCCTGTTCTAGTTCTCAATAGGTTTATTGTGGTTCTGCCTTTCCTTTGGTATGGACCAGGCAGGAAGGTATGCAAAATATCATTAATCTGTTCCTTTCACAGGTGTGGCATTGTAGGATAAGCACTGGACCAAAAGGTATGAACCGCAAGTTTGGTGATTCAGATTCACCAGTCCCTCCTCAGAAATCCTATATATATGACTCATGTATATTGTATTTAAAACAACTGGGCTGTCAGGCATATAATGGCTGATGTTAAGTGCCATTGACTCAGTTCTAACTCTCATAGCAACCCTGTATGGGATTTCCAAGGAGTGGTTGATAGATTTGAACCACTAACCTTGTGGTTAGCATCATCATCATCATCAAGTACCATTGTCCAGTTCCGGCTCTCATAGCAACCATGTATAGCGTTTCTGAGGAGCAGCTGGTGGGTTTGAAATGCCAGCCTTGGGGTTCACAATCCAGTGCTGATCCGATACCACCACATCAGGAGTCCCACTCTGTCTACTGAACACTTGAAATTTTCATGGAGTTTATCTAAAATCCTTTGTGTACACATATCTTAGCGGGAACAGTTGGTTAATTACATCTAATTCATCAATGGTCATAACATTCTGTCTTCATAAAATAATGCTTGTTGTTGTTAAGTGCAGTTGAGTCGATTCTGACCAATAGCGACCCTGTAGAGGGTTTCCAAGGAGCAGCTGGTGAGCTTGAACCACCAACCTGGCAGTTCAAACGACTTTGCGGTCTGCCACATTGGCCCACAGCATCACACCATACTCAAATTTGGTAATAGTGAGATAGCTATAGGTAAACTTATGGCCAGAGCTAGAGAGTTAATATACTCTTGAATAGGAGAGTGAACAGGAGCTCTGGTAGCGTAGTGGTTACGAATCGGGCTGCGAACCTTAAGGTCAGCGGTTCGAAACTACCAGCCGCTCTGCGGGAGAAAGATGAGGCTTTCTACTCCCGTAAAGATTTACACCCTCGGAAACCCTGTACAGGGTCGCTATGGGTCGGAACCGACTCGATGGCACTTAACAACAACAACAACAAGGAGAGTGAACATATATTACTATTCATTCTAGGTGAAAGCAAACTATTTCTGGTATTCACTACTTAGTGTGATGGAGAAAAAAAATCAGGTTGCCGACCAAGTTGGAAGCTTACGTTTATATGCTTAATTGAGAGCTGCATGAATAATTTCCTTTAGGAAGACCAGTACAAGGCTAGCCCTTATGAGTTGGAGATTAAAGGCATCCCAACTATTTAACTTTTCCAACATGTCGTTCCATTCCCTAGTCCTTGATATCAATCACCACTCCTCCCCTCCCTCAAGTTCCAGGTTTCTGCAACACACTACAAGGTGTCAGAAAACTCACAACTGTAAAAGGAAATGACTCATGTTGTTGTGGAGAGGACTATATGCTGTGGAATTAGTTCCAACTAATAGTGACCCTGTATAGGATTTCTGAGAATGTAAATCTTCTCGGGAGCAGAAAACCTCATCTTTTTTCCTATAGAACAGCTGGTAGTTTCAAACTCTGAACTTGAGGTTAACAACCCATCTCATAACCACTACACTACCAGAGCTCCTTGCTTGTAACCACTATGCTATCAGAGCTCTTCCTCATGGAGACTGGCAAGTCCCAAATCAGTAGTTCAGAGAACATTCATGAGGAATATTGTCATTCAAATAGCCTTAGGTGTTGAGGAACTCAAATCCACAATTTAGACAACAGGTTGATAATGCAGGATGCTGTGGGATATGGTGATTCAAGCCAGATGATGAACCAAAAGCCCCATAAACAGAAGGTCAGATGTAATGAGTCAGAAGCAAGGTCTAGGGCAAAAGTGACAACTTTTTCCACAGAAGTTCTGTGAATTGAAGTTAGATCATGTACCCAAAGGTAAACAAGGGGACTGGGCTAGACTAGAGTCACACCCATTAGTAAGGTGGTTGTTGTTACGTGCTGTCAAGTTATTTCCAATTCATAGGGACCTTATGCTCAACAGAATGAAACACTGCCTGATCTTGCGCCATCCTCACAATTGTTGTTAAGCCTGAGCCCATTGCTGCTGTCATTGTGCCAATCTATCTCATTGAGAGTCTTCCTCTTTTCCACTGACCTTCCAACGTGACATCCTTTTGCAGGGACTAGTTTCTCCTGACAATATGTTCAAAGTAGAAGAGACAAAGTTCTCACCATCCTGTCTTCCAAGGAGCATTCTAGTTCTACTTCTTCAAACATAGATTGTTTGTTTTTCTATAAGTCCATACTTCTAATATCCACCTCCAACACCATAACTCAAATGCATCCATTCCTCTATGGTCTGCTTTATTCACTGTCCAACTTTCACATGCATATGAGGCTATTGGAAATATCATGGCTTGGGTCAGGTGCACTTTAGTGCTTAAACTGACATCTTTATTCTTGAACACTTTAAAGCAGTCTTGTGCAGCAGATTTGCCTAAAGCAATATGTCCTTTGATTTCTTGACTGTTGTTGCTATGAATGTTGACAGTAGATCCAAGCAAAATGAGTTCTTTGACAACTCAATATTTTCTCCATTTATCATGTTATTTATTGGTCCAGTGGTGAGGATTTTTGGTTTCTTTACATTGAAGTGCAATTCATAATAAATGGTGTGATCTTTGATCTTCATCAGTAAGTATTTGAAGTCCTCTTGTTTTTTGACAAGTATCATCTTCATATCACAGGTTGTTACTGAGTATACTTCAAATCCTGATACCACATTCTTCTTTTTATAATCCAGTTTCTTGGATTATTTGGTAAGCATACAGATTGAATAAATATGGTGAAGGAATACAACTCTGGCTAATGTTTTCTGATTTTAAACCATTCAGTAGCCCTTTGCTCTGTTCAAACGACTGCCTCTTGGTCTATGTAGAAGTTCCTCATGAGCACAATTAAGTGTTCTGGAATACTAATTCTCTGCAGTGTTGTCCATAGATTGTCATGATTCACACAGTCTAAAACCTTTGCATAAAGCACAAATAAATATCTTTATGGTATTCTCTGCTTTAAGCCATGATCCATCAGACATCAGCAATGATATCCCATGTTCTACATCCTCATCTAAATTTAACTTGAACCTCTTGAAGCTCCCTGACAATGTAATGTTGTAGTGGTTTGAATTACCTATAATAAAATTTTACTTGCATGTGATATTAATGATAGTGTCCAATCATTTCCACATTCCTTTGGGTCATCTTTTTTTGGAATGGGCACAAATATGGATCTTTTCCAATCAGTTGGCCAGTATAGTTGAGTGACTGCCTTCAGTGCTGTCTTAGTTTGTTGAAGAAAGGTGGAGACATCTAAATCCTTAATTTCACTTGAATACTCCTTATTACTGTTAAGTGCCTGTCTTTTTCAACTCATACTCACCCTGTATAGGGGTTCTGAGAAGTAGTTGGTGATTTTGAATGGCCTACCTTATAGTTAACAATCCTGTGCTTATTCTACAATGATATAGCACTTAATACTTACTCCTTAGCAACTCAATGAATCCATAATCACAGGTGCATTGTTGTTTAGTGCAGTTAAGTCAGTTTTGAACCATAAAGCTTTGAGTAGCAGCTGGTGGATTTGAAGTAGGATTTATAATACATTACAGAATGGAGAAATTTGGCTAGAAGAGCCATAATAAATAATTAGCTGCCCTGAAACACTATTTTTCGTTCAATAACTTAAATTGAATTAACTGTTGTTTAAGCTCATGGTGTGACACTGCGTAAGGACTGGACAGTTATCTGCAAGGTTGGTGGTTCAAACCCACCAACTGCTGCTCTGCAGGGTCA
>NW_006408529.1:3470956-3517535 GCF_000296735.1 Chrysochloris asiatica
GAATTGGCAAAGAACAAGGCACCAGGAATTGATGGAATAAAAATTGAAATCTTTCAGGAAAGTGAGGCGGCACAAGAGGCACTTACTCATCTCAGCCAAGAAATTTGGAAGACAACTGTCTGGCCGACTGAATGGAAGAGATCAATATTTGTGGCCATTCCAAAGAGAGGTGACCCAACAGAATGCGGAAATCATAGGACAATCTCTTTGATATCTCAAGCGAGTAAAGTTTTGCTAAAGGTAATACAGAAACGACTACAATCATATATATATATAGATCCATGTCTATATCTATATGTTATTGTGTTAACAACAACATGTATTAATTAACAACATATATATGTGTGTGTGTTGTTGTTGTTAATTGCCATTGTTGATTCAGACTCATAGCGACCCTGTATAAGGTTTCTGAGGAGCAGCTGGTTTAAACTGACCTTGCAGCCTAGCGCATTAACCCATAGCACCACACCAGAACACTATACCTATTTAACTCCTGGTGTGATGCTCTTGGATCAGCACTGGGCTGCTAATAAAGTTGGCAGTTCAAACCCAGCAGCTGTTCCTAGGAAACCATACACAGGGTTCACTATGTGTCAGAACAGACTTGACAACACTTAACAACAACAACAACATATTATATATTGTTGCTGTTGTTATGTGCCATGGAGTCGGTTCCAACTCATAATGACCCTGTACAGGGTTTCCGAGGCTGTAAATCTTTACAGGAGCAGAAAGCCTCATCTTTCTCCAGCAGAACAACTGTCAGTTTCGAACTGCTGACCGTGAGATTAGCAGCCTGATTCTTAACCACTATGCTACCAGAGCTCCTTTATAATATATTATATATATTATACACATATAAATACAATATGTAATTTATATCTCATTTTATGGTCTAAATGAGACATGAGATACAGGCAATTCTGATGTTCTGAAAATCTGATTTGCATACAATCTATAGTTAGAAACCAACCTCTGTAAAGCCTATTATATTAAAAACAAGCTATATGTAATGGTTCGTAATAACTAATATACACTACTTTACCAGAAGTCCTAAAGCATTTTTATTATTATTGTTTTTGTTAAAGATATTTTAGTGTCTCTGTGTTTTTAAAAAACTTTTTTATGTACAGAAAGGTACACTACATATTATGTTGTTGTTAAGTGCTATCCCGTCAGTTCTAACTCACAGCAACCCTGTATAGAATTTCCAAGAAACCCCTGGAGGATTTGAACTTCTATCCTTGTTATTCAAACCAAACTAGTGTATAGTGCTTATCCTACAGAGTCACACCAGGACTGCACTGCATGCTATAGGCTAAGAAAAACATTTAACTAAAGGGTCGCTATGAGTGGGAATTGATTCCACGGCACATAACAACAACAATTGATATTAACTATGAACCTTATCTAACATACAAAATTTGACTTAAAGACAGATTTAGGAACAGAATTCATTCATAATTCAAAAATTGCATATATTAGGAAAGGTATGCACCAGGGTTATATTCTTTCACCATACTTACTCAAATTGTATGCTGTGCAAATAATTTGAAAACCTGGATTATATTAAGAAGAACATGGCATCAAGATTGGAGGACAGCTCATTAACAACTTGTGATATACAGATGATACAACCTTGCTTGCTGAAAGGGAAGAGGACTTAAAATACTTACTGATGAAGGTCAAAGGCCACAGTGTCACATATGAATTGCACCTCAATGTAAAGAGAACAAAAATCCTCACCACTGAATCAATAATTAGCATCAAGATAAATGGTATAAAGTTTGAAATTTGAATCAAAGACTTTATTTTGGTCAGATCAACCAACCACACTCATGGAAGCAGCAGTCAAGAAATCAAATGACAGATTGCTTTAGGCAAATCTGATACACACGACCCCTATAAGGTACTGAAAAGCAAAGATGTCAAAAGATGTTTGATCCAGTTCCTAGAAGTGTGCCATGCATCTTATTTACATTATTAACAAGCTATCCAATCCTCTTTTTGTACCACAAGCACCTCATTTGCATAGACCCTCCCCCAAGTCATTAAGGAGCTCTGACAACATAGTGGGTTATGAGTTTGGCTGCTAAATGCAAGGTCAGCTGTAGGAATATACCAGCTGCTCCCCTGGAGAAAGATGAGGTTTTCTGCTCCCCAAAAGATTTACCCATGGGAAACCCTATACAGGGTCACTATGAGTAGGAACTGACTTCATGACATGTAACTGCCACCACCACCACTCCCACCAGTTATTTGGTAGGTAGACTATAGCTAGAAGGGTCATAATAAGTAACTCACTGCACCATAGTCTATTTTGTCAATAAAAATGCCTTCTCTTCTTGTTCCAGTTTTAACTTTTATTGTTGTTTTACACCTACCATGTGTTTCATTTTTCCTAAAATGGACTATATCTTTTTTTCCTGACAAGTCTCTCACTTTTGTATTTTGCTATCCTTTTCTGACATGTCCTCTCTTGGAACAATGCTTATTGGATTTCACATATCCTACAATGCTGAACTGCTACCATTGTGGGAACTTCCTTGCTGTTTCCCTATCTGAACTTGATCTATTATCTAAAAATGTGCATTTCAAGTCTTGTCTCTTATGAGACATATGGGACAATTTAATGATTAAAGAATTAAACACAATTTTAAATTAGTATCTACTATATTTAAAGGAGTCCTGGTGTGGCCCTGTGGGCTGATGCGTCAGACTGAAAAGTCGTTTTAACTGCAAGGTCGGTGGTTCAAGCTCATCAGCTGCTCCTTGGAAACCCTATACAGGGTCGCTATGGGTTGGAATCGACTCCACGGCACTTCACAACAACAACATATTTAAAGAGATTATTTCAATCATTAAGGGAGTTTGGAAATTTGTAAGAAAATCAGACATATATATATATAAATAATTCTAGTGCAGTGATTTTATGTTATTATAAAATTATCTAAGAGTTCAAGAGAGGTTACTACGCTCAGAACTAAGAAGCTAATGAAGGTTCCTTGGAGTAAGTGATGCCAGAAATGAGTTGTAAAAATATAAAGTTAAAGAAGTGAAGTTCACCTGGATGGAATAACACAAACAATACTTAGTGAAGGACATGTAGTTCAGAATTCTGAAGTAACTCCATGATGGATGGAAAAGACTAGAAAGATAGTGAGGCTCTGGACCCCAAGAGAATACATGTGATAGAATAAGAAACTTGGACATAAAATTATATATCATATGGAAGGTTAAATATTTTTGGTTTAAATAACTCATCAAGATAGCAGCAGGAAGATGGGCTTTGGGACAGAAACAAAAGGGCCAGTTAAAAATATTTTTCCAAAGACCAAGTGAGAGAGAGAAAAATTGGGGATAAATATAAGAAAAATATTCATTTGAAAAATAAAAGTCTCATGATGCATTAAATCTTGGAGACGAAAATAAGGAAGTGGTAAATATATCTTTTGAGTTTAAAGAAGTTTGGTGATGTTAGCAGATATTACATAGATCTGAAACACTTGTAATGCAGAAAACAAAAGAGCTGCTTTTATTTACAATATGCATATTGCTGATCATGCACTGACCTTTTCAGTTCTATTTAAACACAAAGGCATCACACTCTGAAGTGAAAACCTGAATATAAAAGAACGGAGATTACATGTTTATATAATTATTGTGTCTCACAATGACGTCTATATCTATATACCAATTGTTCATACCATCTTCTTTGCTATTAATAGAAGAAACACTGAAAATCTCTTTTAAAACAGAGGTAAAAAAGTGAAAAAGGAAAGATGGAAAGGAGGAAAATGCAAAGGAGAAATAAATCTATATGGAAGGTGTTGTTATGTGCCGTCTAGTTGGTTCTGACCCATAGTGACCCTATATAGGTTTTCTGAGGAGTGGCCGGTGAGCTTGAAGCATCGACTTGGCAGATCTAATGGATTTGACAGTCCAGTGCATTAACCCACAGTGCTACACCAGGACTCCCTTTATTTAAATACAAAATTCGAAGGAAGATTGGAATTGGTGAATATCATAACATCAAAAGCAGGTAGCTAGTTAGTGAAAAATTACTTTTTATTTAAAATCACCAAATCTATGCCTCATTAAAAAATAGGACTTAAGTCAATTACTTACACTGTAGATGTTATTTCTCTGCTAGGGATACTTTGATGGCAGAGAGAAGTAATGGAGTACTACTAGTCTGGGACACAAAAATATCTGGTTAAAAGCTCTACGCTGTCATCAAGTTGACAAGCAACCAAGGCTCAAGAAAACAATAAATTATTGTTTGTTGTTGTTGTTGTTGTTAAGTGCTGTGTTGTTTCCAGCTCACCGTGACCGTGTGTAGGGTTTCTGAGGAGCGGTAGGTGCATTGAACCGTCAATCTTGTGGTTCAAGTTGACCTTGTGGTCCAGTGTTATTCTACAGTGTCACACGATGACTTTCCATTCTCTAAAATCTGTACCAACACTCTGGTTTTAAAACAAGGTATGGACTTCCTTGATTGTTTAATTTAAGTTGTCCTTTTTTGTTAACATTTCTAACACGATCTGCTCCATTATGGCTCTGTAATACGTGTCTTTCTGTTTAAAGATGATTCTGAAAATAGAAGAAGCACATGGGTACTGGATTCCAGACATGGTTGTCTATAAAGTACTCAAAACATGCAATAATGTATAATATATGTTGTTATTAAGTGATGTTGAGCCTGTTCTGACTCATAGCAACCCTGTATAGGGTTTCTGAGGATCTGCTTGTAAGTTTGAACTGCCAACCTTGTGGTTCAAACAGATATTGCGATCCACTGCTTATCCTATAGCATCACACTTGTTAACTACCATTGAGTTGGTTCCGACCCATAATGACCGTGCATTGGGTTTCTGAGGAGCAGCTAGGGAGTTTGAACTGCTAATCTTGCAGTTCAAACAGCTTTGCAGTTTGGAGCATAAAATGGTGATTATAGTACTAAATATAGTACTGTAGAATGGTTATTATAGTACTAAATTAAGGCTCTGAGCTGAGCTGCAATCCACAGTCAGGTTCAAGTCCACCACACTGCATGAGAAAGATGAGACTTTCTGCTCCCCGAGATTTAAAGTCTTGGGAGCCAGCTTTGACAGCACTTAACAATAACAGCAACCTTGGTAGGTTAAAGGTTTAATAAAAAAAAAAAAAAATGGACTAGCTAATTTTGAGAGATTGAATGAAATCAAATGGAAATGAGTTACTGAGGAAATGTAATTATAAAACCCTTTACATAGTTGTTATTAAGGAGGGTTTCAAAGGAGCAGCTGGTGGGTTTGAACCTTGCAGTTAGCAGTCTAGTGTTTATCATATAGCAACACACCAGGACCCCACACACAGTAGGTACTTCATAAACATAGTTTGAAAAATCAGTAAAAGAACCTAAAGTCTTGAATTACTTTTTTTTTTCTCTACATTTTACATTTAACATTTTATTATTATTAATGATCTTCAGAGGTTAATATTTATATTTGCCTTTATAGTTATTAAGTGCCTCTGAGTTAGTTACAACTCATAGCAGCCCTACACCATAATGAAACACTGTCTGGTACTGCACCATCCTCAGAATTGTTTCTACGTTTGAGTCCATCAATGTAGCCATTGTAGCAATCCATCTCATGAAAATCTTCTTTTTCACTGATCCTGGGGGTTACCAATCCCCAGTTTCACATGGATATCATTGATGATGTCATATGGATCTTGGCTGAAAGCAGAGGGTACGAAAGAGATGTTTACTTGCTCTTTTCTGACTATGCTAAGACTTTTGACAGTGTGGATCATAACAAAGTATGGATAACATTGTGAAGAATGGGTATTCCAGACCACTTTTTTGTCTCATGAGAAACTGTTACATTGACCAAGAGAAAGCTGTTAGAACAGAACAAGGGAGATACTGAATGATTTAAAGTCAGGAAAGGTGTGTGTTACGGTTGTATCCTTTCACCCTAGTTCTTCAATCTGTATGCTAAGCAATTAATCAGAGAACCTGGTTTATATGAAGAAGAGTGTGACATCAGGATTGGAGGAAGACTCATGAACAAATTGCAATATGAAGAAGATACAATCTTGCTTGCTTTAAGTGAAGAGGACTTAAAATTCTTATTGATGAAGATCAAAGACGATAGCCTTTATTATGGATTACAGCTCAACGTAAACAAAAATCCTCACAACTGGATGAATAAACAGCATCATGATAAATGGAGAAAAGAGTGAATTTGTTAAAGACTTCATTTTGCTTTGATTCACAATAAGCACTTATGGAATGGAAGCAGCAGTCAAGAAATCAAGCAACATAGTGCGTTAGGCAAATCTGCTGCACAAGACCTTTTTAAATTATTCACAAGCAAAGATATAAATTTGAGGGCTAAGGTGCATCTGACACAAGCCATGGTAATTTTCAATTGTCTCATATGCATGCGAAAGTTGGACAATGAATAAGGAAGACCCTAGAGGAGTTGATGAATTTGAATTATGGTGTCAAAGAGGAACACTGAAAGCACCATGGGCTGGCAGAAGAACAAAGAAATCTGAGTTGCAAGAAGTATAGCTAGAATGCTTCTTAGAAGCCATGATGGCAAGACTTCATCTCTCATGCTTCGGACATATTGTCAGGTAGGACTAGTCCCTGAAGAAGGACATCATGCTGGTAAAGTAGAGAGTCAGTGAAAAAGAAGAAGACCCCCAACAAGATGGATTGACATAATGGCAGCAGCAATGGGCTCAAATGTAACAATTGTGAGGATGACACAGGACCGGGCAGTGATTTGTTCTGTTCTGCAGACGTTTCTATGAATCAGAATCAACTGAACACAACATAACAACTATTTCACCAAGTATCTTTTTGTGATCGATTGCTTCTAATATATAAATACCAAAATTGGATGGCTTTAACAAACAGAAATTTATTCTATCACATTTTTATGAAGCCAGATGTCTGAATTCAGGGTGTCAGCTTCAGGGGAAGACTTTAGCTCTCTCTGTTGGCTGTGGAGGAAGATCTTTGTCTCTTTTCAATTTCTTTGGGGTTAGCATCCCTTGGAGATCTCCATGTGTTTCCGTATCCTGGGTCTTGGAGGTTCTCAGCCTTGGTCCAAAGGACATGTTACCTTTCTGGCTTATATCTTGGTGGTACTGAGGTCTCTCCTCTATTGTCTTCTTTCTCTTTTTATCTCTTGTAAGATAAAAGGTGATGCAAGTTACACCCTTGGAAAACTCCCTTTATACTGAATCAAATGTAAAGTTGGTTGATCAAATCTGATCACATCATGAGATTATGTTGTTGTTAGGTGCATTTAGATTGAAGAGACTTTTTCCAGTGGATACTGTGTAGGGTCACTATGAATCGGAACCAACTCCACGGTTCTTACCAACAACAATTGAGTAGTACTAGTCTTAACATAAAGGTTTTTGTAAAAAGGATACCCTTGCTTTCCAGTAGAAAGTTAAATGCATTGAGGTGAAACAATTGGTATGATTTGAATGATATATGTCATAAAATTAAGAAATTATTAGAAAATTTGTGGTGTCTATTACTGGCATTTTGTAGTGCAGTGGCTCTGTAGGACAGTCTATGGATTGTGAACAAGATCGGCGGTTTGAATGCACCAGCTGCTCAACAGGAAAAAGATGAGCTCTGGTGAAGATTATAGCCTTGGAAACCCTACACTGGGTGGGTGAGTTGGAACAAGTTTGAGGGCACTAAACAACAACAATAACATGGCAGACATTAGAACTCATACTATATAACAAGTTATATAAAAATGAATATAAGACCATCTGAGGAAGAAATGATGCATTCTTCAAAATTTTTTTTTGCACAGTTTCACATACATTTTTTTTTTTTTTGCACAGTTTCTCTTTAGATGAAAAGGAGAAAATAGGTTGTTCACAAAACTTAAATTCAGTAGAGTACTGATTAGATTTTTGAATTTATGCTTAGCTCCTAAATAACTTTTCCTTTTTTCAGACCACCATGTCCTTGAAAAGTTAATTTTGTTTTATCTCTGGATACAGGAGGCTTCACATGACAATGGAAGTTGAAAGCTTCCCAGGTAAAGATCCTTCAAAGAATAAGCGACTCATGGTAGGGAAGGATAAAAGTCAACAGTTTATATCACTCAATTGCTTTTAAGATTTTCATCAAATGCATCCCCTGCAGTTGAAACTTACTAGAGAAGCTTCCCAGCGGAGTTAAAATCATAAAACAATGACAATGTTACCTTTGTTTCTCTGAGCTTTCAGACAGGAAAGACAGCAACTGAGCTGTGTATCAACTTACTTTCTTCCTTTTTGGTGTTGGGGGGAAAAAAAAATCCTACCCTGAGGTACATGGCATTAGCTACAATTTAAGCATAAATAGTTTTTGTTGTAAGTTAGAAAAATACAACTTTATTCTAAGAGTGTTTGTATTTTGTAGATTCTGGTATGAGTACAAGGTATATTTGCTCAAGGACAAAAATCTTTTAAAACACAAAAACGTAGTTCATTGTAATTTTAGAAATAAATATTAACTTGTGATTGAAAATTATTATTACTACTTCTATTTTTCATCAGATGCCTAGAATTTGACTTTTAAAGATCTACAACACGGATATATATACTATGATAATGACTATGTTGTTGTGTGCTATTGAATCTATTCCTAGTCATAGTAACCTTATAGTGACACTTGTTTGTTAAATGCCATCCAGTTAATTCCAACTCATAGGGTTTCCAAGGCTGTTAAGTATTTGTGGGAACAGAAAGTTAATCGTTCTGACTTGGCTGGTGGGCTCTGTGGTTCCTAGTCCAGTGTTTATCCTATGGAGCCACTACACTTAGGACAGAGGAAAACAACCCTTTAGGATTTTCTAGGCTGTAATCTGTAGCGTAGTGGTTACAAATCGGGCTGCTAACCTCAAGGTCGGCAGTTTGAAACTACCAGCTGTTTCATTGGAGAAAGATGAGGCTTTCTGCTCCCTTAAAGATGTACAGCCTCGGAAACCCTATACAGGGTCACTATGAGTCAGAACCAACTCCACAGTACTTAACAACAACAATAATCTTTATGGGAGCAGAGTAGCAGGGCTTTTCTCCTGAGGAACTGCTGGTGAGTTTGCAGCCGAGCACTTAACCATAGTATATATGGAGTCCTGGTGTGGCACTGTGGGTTAATCTACTGACTGCAAGGTTGGTTTGAGCCACAAGGTCGGGGGCCGCAGCTCACTAACCACTCCTTGGAAATCCTATACAGGATCCCTATGAGTTGGTACCAATTTGAAGGCATTTAACAACAATAAATAACATATATATTTGTATATAATATAATATACATGTTATGTGCATTTGTAGATATTAAGGAGGTTGTATTTTCTTATTTCTGTGAATTTGCCAAGCAATAATTTTATGTTCATCGCTGCAGAAACTATCATAAATTAAGTAAAAACAAATGTCCCTCCACTGATACATTGCCTCCTAGGAGCAAAGATATGAAGGGAGCCCACTATGAAAATACCTTTAAAATGCTGCATACAGTTTTAAGAAGTTTTATTAAAATCTACATGTAGAAGTATCCTATGATGGTTATCAGAGTCTGGGGGTGGGGGCGAGGGAATTATTCATGGGTTAGAGGGTAGACACATATTAACGTGGACAATGGGGCAGGCAATATTCAACAAGTGGAAGGTTGGCAGAGGAAGGATGAAGGTAGCAGGAGACAAAGGGAGGAGGCCAAAGTTAAAGAAAATAGAGGTTAAAAACTGATAGTACAGGGAGGGTATTGTAATCATTGTAATGAAGCAATGTCTATGATTTGCTGACTATGAAACTGATGAGCTGCTCTGTAACCCTTCACTCAATAAAAGGTTTTTTTTTTTTTTTTTTTTTTTAATCTACATGTGACTGGTTCACCAAAAGGACACAGAATGCTATATAAGAATTGCTTTATGTTACACTGCAAGCACATAAAGCTTGAAATTAGTTCTCTTAGATATTCTCTGAGAATTTGCTGTTGAATTACCTTTTTGAGATTTAATTTAAAATATTCCTTGATGTTGGCACTAAGAGATACTGCCATAAATTTCTCTCGGATGATTATACTAATCTGGCTAAATTCCAACTGGGTTAATTACATTTTGCCTACTTAAATTTTTCTGGATATGATTTTTTTTTTTTAATTTGCATCAATGCCATATTTTGCTGAATGACATTAGACATCTGTTGCATTTCATTTCTTAAAAGTTTCCGGATTTTAGAAATTGTCATCACATCAATTCTTATGCGCATGGTTTGATTAGAATTAAATTTAAAATAAATGATAATTCTACTTTATTGTAGTTCTGATAATGTAGATACATACATACAAAGTGTCTTTTGTTATAGTCGAGTTAATACTATTGTTGAAGTTATAGTTTAAAAATCTCATGAGGAATGAGAGCAATCGATGCACTTGGTGGAGGTACTAAGAGATATACAATTGTCACCTAAATACTTGCAACACCACATCAGGTCTGCACAATCTCTGCCTCATTATCTTGTCCTCTGCTGCTCCTGAAGAAAGCTCACATTTGAGAAGCTGACATAATTACTAGGAAAAAGAATCTAGCAATAGAATTTAAAAAATATTGGTCAGTGAAAACCTTATGAATACTGGTAGAGTTTGTTTGTTGTTGTTAAGTGCCATTGAGTCAGTTCCGACTCCTAGAGACCCTGTATAGGGTTTCCAAGGAGCAGCTGATGGGTTTGAACTGCTGATTGCAGTTCATAGTCCCATGCTGATCCTATAGCGCACTTACAGGTGGTGGTAAGTGCCGTTGACTTGGTTCCGAAGGGTTTCTAAGGAGTGACTGGCAGTTTTGAACTGCCAACCTTGTCATTCAAACTGACCTTGTGGTCCAGCACATTATCTTGCAGCGCCACACTAGTAGAGATCTTGGTGGTGGTGGTGGTTTTATGCTGTGGAGTTGATTCCAACTGTAGAGACCCTGAATGGGGTTTCCGAAGCTGTAAATCTTTATGGGAGCAGAAAGCCTCATCTTTCTCCCAAGGAACAGCTGGTAATTTTTAACTGCTGACCTTGAGGCTAGTAGCCTGACTCGTAACCACTACTTTTCCAGAGCTCCTCAGTAGAGAACTTAGAGGACACTAAGTAGAATCAGTAGCCTACTTCTATTTCCAATTCTTTATGGAAGAGAGTGGATAGGGAGAATTTTGTTTTTGCACAGGATCAAAGGCAATGACAACTTTTATTATAATTGCTATTCCAATTAATGCTGATAGAATGAATTAAGAAAGTTTAGAAAAGCACAGGTCATATTAAATCGAGGTAAAATCTTCTCCAATCTTAAGTACTTAAATATTTTTTACCTGTACTATTACAAAATCATGTCTTCCACATACTGTATCTACATATTTTCTTAATTGGGTACAACAACAAAAAAGAGGTTTCAGTGAGCTATTTTAATTACAGTAAGTATAGATTTGCTCAGCTTAATTTTTAATTACAGACACTGAAATTTCATGGTGATCCCAAAAGAATAACTATAGAGACTGGAAATGGATCCATGCAAAGCTGAGGAGCTCAGCTACAGACATTCTTTGACACTTCCTTTCCAGCGGTATGCTGGATATAGCCTTAGCTTCTGAGTGTTTAGTGACTTCATGATGGTAGCTTTAAATTGGCCATGATAGGGGTATTTACACCCCAGAATGTGTCAAATTGGCAAATGCTACCAATCAGCCTTACTCATTTACTAGCAAGCCACTGCCTTAGTTTCTAAATTGCTTATCTTTTGCCTTTCATACTCAAAATATTTTTTCTACTTCAAAGCCTCTGGTTTCTACATATATACATACATGTTTTTCCTTTTGCATGGCTCCTCTAACTTTTCTTAAATCCTCAATTTTAGCTCTTGTGGCAAATTGCCATGTGATTTTTGCATATTCCTCCAGTTCAAATAGTTCAAATAGCCAAGAAAGAGTTGTAATCTAATTGAGTCTGTTATCCTTCTTTCCCCCTGAATAAATCACTGAATTGTCTGCAAATGGGGTCCTTGGATCATGTCTTCCTGTTGTTTTAAGTGCGGTTGAGTTGGCTCTGACTCAGAGTTGGCTCTGACTCAGAGTGAAATTCTATCTGGTCATGTGCCATCCTCACAATTATTGCTTTGTTTGAGCCCATTGTTTGAGCTACATGTCAATCAACCTCATTGATCTTGTGGCCACCTTTGAATCCTCTGAGGCCAAGCTGGTGGGTTAACCACCAACCAGTTGCCATTAATTTGATTCCAGCTCATGATGTCCTCACATGAAAACATTGCTCCAGAGAGTTTTCTCTAAATGATTTTTTCAGAAGTGGATCTCCAGGACTTTCTGTTGAGTTACTTCTGGGTAGACTCAAACCTCCAACCTTTCTATTAGCAGCCAAGGTTGGGTTACACTGTACAAAATCCACCTGCCTGGATTGCCTTGCAGTTGGACTTTTGGGAAATAACTATTCCTTAGAAGAGGCTGTGGCGTATTTAGAATCATAAATATGTATTTAGTACTTATATTATTTCCATACCAGTTAAATATCCTATTAAATTAAGAAGGTTGCTTTAGCATATGCAGATTGATTTTGTCAGGTTTCTGATGGGTTCTCAGTCCTTGTTTTCAGAGAGAAGCTTTGCACACAGAAAATGGTGAACAGCAAAAAAGTAAGCTTGATTAAAAAGTATGTTCTTAAAATAAGAATGGACTGATACCGGACACAGAGTAGACTCCCAGGTTTTTCCTGTTCTAGTCTTTTCTGTCTCTTATTACAACTCTCCCCATTCCACCCAACTGAGTAACCTTTTCCATATGATTGACAGTAGTCTTCGGTGATATAATCCCTTACCAACTGCATATGTTCCTACCCAAAATTCAGTAGGTTAACCCACCAGGGGGTCAAAACTGAAATGCAAATTTATTATAATGATCACATAATGATACTGCACCTCATATTAGTACATGTCATAATGCCTTTGCCCAGGCTTCGTTCCTTGAAATGCTTCTGTGGTTGTCCTGTGGTCTAAACGAAAGTTTTATTCTCCCTACTTTTGAAAGGTGCTTTTAGGGTTATTCTCCTCCTCCCCTTCTCTTCCTGTCTAACCATTTGTATTCTGCCTCTTGCCTAGTATACTTTTTCAGCTGGTCCAGTTTCATATGAAGTCACAGAATTTGTTGTATGTCTTCTATCTATTCATTTAAAAAGCCAGGATGGAGTTGAGGATAGGACACAGGGTTATAAATATAATGTTAGTAAAGAAAAAATAAATAAATTTGCACTTCAGTTTACTTTTTTCTATTCTTGTCTGTTTCAACTTGAGAATGGCTGTTTACTTAGTTATTGTTGTATAGAAATCATTTGCAATTTACCTAGCCCAAGATCTAATGACTCTCATAAATTTCCTGACCAGAAACTTTTTAGGAATTCTTTATTGCCAGAATTAAATTTCATCAGAGTCCTATAACTCCAGAATCTGCCTCTAGGCCTTGCAGTTTCCCTCATATCTATGGTGGTAAACTTCAGCAAAGCCTGCTGTTCTCAGTTTTCCCAGTCCATGTGGTAGAGAAGATAAATGATGGTTCATTCCCACACGATAACCATTAAAGTGTAATTACAATTTGACTGTGCATGTGGCCTTCCTACTTATTATATAAACTTTGGATGCTGCTGCAGTACAGTATTGGAAACATAAAAGAGATTGTACTTCTAACCTGCAAATTACATTTGTATGATTTGGCTTTATCAAAGCAGTTTTCCAACCATAATAGGTCATTGTAGCATGGCTGAGGATGTAAGACTCCCAGAAAGTTCCTGTTCATGGCACTCTTTGTCTTAGCAGGTCTCCATCCTGGATTAGGTGGAAAACATTATTACAACCTAAGAGTATCACCCTGAAGGAAAAGTGGTGACATAGTCTATGAATATCTCCAGATTTATGTAATTTCATATTTGCAAAAATCTGTTCCTCTGAGTTTATTGCAATAAAAGACAACTTACATAAAATTCATATTGAACAATCCCCAGGTCAGTCTTTAATGATATTAATCTGTTTTCGCCTGACCCTATAATTGTAGCACTTGAATAACAAACTACATTTCATCTGCATCTTCAGTTATTTAAACATCAAATTTAATGAGTGTTCAGATGCGTTCCCATTGCTCAATTTCCCAGATTCTGTAGACTTTTATTTTTCATTCATATTGTCAGGCCAGAATGCCCACCCTTTAGACTGAAACGTTACAAGGAATTTCTCAGACTCTGACATCTCTAATTAAATTTTGTCCTTTTTTGATGTTCAGTTCAGTATCTACGAGATTGCTTGAGTCTCTTTTTTTTACAACGTTTTTTATTGTGACTTGAGTGAAAGATTACAGAACAAATTGACTGTCAATTCAACAATTCATACAAACATTTTGTTTCATGACATTGCTGCAATTCCCATAATGTAGTAGGACTTGTCCTATTTAATTCCTGTGTTTACCATTTCCATCCAATCTTATTTCCTGTCCTTTCCTGCCTTCTGAGATTTCTTTTGGAAAAATGCCATCTCTTTGATGACCTACGGTTGACTATTCTAAGTAGTGCATACCTCGCTGGTGTTATTGTCCACCCTCAAACTATGTTTATTGTTTGACTTAAAGTTGCACCATGGGTGTGTGTTCAGTTCCATGCCTGAATAACTTGACTTTTAAAGAAAAAGGAAATTTTTTACTATGAAGAAATTGTAGCAGAAATAGCTAAAGGTTTTACATAATCAGCATTTCAATGGTTATGGAGAATAAGAACAGATATATTGGAATTTAGTGTAGTTTGCAACTATGAAATCATGCTACCATCATATGAAGCAATACAATAGTGAAGAGTAACATGACAGAACATAAATTAACTTGAATCCTCTATAAACATACCAAATTTTAGTCTGTCATCTAAGATAAATGCTTTTTAATATGTTTTATTAAGGTCTTTTACAGTTTTTTAGGAGTCCTGGTGTAGCACTGTGGGCTAATGTGTCAGACTGCAAAGAGTCATTTGAACTGCAAAGTCAGTGGTTCAAGCTCACCAGCTGCTCCTTGGAAACCCTATACAGTGTCGCTATGGGTTCAAATTGGCTCAACGGCACTTCACAACAACAACAACAACAACTGTTTTTTATTTGAAAATTTGTATAGTTTTATTATTAGACAAGAGTCTACTAATTGTAGTATGTAGGCATTTTATTTAAATGGTTTAGACAGAAGGAACTCTAATAAATTATAAAACTTTATGATACAAATGTGGATTATTTTGTGAAAGTAAGTCATTAAATCTCAAAGGGCATTTGTGGAAAGGTCCACAATTCATGCATTGAACAAAACTTTTTCAAGCTCTTAAAATGTTTGACAAATGATGGGTGGGAGGCAAAGATAATTAAGACATGGAGGTGCACTTGAGGAACATACAACATTAATACTGCAGCTAAGATATAGAAAACTGGGTCACCAAAATGCAGTAAGGTATTAACTAAATACTTTTGTAGATTTACTTTGCAAAATGATTATAACCTAAACATATACATCACACCTGTGACCTGAGTCTCTACAGAAATATTTATGAAAAAGCTAGAGGAAAGCAATTTGTATCATTGCTTAAGACAGAAAATCAGCTTTCACATTCTAGATAACCTAACTTTGGAATTGACCATACAAGATTGAATTCTCTGCTTCAACTGAAAGTCATTAGTGGATGAATACAGTGCTTTTTTTTGTCCCTGGAAAATCAATATTATTTGAGGATTTTAAGAAAAATAGGTATTTTATTAAAACAGACACTGAGGTTATACAGTACAATGGGATATTTACATAAAGTAAAACAGTTAAGAGAAGTAAAAAATGGCATGGTTGTAGCAGTCCTTTTATCTTTTTTCTCTTTGTTCCTGTTTTTAATACATCTGTCTCTTTTGCTCTTTGAAGGAATTGGTGGAAACGTTTGAGACACACTGATATACTATCTCACTTAATCTTCCAATGGTCCTGTGATACTGATCTGTCAGGTTTTAAAAACTGTCTCAGAGAAGCTAAGAAATTTGTTGTGCTTCACAGATGAGCTTCAAACTCAGCTGTAGCTTCTTCACTGATGCTACTGCCTCTTTTCCCTACACTTTTAAACAGACTCCCACCTCCATAATTTTCTTTAAATATTATAACAACTTTTGAATAGATATCATAATAATTTCCATCAAGCTTAGTTAAGGTGACTTAGTCATAAAGTTATTCAATAGCAGAGTTAAAATCAGACCCAGGGTTCTTGATTTCAAAGACAGAGGCTTTTCTACTTACCTGATGCAATCAACTATTACACGAAACCACATCAGCAGTCAGTTTTTGGACATAGATCTTTAACAATTGATCAGCATAATTCTGTGCTGTAATAATGACAAACATCACTATACTTTGCTATAGTAAAGTGTATTTACTTGATATGGCTCTTCTATCTAATTTTCATAATTCCCACTAAATGATTGGGGGGCGGGGTGGCTATGTAAATAGGGTGTATGGGCCTCTAACTCAGACATTGATCAGTTTTGCCATTCTTCTGGGCTTAAAAGGAGTGATCTCAGAAGCAGGAACTGATAACCCTTTGGACCTCAAGATTTTGTGATAGAGGCAGCAAAGGTGGTAAAATTAGTAGAGGTGGCAGAAGAGGCATTGGCATGGAGAGCCAGAGTAGCAGGCTTCTTGCTCCTCAGGAGGTTAATTAATCTTTGTTTATTGTTGATTAGGCATGTTTCTGGAAGTCCTGCTGAAACCTGCCTATCATGGGTGACCAATATGTGAAATACCAATGTCATAGCTTCCAGCATCACAGCAACATGCAAGCCACTACAGAAGGATAAACTGACAAACAGGTGATAGTTTATAGTTATAGCCTCTTCATTTGGGTATTATGTTTTGTCATTTCACTAAGAGGAGTTAGATAATTGTTCTCATTTCTGAATCTAGTATATCTAGGATTCTCTGATGCAAATACTAATCTTTTCCCAAGTACACAATGTTTTTCTCATAACAGTTATTTGGTGAAATCTATTATTCTGTTTTGCTCAGTTCTTATGGAAGTTCCTGAAACAAATGATATACTCTTGTAATTCATCTACTTTTCTTATTCATGGGGGAATTATTTCCTCTGGGGGGATAAATTTTTCAGTTAGAATTACTTGCTCATGAGTAATTTATTATTTTCCTTCCTCTTCTCCTATCAACGTATCTCTCTAGAATATTTGAATATAACAATCTGTTTATCTCCCCAGTTGATTGTTAATACAAATAAATCTCTATTTACTATTTTTCAGACAGTGGAGTCAAGCAAAGGAGAGATTGGCAAGTAGATTCGGGAAAGTGTTTTTGGACATTGAAAAAATTCCTGGTGATCTAAAACTATATCATGTAGATTATAGATTCCTCATCTTTTGGATAAGTTTGTCTGCCTTTGAAGTGTTCCTAAACTGGACACCAGACAATATAGTCTCTGACTAAAGATAAAGGACTATTCCAGGGGAAGAAAGATTCTACACTCAAATATTTTAACAAAACCCCTTAATTGTGTCTTAAACAGGACAAAGATAAGACAAAGAAATTATTTGAATGAGGGAAGCCATCAGCATGAGGCTATAATAGTGTCCAGGAATTTAGGGCCACAAGGTTAATTACAGATTGTAAATATTGTAAACAAAGGAAATCATCACAAAATCATGAGTTGCAGCAGATCAATTCATCACCATCACAGGCAGTACTATGGCAGGGGAAAGGGAACCATGATAGAGATACATGCACTATTGCAGATGACAAAGTTTATAGGAATGGTTCTGGGGCCCTCTGATAATTGTGATTAGGTTGTGACTTAAAACCTCCTGGTCCTGGCACCACAATCTCTATTAAAAGCATGTCCAGGCATTCCCTTAGAGCAAGCCCCTCCCTGGTAATTTATTTTAAAACACATTCTCCCTGAAGGCAAAAGTTTTTACATTGCCTGTTTATGGTCAGAATGAACTCACAGAGGTTGAGTTAATTTCATTAATTAAAATTTAAAATAAAGTTAGGGTTCCCTCTGTAAACTGCTTTTAAGTGTCATTGAGTTGGTTTCAACTCATACTGACCTTGTGCACAACACAATGAAACATTGTTTGGTCCTGTGTTGTCCTCCCTCATAACTTTTGTTACTTTGAGCCCATTGTGTCACTCCATCTCGATGTCCTTCTGTGGGGACTGGTCCCTGCTGATAACATGTCTGAACTACGAAAGACAAACTTCCATGACAGATTCATTTATTCTTCTGGTGGTCCATGGTACTTTTAGTATTCTTTTCCAACTACAATTAAAATGCATAGATTCTATTTTGGTCTTCCTTATTCATTGTTCAACTTTCAAATGCATATGAGGTGATTGAAAATTCCATGGCTTGGGTCTGACACACATTTGTCTTCAAGCTGATATCTTTGTTTTTTAAGTGTTTTGGAGAGGTCTTATGCAGCAGATTTTCCTAATGCGATATGTTGTTTTGATTTCATTACTACAGCTTCGATGAGTGCTGATTGTGGATCCAAGCAAAATGAAGTCTGAAAATTTCAATCATTTCTTCATTTATTGTGATGTTATTTATTGGTGCAGTTGTAAGGATTCTGTTTTTGTTTTTTTGTTTTTTTTTTTACATTGAATTGCAATCTATATTGAAGGCTGTAGAATTTGATCTTTTTCAGTTAGTATTTTAAGTCCTCTTTGCTTTCAGCAAGCAAGGTTGTATCATCTTGCACATCAAAGATTGCTAATGAATCTTCCTAGAATCCTGATGCTTCACTCTTCTTCATATAATCTGCTTCTCTGATTATTTGTTCAGCATACAGATTGCATAAATATGGTGAAAGAATACTACATTGTTGTACACCTTACTGATTTTAAACCATTCTGTATCCTCTTCTTCTATTCTAACAACTGCCTCTTTGTCTAAGTGCAAGTTCCTCATGAGTACAATCAAGTGTTTTGGAATGTCCATTCTTTGCAATGTTATCCATAGTTTGTCATGATCCACACAGTCAAAAGCTGTTGCGTAGTCAATAAAGCACAGCTAAACATTTTTCTGGTATTCTCTGCTTTTAGCCAAGATCTATCTGATGGTAGCAATGATATCCCTAGTTCCACATCCTCTTCTGAATCCAACTTGAATGTTGGCATTCTCCATTGATATACAGTTGCAACAGTTTAATAATTATTGTCAGCATAATTTTACTTATATTTGATATAAATGATACGGCTCAATGATTTCTACATTCTGTTGGTTCACTTCTCTTTGGAATGTGCACAAACATGGATCTCCTCCATTAGGTCTGCCAGGTAACTGTCTTCCAATTTTCTTCTCATAGATGAGCGAACACTCCCTGTGCTGCCTCAGTTTATTGAAAGATTTCAATTTATATTCCATCAATTCCTGAAGTCTTGCTTTTTGTCAATGCCTTCAGTGCAGCTTGAAAATGGGGAGAAGATAGCATATATCTCATTGGACTTCTTCCTTCAGTATCATTAGTTTTTGATCATATGCTACATCCTGAAATAATTGAACATAAGTTATTTCTTTTTGGTACAGTGATTCTTTGTATACTTTCCATGTTCTTTTAATGCTTTCTTCATCATTTGATATTTTGCCTATTGAATTCTTCAATATTGCAGTCGAGGCTAGAATTTTTTTCCTCAGTTCATTCAGCTTGGGAAATGTTGAATGTGTTCTTCCCTTTTGATTTTCTAACTCAGGTCTTTGCACATTTTATTATAATACTTGACTTTTTATTCTCAACTGCCCTTTGAAATGTTCTTTATAGATCTTTTACTTCCTTATTTCTTCCATTAGCTTTAGTTTCTCTCTACTCAACAAGTTTCCAAGTCTTTTTGGCATCCATTTTATCTGCTTTTTTTTTAATGACCGTTTACCTTTGTGCATAATATGCCATCAAGTAGTTCCGACTCATAGTGATCCTGTACAGGGTTTCCAAAGCTTGAAATCTTCATAGGAGCAAAAACCCTTATCTTTCTTCCTTGGATAAGATGGTGGGCTTGAACCACAGATCTTGTGGTTCACAGTCCATGTTTATCTTTTGGAGCCACTGCACTCCATTATTATTATTAGACACATAGATTTAGAACAGATTATCTTTACTTACATCTAAGCTATCTGGGACAGAGCACTTTTACATACTAAGTATTTTTTTGAATGTGTATAAGATCTTGTCACTGGAAATTTTATTTCCATATAAAAGTGCCATCTTTAACACGAGTCCTGGTGTGGTGATGTAGGATAAAGCACTGGATTACAAGGTCAGTTTAAACCACAAGGCTGGTGGCTCAACATCATCAGCTGCTCCTTGGAAACCCTAAACAGGGTTACCATGAGTTGGAACTTACGTGATGGTGCTTAAATATAAGAATAGAATATATAACAGTAGGGTTATACCTTTCTTTCTTGAAAATGTTTTGTGGCAGTATTTTTGTTATCTCTATAATGTAACCACTTACTGTTAATGCTTTTAAAAGTGATTTTTAAAAGAATCTTCTTTTTTTTTTTTTTTTTTTTTTTTTTTTTTTTTTTTAATATTCAGGTCTTGCAATTGTGAGGTCAGACTTCCAAAAGATAAGATAAAATTTAGGTTGAATTTATTGGCCTTTTAAAAGGAGATGATTCCATCTGGTGATCTCTGTAAACATCTGTTAGGTTTGATAGAAGTCTTCAGTCTACTTGATTCTTTTTAACAAATGAGGTTTTCTCCTCCCATAAAAAGTTACAGCCTTAGAAACCCTATACAGGCTTGCTATGTGTTGGAATTACTACCACTAATATGTGGCAACCTTGCTGTTGCTAAGTGCTAGTGAGTTGATACAGACTCATAGCAACCTTATGGGCCATAGCTCATAGCTCACAACAGTATGAAACACTACCCAGTCCTGGGCCAACCTCATAATCCTTGCTATGCCTGAGCCCATGGCTTCCACCACTGTGCCAATCCATCTCGTTGAGGGTGTACCTATTTTTCTCCGACCTTCCTCTTTATCAAACACGATATCCTTCTTCAATGACTGGTCCCTACTGAGAATATGTCTGAAGTATGAGAAACAAAGGCTGGCTTCCAAGAAGCACTCTGGTTGCATTTCTTCCAACATAGATCTGTTTGTTCTTTTTGCAGTCTGTGGTATTTTGAATATTTTACTCCAACACCATAATTCAAGTACATCAATTCTTCTGTGGTCTTCCTTATTCACTGTCCAACTTCCCCATGCTTAAAAGGTTATTGAAAATACCGTGGCTCGGGCTAGGCACACCTTAGTCTTTAAACTGACATCTTTGCTCTTTACCACTTTAAAGGTGACTTCTTGACTGCTGTTTCCATAAATGTTGATGATTGATCTGAGCAAAATGAAGTCTTCACAGTGCTGTGGGTTAATGCACTGGACTGCAAAGCCATTTGAACTGCAAGGTTGGTGCTTCAAGCTCACCAGCAGCTCCTCAGAAACCCTATACAGGTTTGCTATGGGTCGGAACCAACTAAACGGCACTTAACAACAACTGTGAAGAAGTCACTGGTCTTGCAAAATCCTATCATGCAATCTCCAGCATCATTCCTATCACCAAGACTGTATTTTCCAACTATTGATATTTCCTCTTTGTATTCCATTAATGATCAATACATCTTGTTCGCATGTTTGATCAAATTCAGACTGAAGAAGTTGGTAGAATTCTTCAAATCATCATCAATGGCTTTAGTGTTTGGTGCATAAATTGATTAAAAATGTTATTAACTCATCTTCCTTGCAGGCATATGGAGATTATCCTGTTATAGACGGTGTTGTACTTCATGATTTGTTCTTTTTGATAACGAATATGACACCATTCTTCTTCTATATTTCATTCCTAATATAGTAAATCATGTGATTGTCAGATTCAAAATGGCCCCCAGTCCATTTCAGCTCACTAAAGCCTAGTATATCAATGCATATGCGTTCCATTTAATTTTTGACAATTTTCACTTTTCCTAAATTCATACTTCATATGCTATATGTTTTGATTATTAATGGATGTTTACAGGTATTTCTCTTCATTTTGAGTTGCGCTCCATCACCAAATGAAGGTCCCAAGAGCCTTACTCCATTTGCATGATCATGGTCAACTCTACTTTGAGGAGGCAGCACTTCCCCAGTTATATTTTCAGTGCCTTCCAACCTGAGAGGCTCATCTGCTATAATCATATCTGGCAATATTCTGGTGCTCTTCATCATCTTTCATTATTCAATATTCTGGTGCTGACAGTGTTCCACTGCTATTCATAAGGCTTTCAGTGACTAAGTATTCGGAGTAATCTGTTTATCCTTCTTCTTAGTCTGTCTTCTAATCTAGTTTGTAGTAACCTAAAGTAATGAATTTATTGAAGCAATTCAGACATGATGTGATTAGGATTTAAGATAACTGTTAAAGAGAAAATTAAGAATGAAAACTTTCAGAAAATTTTAACTGATAAACATGAAGAGAAAAAAAAAAATAGAGAATGCCTGAAGTTGATTGTGATGAACATAACCATCCTACCAGTCTCCATTGAAATCCACTTATAGATAGCAAGTTGAGTTGCTTGCATAGTACACATAACTCAAACTGCATTTCCCTCATGTCAAAGCTGTATGTCCTTTCATACTGTTTCTTTGTAAAGTCTGTGCTATTTATACTTTGTCACATCACTTATTTTCTATGCTTTCTCTAGACAATTCCTATCAAGTTCTCTTTAAAAATGACATATGAACTATAACATCAAGGCAGGATATATAATAAGAATGAATCCTACTTTATGGGTAATACATTTTCTGGCATACACTTTGAGTTATTATAGAATGACAAAAGCACTCAAAGAAAGAGATATTGCTATTGTTAAGTGCCTTTTAGTCAGTTCCAACTCAGAGTAACTCTATGTTGGGCAGAACAAAACACTGCCTAATTCTGTGTGATCTGCACAATTGTTGCCATATTTGAAGCCATTGTTGCAGCCACTATTTCAGTTAATTTCCTTAGGGTCTTCTTCTTTTCCCACTGACGTTATTTTACCAAGCATGATGTCCTGTTTACTTTATCAAACATGATGTCCTTCTCAAGGTACTGGGGCTTCTTGATAAAATGTCCAAAGTACATGAAACAAAGTCTCACCATCTTTGTTTCTAAGGAGGATTCTGGCTGTACCTTTTCAAAAGCAAATTTGTTTGCTCTTCTGAAAGTCCATGGTATTTTCAATATTTTTTGCAGGCACCATGATTCAAAGTCATAAATTCTTCTAAAGATTTTATCATTTGGCTTTAACATTCAGAGAAGACAACTGGAAATAGCCTGGCTGGGGTCAGGTGCACCTAAATCCTCAAACTGACATCTTTGTTTTTTTTTTTTTTTTTTTTTTTTTTAACATTTTAAAAGGTGCAGCAGATTTACCCAATGCAAAATATTTGATCTGCTAACTGCTATTTCCATGGATGTTGGTTGTAGAGCCAACTGAAATGAAATCCTTGAAAGTTTCAAACTTTTCTCTGTTTATCATGATATTGTCTGTTGGTCTAACACTAAGAATATTTGTTTTCTTTATGTTGTGGCATGTTTCATATTGAAAGCTATAGTCTCTGATCTTTACCAGTAAATGCTTCAAATCTTGCTTTCACTTTCAGCAATCAAGTACAGAATTTTTGAAGGAAGAGTTAGAGAGATGGACATAATGCCTTCAGTGGTATATAGACTTAAATGGAGTATAAGTTGAGAAACAATAGCTTAGAACTTGATTTTTTCTTTAATAAAATTTCTGTGATTTTGTGGCAATATTAACCCTCCTATATTTCCATCTCTTTAACCCTTCCTTCCAAAATTCTGTACGTTTAAATTTGTTGTGTTGTTAAGTGCTGCCAGGTCAGTTCGACACTATACAGGGTTTCTGACAAGTGGCTGGTGAGTTTGAACTACCAACCTTGTATTTCAAACCAATCTTGCAGTCCAGTGTAATCCCACTTTTCAATTTAGCTGAAGGAGCTCAGGTGTGTAGTGGTTACGAATCAGGCTGTTAACCTCAGGGTCAGCAGTTCAAAATTACCAGCTGTTCCACGGGAGAAAGATGAGGCTTTCTGTTCCCGTACAGCCTCGGAAACCCTGTACAGGGTCGCTATGAGTCAGAACCGACTCCACGGCACATAACTACAACATAATTTTTAGCAGGGGAGCACTAATGATGCTGTAGGATAAGCATTGGCCTTAACCACAAGGTTAGCAATTCAAACCCTACAGCCACTCATCAGGAGAAAGATGAGGCTTTCTGTTCCCGTAAATATTGTTGTTGTTGTTAAGTGCATTCGAGTCGATTCTGACCCATAGCAACCCTGTATGGGGTTTCTGAGGAGCAGTTGGTAAGCTTGAACCACTGACCTTGCAGTTTAAATGGCTTTGCAGTCTGGCACATTAATCCACAGTGCCACACCAGGCTGTAATTATTTGTTGTTGTTGATACGTGACAGTCAGTAACGACTCATAGTGACCCTACGCACAACACAATGAAACACTGTCCAGTCCAAGGCCAACCTCACAAGGATCCTTGCTACGCCCGTCCCCATTGCTCTTGCCGCTGTGCCAATTCCTCTTGTTGAGTGTCTTCCTCTTTTTCTCTAACCCTCCACTGTGCCAAACATGATGTTCTTCTCCAAGGACAGCTCTCTCCTGATAGTATGTCAGGAATATAAGGGACGAAGTTTGGCCATCCTGACTTCCAAGCAACACTCTGGCTGTATTGCTTTCAACACAGTCCTGTTTGTTCTTTGGGAAGTCCAGGATATTTTCAATATTCTCCTCCACCACCATAACTCAAATGCACCAATTCTTCTATGGGTTTCCTTATTCATTCTCCAATTTTTTCATACATATGAGGTTATTGAAAATGCAATGGTTTAGGAAAGGCACTCCTTAGTCCTCAAACTGACATCTTTGCTCTTCAATGCTTTAAAGAGGCCTTGTGCAGCAAATTTGCCTTGTGCAATATGTCATTTGATTTCTTGACTGCTGCTTCCATGAGTGTTTGATGGTTGATCCAAGAAGAATGAAGTCCTTGACAACTTCAATCTTATCTCCATTTATAGTGGATGTTGCTTATTGTTACAGTGCTGAGGATTTTTGTTTTCTTTACATTGAGATGGAACCCATAACAAAGGCTGAGGTCTTTGATCTTCATGAATAAGTATTTTAAGTCCTCGTCACTTTTAGCAAGCATGGTTGTATCATCTGCATGTCACAGGTTATTAATGATGCCACATTTTTCTTCATATAATCTAGCTTCTCCAATTATTTGCTCAGCATACAGATTGAATTAGTATGATGAAAGAATACAACCATAGCACTCCCTTTTCCTAATTTTAAGCCATTTGATGTTCCCTTGTTTTGTTAAAAAAACAACAACAAAGAAAACAAAACTGTCACTTGGTCTACGTAAGAATCCTCATGAGGACTATTAAGTGTTCTGGAATCCTCATTCTTCACAATGTTGTCCATAGGTTGTCATGATCCACACAATCAAAAACCTTTGTGTAGTCAATAAAGCACAGGTAAACATATATATGGTATTCTCTGCTTTCAGTCAAGTTCCATCTGACATCAGCAATTATATCTCTTATTCCATGTCCTCTGAATCCAGCTTGAACTTCAGGAAGTTATCTGTGAATGTATGGTTGCAGGCATTTCTGTATTTATTTTTAATAAAACTTTAATGGCAAGGGTTATCAATGATATTGTGAAATACTTTTTCATCCATAAGGTCACCGGTGTTTGGAATGGGCACAAATACAGATCTCTTCCATTCAGCTGGCCATGTAGTTGTCTTCAAAATGTCTTAGCACAGATGAGTGAGTGTCTCCAGTGCTGCATCAGTTTGTTGAAAGATTTCAATTTGTATTCCATCTTTTCCTGGTGTCTTGCTTTTTGCCAATGTCTTGAATGTGCCTTTAATTTCTTCCTTCAGGATCATAGGCTCTTGATCATAGGCTATCTCTTGAAATGGTTGAACATTGACCATTCCTTTTTGGTACAGTGTCTTTGTGTATTCCTTCCATCTCCTTTTGATGCTTTCTGAATCATTCAATATTTTTCCCTTAGAATCATTCAGCACTGCAAGTAGAGACTGAATTTTTTCTTCGCTTCCATCAGCTTACAAAATGCTGAATGTGTTCTTCCCTTTTGGTTTTCTAACTACAGGTCTTTGCACATTTTGTTATAATATTTGACTTTGGTTTATCAAGCTGACCTTTGAAATTTTCTGTTAAACTCTTGTACCTCCTCATTTATTCCATTTGCTTCAGCATCTCTATGCTGGAGAGCACATTTCAGAGTCTCTTCTGACATCCATTTTGGTCTTTTTCTTCTTTCTTGTCTTCTTAATGACCTTTTACTTTCTTCCTGTATGATGTTCTTGATTCCATACCTACACAACTCTTTTGGTCTTTGGTCTTTAGTGCCTACTGCATCAAATCTGTTTTTCCAATTATCATAAATTCAGGTGTGATATATTCAAGGTCATATTTTGGCTCTAGTGGACATGTTTTATTTTATTTTATTTTTTCAGTTTAAGCCTGAATTTGCATATGAACAATTGATGGTCTGTTTCACAGTCTGCCCCTGGCCTTGGTTTGGCTGATGATATGGAGCTTTTCTACCATTCCTTTCCACAGAAGTAATCAATTTGATTTCTGTGTGTTCCATGTGGTGGGGTCCATGTGTATAATTATCTTTTATGTTGTTTAAAAAAGGTATTTGCAACAAAAGAAGCCATTGATCTTGCAGAATTCTATCATGCAATCTCCAGCATCATTCCTATCACCAAGGCCATATTTTCCAACTACTGATCCTTCCTCTTTGTTTCCAACCTTTGCATTCCAAACATCAGTAATAATCAATACAGCTTGATTGCATGCTTGATCAATTTCAGGCTGAAGATGTTGGTAGAATGTTCAATTTCATCATCATTGGGTTTTGTGGTTGGTGTATAAATTGAATAATAGTGTAATTAACTGGTTTTCCTTGTAGGCGTATGGATATTAGCGTATCGCACATAGGGTTGTACTTTAAGACAGATCTTTATATGTTCTTTTTGATGATGAGTGTAAATCCATCATTCTTCATTTTGTCATTCCTGGCATAGAAAAGCATGTGATTGTCAGATTCAAAATGGCCAATACCAGTTCATTTCTGCTCATTAATGCCTAGGATACTGATGTTTATGTGTTTCATTTCATTTTTGACAATTTCCAATTTTCCTAGCTTCATACTTCATACATTCTATGTTTTGATTATTACTGGATGTTTACAGCTGTTTCTCTTCATTTTAAGTTATGTCCCATTAGCAATTGTAGGTTCTCAGGGCCTTACTGCATTAGTGTCATCAAGGTCAACTCTACTTTAGGAGGCAGGTCTTCCCAAGTTGCATTTTGAGTGACTTCCAATCTAAGGGTTAGTCTTCTGACACTATATCTGATAATATTCTGGTGATCTTCATCGTGTTTCAATATTCAACATTCTGGTGCTTACAGTGTTCCACTGCTATCCACAGGTTTTCAGTGAGTAAATATTGGAAATAGTGCATCTCTCCTTCTTCCTAGTCTGTCTTAGTTTGGAAGCTCCACTGAAACTTGCTGACTGTGGGTTGCCCTGCTGGTATTTAAAACACCGTTGATACAGCTTCCCAAATCACAGCAATATGCAAGCCATATAGTACGACAAACTGACAGACAAGTGGTGGTATGATAGTCTTGGAAACCCTGTATAGGATTGTTGTCAGTTAGAACCTACTCCACAGCACCTATCAATGAAAACAGCAATGTTTAGGAAGAAATATGAGGCTTTCTAGGTTGTTACCATATTCTCTGATTACATTGGGGTTAACCTTTAGCTCCACTAGATAATATCAGATTTTTGACTTCTGACTACACTGCTATTGCCTAGTTTTAGGATTTACTGCATACTGATTTAAAATGTAGCAATGTGGAGGCAGCTAGCCTCTCTCCTTCTTTGCCCTCTCTTAAACTCTTTGTTGTTTATTGGCAGTCAGATGGTAAAACAATTCAGTCACACAGCACCCAAAGTTTTAAATTACATTTTCTTGTATATATAAAAATGGTGTCCATTCTCATATGAAGGAGATTGAACTGAATTCAATGTATGTTTTTACTACCAAATAAGATCAATGATTATGCTAATTTGTATTTATTCTTAAGTCTTTTAATTTGTAGTTACTTGAAGGGAAAGGTTATATATCTATTCTGTTTCTCCTTCCCATTAGTAAACTTATCCCACAACACTGATACCTCCAAGAATTTGCCTCATTATAACAAGTATTTTACTTCTCTGCCTGTTTTATAGTAACTGTGCTCTGAGTAAAGTAAAGTAAAGTAATAATTTCAGGCTCTTCTTGGCTCTTTGCTATCATTGTGTCTTGATGTCCGAAAATAAATTTTACTGTTCTTAATATCTTATATTTTAGCAATTAGTCCTGAAGCAGCTGCCCCCTCTATCCATTTTAACATCTTGAATCCTTCAGAGCTATCTTTTCTTAAATAATTGTTGTATGAAATGTAGAACTAATATAATTTCTCATTTAAATTTTTTTTTTCCTTTTTAAATTAACTAAGATCCTAGGGTTGCTTTACAATCATTGTTTATTCTGTGCACACTCATGTTGAAAATCAGACTCTCTTTGTTTGAATACAGGCCGATCTGAAAAACCTGTTTTCCTAATTTGTTTTTAGATGAGCAAAATTTAAACTATTCTCTATCCCATAATACCTTATAGTTATTTGGGTAAGGAAGTCCTCACTTGTCATTTGGAAATATATTTCTACTTGCCATTGTTAAGTTACTGTTGCCATTGGATGTGGGTGAATATCTTCCTTTGTCAAAGTGGCAATGAGAGGCATTGGTGACAATTCCTTTTCCTTAAGATTTGGGACTGCACAAAGCTGTCAGTTTTAAAAATGACACTGTGGCACAGCCTTTCTTTAAGGTGGTGCCTTTCATTTCTGACTCCTGCTGTTCCTGACAGTTGAAATGGCAGCAGGAGGCAAAAACTAAAGTAAGTTCTCTTGGCATTTGCCCTTAGGTAGAAATTAATAATAGAAGAAGCAGGCCAGTGTTTAAAAACAGTTAGTGTCAGATGTCACACAATGAAATGTGACCAATCTCCTAATGAGGTGACCCACACTGTCCATAATTTTCCAAAGCTAGACTTAATTCTCAAACTTACTTAAAAGGTTAATCCATGTTCTTGTATTGGAGAGTATTTGATATATTCTGGAATAATATGTTCTACCTTAAAACTATACCAAAAATTGCAAATGTACTTCTCAATAAACTCAAATTTACTTGCATACTTTGAATTTTGATAAATTGTAGAATTCATTACTTCTTTTTAATCTGCTTATGAGTCCTAATTAATATGTACACTCGTTTAAACAATACCTTTATGCAATATCAAATAATTCTCTTGATTTCAAGCTAAAGGTTAACTTCACGGCTTGAGAAATGTATTGCACTGTACAGGCTATTTTAGCTTACTACTTTATTTATGTGTTGCTGGATTTTATAGTATCTTTTCTTTGCTTGATGCCTTCTAGTTTTACACTGTCAGCTGATTTGTATCTAATATTTGCAGTTCCTTTCTTTGTGGATAGATATTATACTCCCAGTGCTTGAGTTCTGGACATACAATAGAATTTAAATGATGCTCTCCCAAACCCCACTTTGCTAGTTGAATTCCCATATTCTGCTCTGGGAATAAGCTGGGCACTTAGCTATGTAGTTATGTATGAGATATACATTCTTCCTTTTTGCTCAATAAATTTTCTCTGGTACTTGAAAAATGCCTTAGCATGTACTTTAAACACTTCCCAAACTCCCTTTCCATGCCCATCACTGATGTATATTGATCAACTTACCACTTCCTTAACTTCATTTTATAATCTTTTTGACTCTCTTTCTCAGACTTCATTACTTCTTTTTTTCCTTGCTTATCCATTTGGTCCATTTTGCTCAGGGTATTTTCCTTATTAGATGAGTTTCATAACTCTTGGGTAAGATTAATTATCCTTTAAGAATTCTAATTTCCTTCAATTTTGTAGAGATTATTGATTGGTGGGTGATGTTGGTGTGCTGTGGAGTTGGTTCCAACTCATAGTGACCCTGCATATGGTTTCTGAGGCTGTAAATCTTTATGGGAGCAGAAAGCCTCATTTTTCTCCCATGGAACAGCTGGTAATTTTGAACTGCTGACCTTGAGGTTAGCAGCCTGACTCATAACCACTATGCTACCAGAGCTCCCTAGATTATTGATTATATATATTTAATTTCACCTACTTGATATAATCTTCCAAAATGTGTTTTATGTAAATTCTTTACCCACGTAATGTTATTTTGATAGTAACATTAGTACATATTTGTTAATTTGGTGACAATTGCTTTTAAGTAATGATTTTGATTATATACTAAACATTATCAACCTGCCATTCATATTATTAATAATTGTGTTAGATGTTCATATTAAGATGTTCATGCCCATTGTTGTTGTTGTTAAGTGACATTGAGTTGGTTCTGACCCATAGCGACCCTGTATAGGGTTTCTGAAGAGCAGCTGGTGAGCTTGAACCACCGACCTTGCAGCTCAAGTGGCTTTGCATTCTGGTGCATTAACCCACAGTGCCACACCAAGACTCCACAAGTTATTAATAAATTTTTGTTTTAAAACTAGGTTTCATTATTTCTGACATTTTGATTTGTGAGACACATTGTTGTCTTTCGGTATTGCTGAATCAGTTCCTACTCATGAAAACCTTATAAATGGTTTCCCCAGAATGATTGGTGGGTTTGAACTGCCAATTTTGCTGTTAGTAAGTAGTTCCGTATGTATAAAAATATTATTTTTGTCATTTTTTGTGCACAATTATTTATATGAGGAAAGATTGTCTTGTTATTTACTCTAACACGCGAGTTCCCAAATTTGGTTGCATAGTAGAATCATCTGGGATGCTTTGGAAAAATAGATCCCCTTGGACTCACGCCAGTCTTATCAATGCAAAGTTTCTGATAAAGAACTGAAGAGAAATATACAAATATATTTGTAACTATGCCCCCATTGAGAATTCTAGATCTATCAGTCATCATGTGGCTTTGTGGTTTAATGAGCTGGACTGAAAAATCAATTTAAACTGCAAGGTTGGTGGTTCAAGCTAACCAGCTGCTCCCTGGAAACCCTATATAGGGTGGCTATGAGTTGGATGCGACTTGATGGCACTTGACAACAATAAAAATGGTATATTTTAAACCCTGGTGTGGTGCTATAGGATAAGCACTGGACTGCTAACTATAATAAATGCAAGGTCAACTGTTTAAACTCATTAGCTGTTCTTGTAAACTATATAGGGTCATTATGAGTCAGAATGGAGTCCTGGTGTGGTGCTGCAGGATAATCACCACAAGGTTAGCAGTTAAACCCACCAGTCACTACTTGAAAACACTACTCAGGTTCTCTATATGTCAGAACTGACTCCACAACTCGATGGCACACAATAACAACAACATGATAACTTTGCCAACACTGTAATTTTTTGCCAGCACCGTAATTCAGAGGCATTCATTCTTCTTCAATCTTCCTTACTCATGGTCCACCTTTCACATGCATATGTGGAGATTGAAAATATTATGGTTTGGGTCAGACTAAGTTTCATCTTCACAGTGACATTTTTTGTTTGTTTGTTTGTTTTCTTTTTTAATACTTTAAGAAGTCTTTTGCAATAGATTTGCCCAATACAATACATCCTTTGGTTTTCTGACTGCTGCTTCCATGGTCATTGGTCCAAAGTAAAACGAAATCCTTGACAATTTCAGTTTCTTCTCTATTTATCATGAAGTTGTTTTATTGGTCATAATATGAATCTACTCTCAGGAAACAAGATTGTGTTATCTGCATGCTACAGGTTGTTAATGAGTTATTCTCCAATCCTCATGCTACCTTCTTCCTATGGTCTAGCTTCTTGGATTATCTACTCAGCATACAGATTTAATAAGTGTGGTTAATAGATATCAACCCGAGATACATCTTCCTGATTTTAAACTAAGCAATTTCTTCCCATTGTGTTTGAATGACTGCCTCTTGATTTATGTATAGATTCTGCATGAGCAAATTCAGTGTTCTGGGATTCCCATTCTGCACAATGTTATTTATATTTTTTATGATCCACACAGTCAAATGCCTTTGCATAGTCAATGAAACACATTGTCTGGTAGTCTCTGTTCAGTCAAAACTCATCTGACATCAGAAATGGTACCCCAGTTTATGTTGTTTTCTGAATCTGACTTGAATTCCTAGCAGCTCCTTGTAGATGTACTCTTGCAATCATTTTTTGAATGATTTTTAGCAAAATTTTACTTATATGTAATATTGTGTTCTTGTTGTTTGGTGTCTTCAAGTCATTTCCAAACCACTGACCCTGTACAACAGAATGAAAAACTACCCAGTCCTGTGCCATCCTCACAATTGCTGCTAAGCTTGAGGCCATTGCTGCTGTCACTGTGCCAATCCATCTGGTTAGGGATCGCCCTCTTTTTCACTGACCCTCCACTATAACAAGCATGATGTCCTTCTCCAGGGACTGGCCCCTTCATAATATGTTCAAAGTATGGAGATGAAGTCTGGTCATCTTGGCTTCTAAAGAGCATTCTGGTTGTACTTCTTCCAACACAGAATTGTTTGTTCTGGAAGTCCATGGTACCTTTAAAATTCTCCAAATCCATAACTCAAATGTATTAATTCTTCTAAGGTCTGCCTTATTCGTTGTCCAATACTCACATGCATATGAGGCTATAGAAAATACATTGTTGTGGGTCAGGTGTACTTAAGTTCTCAAATTGACGTCTTTGCTCTTGGGCAAAGTAGATTTGCCCAATGCAATCTGTCATTTACTTCTTGACTGCTGCTTCCATGAGTGTTGATGGGGGATCCAAGCAAAATGAAGTCTGACAATTTCAATCTTTTTTCCATTTATCGTGATGTTATTTATTGGTCCAATGGTGAGGAATTTTGTTTTCTTTACATTGAGGTGCAACACAAACTGAAGACTGTGATTTCTGATCTTCATCAGTAAGTATTTTATATCCTCTTTACTTTTAGAAATGAAGGTTGTATTATCTGCATATTTCAGGTTGTTAATTAGTCTCTCTCCAATCCTGATGCCATGTTCTTCTTTATATAATCCAGTTTCTCAGCATGCAGATTGAATCACTATGGTGGAAATATATATATAATTCTGACGTGCACCTTTCCTGATTTTAAAACATTCAATATACACTTGATCTGTTTGAATGATTGCCTTTTGGTCTGTGTACAGGTGTCTCAAGAGCACAATTAAATGTTCAGAATACTCGTTCTCCACACTGTTGTCCATAGCTTTTCATGGTTCACACAGTAGAAAACCTTTGTGTAGTTAATGAAGCACAGGCAGACATCTTTCTGGTTTTCTTTGCTTTCAGTCAAGATCTATCTGACATCAGCAATGATATCCCTCCTTCTATGTCCTTTCCTGAATCTGACTTCAGCCTCTGGAAGTTTTCTGTCATTGTACTGTAGCAGCTGTTTTAGAATTCTCTTTAGCAAAATTTTACTTACATGTGATATTGATGATATTGTCCAATGATTTCTGCATTCCATTGGGTCACCTCTGTTTTGGAATGTACACAAACATGAACCTATTACAATCAGTTGGCTAGGTAGGTGTCTTCCTAATTTCTGGACTTAGAGGAGTGTCTCCAATGTTATATCAGTTCGTTGAAAGATTTCAATTTGTAATCCACCAATTCCCAGTCTTGTTCTTTGCCAAGGCCTTCAGTGCATCTTGGACTTCTTCTTTCAATACCCTTGGCTCTTGATCACGTGCTACTTCTTGAAGTGCTTGAACATGGACCATTTCTTTTTGGTACAGTGACTCTGTGTATTCTTTCCATCTTCTTTTGATACTTTCTGCATCACTTAATATTTTCCCAAAACAATCCTAAAGTATTACAAGATGAGGCTTTAATTTTTTTTCCGCAGCTCTTTCAGCTTGAAAAATGCTGAGTGTGTTCTTCCCTTTTGGTTTTTTAACTCCAGATCTTTGCACATCTCATTATAATAATTGATTTTTATTTTGTGGGGAGAGCTGCCCTTTGGATTATATTGTTTCATTATTTCCACATTCTTTTGGGTCACCTTCCTTTGGAATGGGTACTGATATGAATGTCTTCTAGTGGGTTGATCAGGTAGCTGCTCCCACATATCTGGGCATAGACAAGTCCGTACCTTCAGTGCTGCATTCATTTCATGAAATATTTCAACTGACATTCTATCAATTCCTGAAGCACTGTTTTTCACCAATGCCTTCATTGTATGTTGGACGTTTTCTTTCAGTACCACTCAGTCTTGATTGTATACTAATTCCTGAAATGTTTGAACATGGACAATTATTTTTGATAAAGTGACTATGTCCATTCATCTTCTTATTGTCTCTTTCCACGTTGATGTCCTTGTTGTTAAGTCCCATTGACTCAGTTCTGACCCATAGTGACCCTGTATAGGGTTCCCAAGGAGCAGCTGGTAGGTTTGAGCTGCCTACCTTGCATTTAAAACCGACCTTGTAGTCTACCGCATTATCCTGCAGTGCTACACCAGGACTCTATTTCTTTCTGTAGATGGAATCAGTTTGATTCCTTTGTAATCTATCTAGTGAGGTCTATGTGTACAGTTGCTATTTGTGAGTGTTGTTGTTTCTTTTTTAAAAAATATTTTTAATAAATAAGTCATTGGTCTTGCAAAATTATACAATCATCAGAGGCATTTCTATCAAGACCATATTTGCAGTTGCTGATCCTTCCTCTTTGTTTCCAATTTCATATTCCAATCACTAGTAACTAACAATGTATCTTGATTACATGTTTAATCAATTTCAAACTTCAGAACTTGATAAACATATTACATATCCTCTTTTTTAGTGGTTGGTGCATTAATATGAATAAGAGTCATATTTGTTGGTCTTCCCTGTAGGTGCACTGATATTATCCTATCATTGACAGGTTGTACTTCATGGTAGATATTAAAGTGTTCTTTTTATCAATGAGTATAACACCATTCCTCTTCAGTTTGTCATTCCTGGTATAGCAGTTCGTATGATTTTCTGATTCAAAATATACAGCATTAGCCCATTTCAGCTCACTAATATTTAGGGTATCAATCTTTATGTATTCCATTTCATTTCTGATTGACTTCTAATTTTTATGGATGTATACTTCTTACATTCTATGTGATTATTATCAGATGTTTACAGCTCTTTCTTCTCATTTTAAGTTGTGACATATCAACAAATGAATGTCTTAAAAGTCTTACTCCATCCATGTAATTATGGTCAAATCTACTCTGAGGAGATTTCCAACATGAGGAGCTCATCTTCTGGTACTATAACAAGTGTAGACCAAGGCAAGTGTGTATTAAACAGTGTTCCAATGTTATTCATAAGTTTTTCGGTGGCTAATTTTTCAGAGGAGTCCTGGTGTGGCTCTATAGAATATGCACTGGACTGCAAAGTCATTTGAACCCCAAGGTTGGCAGTTCAAATGCATCAGCCACTCCTCAGAAGCCCTATACAGAGTTGCTATGCATCCAAACCAACTTGAGGGCACTTAACAACAGCAATGACAATTTTCCAGAAGTTGATTACCTCTTATTTCTTTTTAGTCTGTCTAAAGGTCCACTGAAAACTGGCCACAATGGGTGACTCTTAATGGTGTTTTAAATACTGGTGGCATAGCTTCCAGTTTCACAGCAACACATAAGCCAACACAGTGTGACAAACTAACAGAGCAGTGGTGGATGTGGAACTGAGATCCAGCCAACTTGTGATGATTGTAAGCCAGAAATAAGTTTCATTGTTTAAATCTCTGAGATTTGGCCATGTTAGCTGCTGCAACACGAATTGTTGTTGTTAAGTACTAATGAGTCAGTTCAGACTCTTACAACCCCAAACAGGGTTTTTAAGGAGGAGCTGATAGGTTTGTCCTTACCCTATAGAGCCACACTTCCTAAATGATGCAATGGATGTATAATGGTTTCATAATTTACTAGTTTGAAGAATATTTCAATAACCCAAACCCACTGCCATCAAGTTGATTCTGATTCCTAATAACCCTATGTAGAGTTCATAGCCTGTCAATTTTTACAGGAGTAGAAAGTATCCTCTTTTTGCTATGGAGCAATTTGTAGATTTAAACTGCTGATCTTATGGTTAGCTGCACAAAGCATAATTCTGTGTGGCCCGGGAGCTCCTTGTTTCAATAGGCTTAGTTACTTAAGAAAATATGTTTTATCCAAAGTTTATAATTTATTGTAAAACTTAACCATACAGTATCAACATTGCTTAAGAAAAATATTGTTGTTAAGTGCTGTCAAGTTGGTTCTAACCCACAGTTATCCTGCAAAGACTTTCCAAGGAACAACTGATGAACTTGAACCATAGACTTTATGGTTCAAACTGATTTTGCAGTATACAGTGTCACAGTAGTATAAAATCATATTCAATAATTAGAAAATATGGAATAATTGAAACTCAAAATTCAAAGAGACCTTCAGATTTCTAGTTTTTGTGTGTGTTTTTTTCCAAAGAGAAAAGCATAGTGTAAAAAGGTAGTTAGCTTTAAAATTTTCACAAGTTAAATGCACTGCATAGATAGAAACACATCAGCTGTATATTTGGTAACTATATATCACATTATCTTTTTCAGTTAGTAAATTCTATTGTTGAAATTTATAATTGTAAGGTAGAGCTATTTTAGGCTGGGAGAAAATAAATTTTCTGAGCTTTAAATTCTACTTTAATAGGTGATTGTGCTCTAAATCAGCCAGTTATACTGGACAACTGTAATTGTTAGGCTGGGCTTTTTTTATTATTTAATATTTAGCAAGATCTTTTTCTGTTTGTTAATTTTTGCAAGTTTTCCCCTTAGGGAAAGATTATATTAAATCAATTCCACAGTTCATGTTTCATTTCTTAGAGTGTTTGAAGACATCTGCCATGTCCTATAAAAGTATTCTCAAAAAAACCTAAATATTCTGTTTCTTCAACCATTTATTACAGGAAACCCACACCAGATCTTTTGAAGAAGTTGACTCCATTCATCTGGACAACAAAGTCTACAAATATCTTTTTTCCATTGTAACAAGGGAAATTCATGACATGCCACATAGAGTTTAATAGTCTCAAAATACATCAGAATTAGTCTTTCTGGACACTGTGCTTCTATTACACAGCATAGGATTACGCTAGTTTTTAACAAAAGTTGAATCAAGTAATTGGATCATTTAAGTTCCCCCAAGACCTTTTCTCATAATTTCTTACTAAATTAAGGTTTCTTTATTCTTTTTTTTAGGTAATATATTCTTGGAAACTAAATATAGAACTCTATAATATTCTGTGAAGTCCTAGTGTGGCACTGTGAGTTAATGCGCTGGACTGCAAGTTCAATTTGAACCATGAGGTCAGTGGTTCAAGCTCACCAGCCACTTCTTGGAAACCCTATATTGGGTTCCTGTAAGTCTCAACCGACTCGATGGGACTTAACAGCAACAGTAACATAATATTCTATAGTTATTTTCAAATTATTATTTTAAAGTATACATTGTTGTTATTGTTAAGTGCCATGGAGTCAGCTATGATTATTTAGTTCCATTTCATGACAACTTAATTTAAACATTTATGTTCAAATGTGAGTTTTTATAAATTAATATTATTGATAAGTGATTATTTACTTTTTCCATTAATTTATCATGTTCTTCAGGATTATATATTGGTATAGTTAGGAGTATATATTTCCTAAAACACTCACTTAAAATATTTCAAAGTTAAACATATCATAGTTCATGTTTTTGTGAGAATTATTCATTTATATACATATCCATGCCATATACCACTTGCTAGAAAATTTAGTTATTAAAATTCAAATTATTGAAAAATATTAGAAGTAATCAATAATAAAACAGAAAATAAATTAACCACAAAAGAGCAATCAGAGTAGGTCAAGTAAACCCAATGTAAAACATACTATTAAACCCAGTAGAAAAAGAGTATATAAATCAGAGTATAGCGTTAAAATCAAAGAAAACTATTAAAAATATCAAAATGTGAAGCTACTGTTTCTTGACATATTTTCCCTCTAACTCTATACACTTCTGAGAGTGGTGTTTTGACCTAACTCTTTCATGAATAATTTCTGTGCTTTTCGATTCATACCAAGTCAAAAATGTCAATTTTGGCACTCTTGAAGGACTCAAATTGTGCACTTTTGAAATGTTCTTTGAGTTTTTAAGAACAAAAAGAAGCCTAAAAGGACAAGGCCAGGACTGTAGCTAGATGTGTTAACTTAGATGTGTCTTAATTCTCTTAAGACAGCCTTTGCTATCCTTGAAGACTGAGCAGGTACAGTGTCATGATGGAAGACAATTCTTTGGTGCAACATTCCTGGCCTTTTTCTCACCAACACAGTTTCAATTTTCTTAATACTTATTCATAATATGTCTCCATGATCATCTTGTGTCATTCTACAACATCTGTCATAATAACTCCTTGGAATCCCAAACAACAGTTGTCTTAACCTTCTTTACTGAAATCTCTCTTCATTGAGTTTAATTATGTAGAATAAATGCTGAACTCCTGACGACTAGCTTGGCCATTCCAACCCACCAATAGCTCCACTGGAGAAAGATGAGGTTATCTGATCCTGTGAAGACTTATAGTTTTGGAAATCTTATACAGGGTCAGAATTGATTCGATGGTTTTTGGGTTGAGTTTTAGGAGATACCCTAGGAAGCTACTGGTTTGATTGGACCCTTTGCTGAAGGCACCCTAAGGAAACTAAGACAAATATGTTACTGAGACAACTTATCTGTAGCCATAACAGATAACAAAGACATTTTAGATACAATTTGTTTGAAATAAACCTGTGCATATAAGATCTGGGACCCTAACAGCAATACTTTACTTATTCTCATATTTTATGAAATATAAAGTCAGACAAAAATGAACTATGCTGTTGAAAATTATATAGTGTCTTCCCTTTGGCTGTAAGTGGAAGAAGGATCTTAAGATTGTTTTTTGGAATGAAAATAATGCTTTATTTCTTGGCCCAGTATCTAGATACATTATTGTTAAAAACTCATAATTCTGTATAAACTTTTTTCTGTATGTGTGGGTACAATTTTCTATATGTATCGTATACCTTAATAGAAAGTTTACATTTGACATGTTGAAATTTTTATTACTGCAGTTTATAATCATGATTCTATGAATCTTTGAATTCATTCAGAAAATACTTTTAAAGTGAAAACGTATTATCAAAATTTCACTTGGGAGTGCTATTACTCTATCTATAATGCTGTCTTATTTTGGTTGTGTCTTTACAAATACATTGTGAAATTAAGACAACTTTTATTTTGGAAAAACATTATACCTGTAACATATGGATACATGTTCAATAAAACTTTAAAAATGTGGCAGTACCATATAGAATTAGCGTTATGGCAAGTACCAAATATAATTAGTGTTGTTATGATTTGGGTAGGATTCTATCAATGTCTTCAGTCTGAAATTGATCAAACATGCATTCAAAATGTATTGTTAATTATTGGTGATTGTAATGCAGAAGTTGGAAACAGAGAGGAAGTATCAATTATTGGAAAATGTGGTCTTGGTGATAGAAACAATAGAACTGGGGAACACATGATAGAATTTTGCAAGACCAATGACTTCTTTATTGCAAATACATTTTTGGTACAACATAAAAAGATGATGATACACATGGACTTCACCTGATGAAATACACAGAAATCAGAATGGCTACTTCTGTGGAAGGTGTGCGTTGAAAAGCTTGATATCATCAGCCAAAAAAATATCAGGGGCAGACTGTGGAACAGACAATCAGTTGCTTATATGCAAGTTTAAGCTGAACCTCAAAAAAATAAAAACAAGAACCAAAATATGATCTTGAACTTATCTCACCTGAATTCAGAGACCATCTCAACAACATATCTGATGCATTAAACATTAAAACCCAAAGACCAGAAAGTTGCCGGATGATATCAAGAACATAAAGGAAGAAAGCAAAAAGTCAGTAAGACGACAAGATAGAAGGAAAAGACAAAAACAAAACAAAACAAAAAAACAACAACAACAAAAAAACAATGTCATAAGAGATTAGAAACTTGCTTTTCAGTGTAGCAATGCTAAAGCAAATGGAAGAAATGAGGAAGTAAAAGAGATGAATAGAAAATTTCAAAGGTCAGCTTGAGAAGATAAAGTCAAATATTGTAACGAAATGTGCAAAGACTCAGAGTTAGAAAACCTAAAGGGAAAAACACACTCATTTATTCTCAAGCTGAAGGAACTGAAGAAAAAAGTCAAGTCTTGACTTGCAATACTGAAAGATTCTATGGACAAAATTTTGAATGATGAAGAAAATACAAAGGAAGATTGAAGGAATACAAAGAGTCACTGTACCAAAAAGAAATGGGCGATGTTCAATCATTTCAAAAGGTGGCATATGATACTGAAGGAAGAAGTCCAAGGTACATTGAAGGCATTTGCAAAGAAAAATGCACTAGGAATTGATGAAATACAAAGTGAATCGTTTCAACAAACCGATGTAGCGCTGGAGTCACTCACTCAACTACACCAAGAAAATTGGAAGACAACTACTTGACTAAGTGACTAAAAAAGATTCATTATTTGTGCCCATTCCAAAGAGAAGTGACACAACAGAATGCAAAATCATCAAAAATATCAATTATATCTCATCCAAGTAAATTTTTGCTAAAGATAATTAAAAAAAATAATAATAATAATGGCTGCAACCATACATGACAGAGAATTTTCAGAGGTTCAAGCTGGATTCAGAAGAGGACATGGAGTGAAGGATATCATTGTTGTCGTCAGATGGATCTTGACTGAAAACAGAATACCAGAAAGATGTTTACCTGTGCTTTATTGACTATATAAAGGCTTTCCATTGTATGGATCATGAAAAACTATGGATAACACTGTGAAGTATGAGTATTCCAGAAAACTTAATTGTGCCCATGAGGAATCTGTACCAGGTGTTTGAACAGAACAAGGAACACCAAATACTTTAAAATTAGGAAAGATGTATGCCTTGGTTGTATTCTTTCACCATATTTATTCAAGTTGTATACTGAATAATAATCCAAGAAACTGGAGTATGTGAAGAAAAAGTGGCATCAGGATTTGAGAAAGAGTCATTAACAGGCTGTGATATGCAGATGATACAACCATGCTTGCTGAAAGTGAAAAGGACTTATAATACTGATGAAGATCAAAGAATAGAGCTTCCAATATGGATTGCATCTTAATGTAAAGAAAAGAAAAATCCTCACCACTAGACCAATAAATAATATCAAGGTAAATGGAGAAAATATTGAAGTTGTGAAATACTTCATTTTGATCGGATCACACATCAACACTCATGGAAGCAGCAATCAAGAAATCAATGATATATTGCATTGGGCAAATCTGGTGCACAATACCTCTTCAAAGTGCTAAAGAGCAAAGATGTTAGCTGGAGGATTAAGGTGTGCCTGACCTAAGCCATAGTATTTTCAATAACCTCACATGCATATGGAAGTTGAACAGTGAATAAGTAAGACTGTGGAAAATTGATGTATTTGAGTATGGTGTTAAGAGAACATTAAAAGTACCATGCACCACCAAAATAACAAACAGATCTATGTTGGAAAATGTATAGCCAGAATGCTCCTTGGAAGCCAGATGGCCAGACTTCATCTCTCATACCTCAGACATAGTATTAGGAGGGAACAGTCACTGAAAAAGGACATCATGTTTGGTAAGGTGGAGGGTCGGAGAAAAAAAGGAAGAATCCCAAAGAGATGGATTGGCATAATGGCAAAAGCAATGGCCTCAGGCTTAGCAATGATTGTGAGGTTGATTCAGGACTGGACAGTGGTTCATTCTGTTGAGCATAGGGTCGCTATGAGTCAGTTTGACTTGATGGCACCTAACAACAACATGGGCTATGTTTAATGAGATCTTATATCTCATTAAAATCTCCTGAAAGTGACAGAATGTGTCCATGAAAAAAATCACTGATTGTCATGTTGGTTCAAGATACTGGAGCAAGCCATAATTAATAGTAAGTGAAAGATAATGGGGTCAGTAGGTACTGCTGGCCTGAGGTGGAAAAGATCAACAAAAAGAAGTAATGAGAAACAATAGAAGAATCAGACAAATACTATTAAAATAATGAAGAAAGCAAAGAAAAAGGAAACTTGATGGGGTGGGCAGAAGAATAAAAATGAAGTGACATAGGATTAAAAAGATATGGAATATTAGTTCCTCATCTACCCCATTCCTATCCCACTCCAATTCTGACATGATCTACAATTTCTGGTTCTCAGTTTTTAGTAGGACACTTGCTCACATAATCTAAAAGGACAACTTTCTCAACTTCACTCACTCAGTACAGATTTGCTTTCTTCACTTATTAACTTCATTATCTTATTAAACATTTATTTTGGATCAGGCCCTCTGTTTGGCCCTCATATAGCACATAATGTCCTCCATTTGGTTTGACCTCCATTCTAAGTCTATCTGTAATTACAATTACCCTTTCTCATGATGCTGTAATCAGGGTTGTATTCCTTGATGTTTGTTTCTTAGGATGATCCAATTGTATCTGTAAATAATGACTTATTTAAAATTTATAACTATCTAAAATTGAACACAAGCCTTTTAAAGTCTATATTTGTTTGAGCATCTATTTCAGTAAATGTACATAGTTTGAACTTGTTTTGCAGTTATTCAAGTCATTATATTTGGATTAGTGTTTGTGATAATTTTTGTTCAGACTCTGTTGTTCTGTGTTTAAAAGGTCATTTTATAACCAACCAACCAACCATCAAATATAACACTCTAGCAGTTCTACTTTTCTGGAAATGTGGGATTATATAGAAAAAATACATCAGGAAGGACATTACAAAAATCTTATATCCTAGATCGTTAATTCAGAAAGCCATTGGTTGAAGAGACCCAGTAGATCTTAGCTTAATTTTTTAAATGTTGAAATGACTGACTTTTCTTTAAGTATGTGACATTTAGAAATCCAGAAAGCCTTAATTTTGTATTCACGATGTTTCTTTGCTTTGGCAAATGCAGATAGAAGACTAGTCTCATGGGATCAAATAGAGTTAAAATAATGTTCACAAATAACTTTTAGAGTGTAAATAAATAGACAAACATTACTATGTGTCTCGGCTAGAAATGCACACACACCCATGACACAATTGTGAATTTCCCTAGATACCCCAACATCAGCAAGAGCTTATGTTTAAGAGCAGGGTTGAACTCTTTGGGAGTATATTACTTCTTCTTAATTGTTTTATCTACTATTTCAGGAAATCCTATGAGATACTCTGACTACTTCAGAGTCAGAATTTGGATATTGTGACTACTTTAGATAACTACTCCATTCATCATCATCACAGTGAAAAGAACTCTACACATTACATCCAGTTAAAGGGATTGCTTTGTTTCCTTTTCATGTTGCAATTTAAATTAAAAAAATGTTGTATATTTTCACTTCATTGTAGGCTTGTAAAAGTGCCCACCATTACAACATTAAAAATGTAAAAAATCATAATATAATGAATTTGATTCCATGATAATAGGCTTCATAAATAAAATCTTAGAAATATTTTTTAGTACTCAAATCGCACACTATGAAAGTGAATGATTTATTAATTTGAAGCAACTAAATATTGTATTTTAACTAAAACCTTTTAGATGGCTGACATTTGGGTGCAGACAGTATCAGTTGCAAACAAATACTCTTGATAAACCTTTATACACCTCTCCCTCTTATGGTAAGAGTTACCTTTGGTTTCTGCGTATTTGCTTATTTCATGTATGTGAGATGATACACTATATGTGCTTTTTTGTGATGTGGCATCAGGATTTGAGGAAGACTCATTAACTTGTGATATTCAGACCACAAACTTGCTTGCTGAAAGTGAAGAAGAATGCTTACTGATAAAGATCAAAGACAATAGCCTTCAGTATGGATAACACCACAATATAAAGAAAATGAAAATCTCCTAATGGGAACAATAAATATCATGTTAAATGGAAAAAAAATATTGAAGTAATCAAAGACTTCATTTTGCTTGGATTCTCAATCAGTAATTGAAGCAGCAGTCAAGACATCAAACAATATATTGCATTAGGCTATGTGGTGCTGTAGGATAAGCACTAAACTACAAGGTCGGTTTGAAATGCAAGGTTGGCAGTTCAAACCCACCATCCGCTCCTCAGAATCCCTTTAAAAGATCATAATGAATCAGAACAAACTCTACGGCAACTAACAACAACAATCTTCTGCAAAAGACTTCTTTAAAGTGTTAAATAGGAAATACATCACTTTGAAGACTAAGGTGCACCTGACCTAAATTGTGATAATTTTGTTTGTCTCATATTCATGTGCAAGTTAAGCAATGAATAAGGAAGACTGGAGAAGAATTGATGCATTTGAATTATTGTATTTCCAAAGAGTACTGAAAGTACCATTGAGTGCCAAATGGAACAAATGAATCTGTCTTAGAACAGGTAAAGTCAAAAAACTCCTTAAAAATGAGGATGGGTGAAACTTCATCTCTTGTACTTTGAAAATGTTACCAGGAGTTATTATTCCATGGAGGAAGATATGCTTGGAAAAATGGAGGGTTAACAGAGAAGAGGAAGGCCCCCAATGAGATGTAATGACACGGTGGCAGCAACAATGAGTTCAGGCATACAAAATTTTGAAGGATAATGCAGGAAAAAATGCTGTTTTGTTCTGTTGTGCAAAGGTTGCTATGACTCAGGAGACATCAAGGCAAGTGGTGGGGTCCTCTCAGAGCAAATCCCCTTCCAAGACTAAGACCCAATGGGAATACACTCTCTGATTGGTGACCATGTTCATCACCAGTAAGGGGAAGTGAGGGGAAAACAGCAATATAGTGGTGAGCTAAGCCCTACAATGTTCAATAGACTCCTGTGAACCCGGCTGAAGACCTGATTGGCCAGCAGTATGGTAAGACCTGGGGACTCTTGGGCCCAGAGTCAGTGACATAGCCACAAAGGACCAGAGTGGAGAGTGAAGCATCCATCTGATAAAAAGAGAGGGCAAATCCATAAGAACACCCACACTTGCAGATAATACCAACTTGACCCGGCTTCAATGAGGATGATTAGAGCTCAACTAGATGAAGAAAGAAGAGGGAAAACAAGAGTAATCTGAAACAATTTGATGAACTTGACCTACACCTGTGGATGCAGTAGCTCAAAAGAGGGAATCTTTACAGCAAGGATAATTTCCACCTTGTCCATATGCATAGTAGACAGGATGGGCAACTTGGACATTGGCTATCCAAAGTGAGGGTTGGGTGGGGGAGGGCTACAAAGGCAAGAAGTGACTGGCTTACAAGCTTTCAAGAGGGAACCTAGATCCAGAGGTTGTGGAGGAAGGTAGAATCTCCACTGAGTAGTATCCGATCTGTCTAGGAGGGGCTGATGAAAGGATATGAGGATAGGTCTCTTGTGATACAATAGTGAATAATTGTTATCAGGACTGATTGTAAGGGTTAGAAATGTAAAGGTAGACATTTTGTAGCAAGGAGGGGAGTGATTAACTTTGTAGTCTAGGAGCGGAGGTCCCTGGGACCATCAAGAGAGAAAAGCAGAGAGTGGGACCCTACCCAGAGAAGCAGTGACACTAGAAATGGAGGCAGAAATGATGATGTGAAGAGATGGAAAGGCTGGGGACTTTAGACACAGAGAGGGAGAGGGGCTGTGTGCTGAGGTCCAAAGGGCAGGCTTGCAGGATATACCCTTTGGTTGGTTGATGATGCATGGAGGGGATTGTAACCATGGCAATGAAACGATAGGATGAATGTAAAACTAATGTTCTCCCATGAAAACCATCACATATTTCAAAATAAAACATTAAAAAAAAAAAGAAGAAGGACCTTTTTTGGAGTGGAAGAAGAGTCAAAAGCCCATTTTTGCTAAATGGCTTCAAGCATTGCTGATTCATGGAATTTATCTACAGAGAATACATCTTCTTAGAGCTGTGCTTCCTAAATTTATATATATCCCAAACCCAAATTCTAAGTCCAGCATGGCCCTACCTATAGTGTTGTTGGAGTCCTGGTGTGGCACTGTGGGTTAATGGGTCAGACAGCAAAGTCATTTGAACTGCAAGGTTGGCAGTTCAACCTCACCAGGTGCTCCTCGGAAACCCTTACAGGGTCGCTATGGGTCGGAATCGACTTGTTGGCATTTTACAACAAAACAACATAGTGTTGTTAAAGAGCTCTGGTAACATAATGGTTACAAATTTGGCTGTTAACCTCAGGGTCAG